>NC_138775.1:164041529-164196529 GCF_965119305.1 Pelophylax lessonae
ATCGCCCCAGTGTGAACGGGGCCTAAATCACATCAGCATACAACTCTTTCCATCAATAAAAAAACAAACATTTGTTTTAATTAGAATTACTGTTCTTCCTGGTTGAATGAGGCACTGGTGATGTAACCAGGGCCTCATAGAAGCATCATGGGAAGGCAACATCTCCCAATTTCTGGGAAATCTCATCTAAAAACCCAAATCTTGTGAGATCTCAGACATTTTTTTTTTTTTATTCCCCCTGTTACATGTTCCTGGAGGTAGGTCCAGAGTTCCAGGAAGTAAATGGAGATGGAATCATCTGCCTTCACTGAAAAATGATCACTGGGAAAAATGGGGATCAAAAGAAAAATAAGACAAGCAAAGAATAAAAATCCTGCAATTTTCTAGAAGTATCTGTTTGTAGATTGCAATTACAGAAAATTTCTTCAGGTATCTTTGTTGCAATTTTCAAGATGTGATGACATTTCTCTAAGTTAATATTGCTAGATCAAACAGGTAACTGCTAGGCAATCTTTGCCAGAGTAAAATAATATTTCCCATACCCCCAAAAAATGATCTGGTACACAAAATGAATGACTCAACAATCAATAATGAATATTTTCTACAAAACACTTAAAGCGGAGTTTCGGGCAGAGAATCGTTTTTTTTTTGAACATACCCCCGGGACAGTCAGGGCTAGCACATTCCACAATGGCTAGCCTCTGATCTGTCCCGGTTCGCACTTACCTTTTAGAAGAAATACTTACTTAGAAGTTTTCTTCCACAGCGTTTCCATCTCGGTTGTGGGCAGCTGAAGCCGGCACGGTCCTCTTCTCAGTCTTCTTCCGCGTCTTCGTGTCCCAGAATGCGCTGCACCGGCCCCTCTCGTCACTTCCGGTGCGGCGCCGCATTCCTAAACAGCTTCTGGGCATGCCCAGAAGCTGTTTAGCAGGGGAATGCGGCGTCGCCCCGGAAATGACGAGCGGGGCCGGTGCGGCGCATTGATTCCTGGGAGCTATGACGTTTAGCTCCCAGGAATCATTGCGAGGCAGGAAGTGACGGGGAGAGCCTCGGCGCTGGAGGAGGAAGCTATCATAGGTGAGTATTTACGATCGTCAATTACAAGGTGAGTTTTTAAAAAAAAAAAATCTAACTATCCAATTCCTTTTCAGGTTAGGCTGAACTAGCGGACGGGCACAAAAAAAAAATATCGTTTTTGTGCCCGGAACTCCGCTTTAAGAGCATTGCACTTTCACAAATTTCTGTGACCGAACATTCTCACAATGGTGGTAAAGGTTTTGTTCTTTTTTTCTATTTCAAAACCAGGAATACAAGTCTTTCACTAAATTTCAATGCATAGGAAATGTGATTTCTCCTTTCGCAGTACAATATAACTGACAATAATGTAAATTAGGTCTCCTAAGTGTTATTGTTGGACTACAGGTTGCAAATTAAAAAAAAAAAAAAAAAAATACAGATACATTGTATAGGCTGAAATAAGAATACATAGGAACATACACAAAATGAAACTCATTTGATGATAAACTGCATCTCTGAATGTGACACAGGAATGATTGATTTGGGAAACACCGATAATGTTATGTAGCAATTTGCTGATCCTGGGAAATATTATGTAATCGAAATACAGGTGAAAAATATAACAGTAACCAAAAGCCAGAGACTTGAAAGAATACTCCCACATGGCCACCAAACCAGCCGATGGAAAAGCAGAGCAGAGTCCAGTTTCCATGGAAACAGGGTAGAAAAGGGAATCCTGTGAATAATTGGTGTGACGGGCAGCCAAGACGCAGAGTCACAGAATATCCGTACTGATGATATATTGATTAGTGCAAGGGCAGCAATGTTTAAGATGTAAGCTGAAGAGAACTGAAAAGGACCCAGGAGGTCAGCACTCTAAGAGGTGTCAGTCTCTTAGCTGACTTTGGGGACCATTCCTCATGAATTAGGTGTAAAACCAGCCTGATTCAAAAATGTTTAAAATGTTTTTCTACTGGGTCCTCCACAGCTCTCACAAATTCCTCCTGCAGGCCCCCACATACCTGGGCACATACTTCCCCAAATGGTAGTGCCACTTGGTGCACATTCCAGCCTTGTGATCATGCATAGTGATTGCATGCGAGTGGCCGCAATTAGCTGAGGGAGCCAGAAGCCTCCCACTGCCTTCAAAAGGAGCTGCCTCCCGCAGCTCATTGCTGGGACCCGCTCCTGTTCAATGTTTTAGCCACATTCACACCTGAGCATTTTTCTGCTTGTTTCTCTATGCCGGACTATGCAGAATCCCATTTTTTCTAATAATCTCTGGTAGGCTCAGTCGCCTTATGCTCAAAAAAATGACATGGGATTTTATTTGAGCATACACCTGCAAATGCACACTACATTCATTTTGATGCCTGAAGAATTCCTTTCCTCCAATAGAACTGCTTTCCTCCCCTTGGCCAGGAAACAAACTCCTGACACCGGATACAAATGCAAAAACTCCTGAAAAATTGCTTCAAAAATCAGCAGGAATGCGTTCTGCTCAGGTATTAATGCAGGCTTAAATGTACTTTTTTGCTGTGTGTGTTTACATGCGTTTATACAAGCTCAGAGTATTTAGTTTGCCTCTGGACACAACGAATTCCTGAGAAACCCAAAAGCAAACATTTGTTATATTGCAGCTTACTAATTCTTAAATTTGAGGTCTGCATTCGGTTTCATTTTTTTTTTGATTGCTTTCTGCTATTTTCATCTAGTGATCCAGTCAGAAGGGTTGATTTACTAAAACTGAAGAGTGCAAAATCTGCATAGAAACCAATTCCATTTTTTTTTGTCAAAGCCTAATTGACCAATCTGAAGTTAGAAGCTGACTGGCTACTATACACAGCTGCACCAGATTTTGCACGTTCTAGTTTCCTCCCCTGTCTTTTTGGTACCAGGGCTACCGGTGTTGTCTTCAACGACACCGGTCCCCCTGGTACCAAAAAGGTTGCCAACCTTTTTGGTGCCAGTGGGACCGGTGTAGTTGAAGACAAGTTTTCAGAGGACCGTGTGTGTGTGTGTGTGTGTGTGTGGTGCAGTGGTTAGCGTGGACGATATGCTGAAGAAAAAAAAAAAAAAAAAAAACACATTTATACTTATCTGGGTGGATGCAGCATCAATTCTGTCCCCCACTGGCTCGGCAGTGAGAACCGAATGATCAAACACCGCTCATCGCTCAGTCCTCTACTCTGCTTTGAGCAGAGAGCAATGATGATCAGTTTCTGAATCTCTGCTCTGCCCCTCCTGCACTCACTGGAGCACTGGGCTGTGGAGGGGGGTGGGAGCTGCTGGCTCAGGCTTTTGGCAGATTGCTGAGAGGCCGAGCTAGGTGCCAATTCAGGTTTCTGGGTGGATCCCGACTATATGGTCCAGCTCAGAGACATCCGCCAACAGAGGGCTTTAGCCTGCTGTCCGCTGTAAACGGGTCACAGGAGTGCAGAACGAACTCCACTGTGATCCATAGAAGTACAGCCAAAAAAGTTTCCTTCCAATTGGGTAACACAAGCCATGTCAGATTGCAGAGATGATCTTAATTACAATAACAGGTTTTTTTGTTGTTGTGGTATCTAGCATGGGCTGGTTTGTGGTTAGGAAAGCAGAGCAGGATCAGTGTGGTTGCTGCTGTTGTCAGTGAAAGCACAGGCATCATACACCTCAGGTGATGGGGGAGTAGAAGAAGATTCACAAGGTTGTGACAGCCTTGTTTTGCATTTTGTAGGGTTTCTGGTGGAAAAATGGAGGATGAGCCTGAGGTGGTGGCGGGACCTGCAGAGCCGATTTTGGGCACATATTACAGCTGCCGGTGTGATTAGTGTGTTCGGCACCAGCCACACTGAGAGAGCCAGTGCCATTTTGTTGTAGCCTGCACCCGGCCGAAGGAAAGAAAGTAGAGAGCTCTTGCTGCTGAAACCGCTCTTTCCTTTTGCGAGTCATTTCGCAGCTGGATCGGAGCCGGTGGATGAAAAGTGCAGCAAAGGCAGGAGGAAGCTGTAGGAAGCACTTTTAAAACTTGCGATCCTCCCCGGTGCCTAGAGAGCCTCGTCAAAATGCAGACATCTTCCAGCGCAGTTGGCAAGGGTAGGTGTCCCCCAACCCCCTAACATGCCACGGGGGTTGGGGGACACCTACCATAGAGTGTCACATTAAGTCAGATCAAAGTCTGACTGAAGTTGCAGGGCAAAGTCGGATCACAAGTCATGCGACTTTCATGTCGGAGCAGTGTGAAGCTGGGCTGAGTAAATAAACCCCAGCAAGTTAATTGTTTTTCAGCAGAAAATCTCTCTTGCAGTTACAGAGATAACACAAACAATTTAACACTGGCAAAGATTAAAATGCAAAGCTTAAAATGCTCACCATTCATTTCTTTATGCAAAACTTTATGCCAAAAAGAAATAAAACTGTTTACTGTAACTGATTTTAAAGTACTAGCTGCAGTTCAGCTAAAAATTTGTTACTGTAGAAT
This sequence comes from Pelophylax lessonae, assembly GCF_965119305.1. Taxonomy (NCBI): domain Eukaryota; kingdom Metazoa; phylum Chordata; class Amphibia; order Anura; family Ranidae; genus Pelophylax; species Pelophylax lessonae. The sequence continues at coordinate 164,046,010 of NC_138775.1, forward strand.
CCGCGGCTTCCTCAGTTTAATGGCTCGCCTGACCCTATGGTTTGGGAGTCCCAGGGTATTAAAAGGGTTGGTGACATTGTTAGGAATGGAGAGCTTCCCACCTTTGACCAAACGAAAGCAAAATACAACCTTCCAAATTCTTACTACTTTCGTTACCATCAACTACAGCACATGTTTCAGGTACAGTTCCATGATTTGGCAATAGAGGCCTAGCCCCTACAGCTCTAGAAAGTGTCTTATTGAATGAGGACCCATCTTTTGCATTGGAATAAGCTGATTTTTTTTTAAAAGGCCTGGTGAATTCTATGATCCCATAATATAGAGCCACCCATCTCTCCCAGGGCTGGTTGGCTTCATCCTCCACTACAAGGTGAGGTAGTTAGGAAGGCTCTTTGGTAAAAACCACATCATAGTCTTACCGTTATAGGTTAAAGCTACTGAGGTATCATGGACTTTTATCGTTGGGATTGCCTGTGTCCTGAGAGGTGCCTTCTTTATAGATGGGACTGTATTAGGGAAGCTCCAACGGTCTCTCAGTTCCAATTATTATTAGTGAAATCCTTCCATACTGGAAATTGTTGGCTAAATTGGAAGCACTTTGGCACTTTACTATAGGAATACTCTATTATCCTGATCTCGGGTGACTCTAGGGATGACGTAGACGAGCTGGCAGGTGGGTTTCAGGGTGTGGTGGGGTTTTCTAGCATAGACACTTGATCTCTGTTACTTCTAGACAGTGGTGTAGTTACCATTGCTATGGAGTTAAGTGTAATTGTTCATGTTTGGCCATGTGCGGCCTATTGAAGCATGTTGTTTTTGTGCTTGTGTATGTGCACTTTAAAATTTTCAATAAAAAGAATTAAAAATAGTTACTATATGTAAATCTGCTAGTACTTCTAACCCTCCCCTCAGACTGACAATGCTGTTGTCCAAATCTTTCCCCCAGGGCACATTCTAATACAGGAGGTCTTAATACGGTTTTAAAATCATTGCATGCATTTATAGGTGTCTAGCAAATGTCCTAAAAACAGAAGTATGTCATTGCTCCTGTCTCTCCTGTGGTAGAGGCCTAAGGCTCCATTCACATTTGGAATTTTGGGATCTCAGGGGAAGAATCACTGCTCCTTTTTTGGGAAACAAGCTTAGAGCTCCTGCAATTTTACCGCCGGCCCACTGGTGACATAAGTGTCAGGTCAAGCGCCTCATTATTGTTTATACATTGCCATGTCTACGGAATTATAAGTGTCATAAAGCTAAAGGACTTTTACATTGCTAAAGCTATGGCAACATACAAACAGTAACAAAAAAAAGCCTCTCAGTTTACAGAGAAATCCCTGAAAGGCACTGGTGACGTATCCTTCTCAGGGGGGCAGCTGTGAGGCTCTAGCTATATCACAAATTCCTCAGTAGAAAAGGAATGACTAGGATATTTTGATATAAGCAAGCAGAGTCATGCACCAAGGATGTTGTTATGTTAGGGAGAAAGGTCCACTTACAGTTGTGTTCAAAATTATTCAACCCCCCCCAATGCTGTAAAGGGTTTTAGGGAATTGAGAGTACATTTGTAATTGTATTCAGAATGAAATCCTACAAGGACTTATTAAAGAACCATATGCAACTAAAATGACATCAATTGGTTTTGTAATACAGTAGTAAATGTTTCTTTTGTGAATTCTTCATTGACACAATTATTCAACTCCTTAAAGACTACCACTCTGAAGAACAGAGGTTCATTGAAGTGTTTTCAATCAGGTATTGAACACACCTGTGGATGTCAGGGAGCAGCAATAAAGCCTAATAAGCACCAATTAGGCAGCTTTAAAATGACTGTGATACTCAGCTCCTTCTAGACATTTACTGGTGTGGTTACAAACATGGTGAAGTCAAGAGACTGGTCCAGGAAGACAAGAGAAGAGTTGATTACTCTTCACAGGAAGGGCAATGGCTATAAGAAGATTGCAAAGATGTTAAACATACCAAGAGACACCATAGGAAGCATCATTCGAAATTCAAGGCAAAGGGCACTGTTGAAACGCTACCTGGTCGTGGCAGAAAGAAGATGCGGACTTCGACTGCTGTGTGCTACCTGAAGTGTAGAGTGGAGAAAAGTCCCCGTGTGACTGCTGAGGAACTGAGAAAAGATTTGTCATATGTGGGTACTGAAGTTTCTGCTCAGACAATATGGCGCACACTGCGTAATGAAGGCCTCCATGCCAGAACTCCCAAGTGCACCCCCTTGCTGTCTCCAAAGAATAAGAAGAGTCGACTGCAGTATGCCAAAAGTCCTGTGGACAAACCACAGAAGTTTTGGGATAGTGTTCTGTGGACTGATGAAACAAAATTAGAACTGTTTGGGTCCATGGATCAACGCTATGTTTGGAGGAGGAAGAACAAGGCCTATGAAGAAAAGAACACCTTGCCTACTGTGAAGCATGGCGGGGGGTCAATCATGCTTTGGGGCTGTTTTGCTTCTGCAGGTAGAGGGAAGCTTCAGCGTGTGCAAGGTACCATGAATTCTCTTCAGTACCAGGAGATATTGGATGACAATGTGATGCAGTCCGTCACAAACCTGAGGCTTGGGAGACGTTGGACCTTTCAACAGGACAATGATCCCAAGCATACCTCCAAGTCCACTAGAGCAAGGTTGCAGATTAAAGGCTGGAACATTTTGGAGTGGCCATCACAGTCATCAGACTTAAATCCGATTGAGAACCTCTGGTGGGACTTAAAGAAAGCAGTTGCAGTGCACTAGCCTAAGAATGTGACTGAACTGGGGGCTTTTGCCCATGACGAATGGGCGAAGATACCTGTAGATCGCTGCAAGACACTTGTGTCAAGCTATGCTTCACGTTTAAAGGCTGTTATAACTGTAAAAGGATGTTGTACTAAGTACTAAGATTGAATGTCACTTGGGGGTTGAATAAAACTGATAATGATGTCAGCACAGAAAAGACATTTGTGGTTATTTCATTATAAATGTTATGTTATATTTGTCTGACCTACACGTGCCTCTTTGATTTAATTGTAAGCAGGATGACTGAATGATCAAAATCAATGTCAAACTGGCCAAAACAATCAATTTTTAGTGGGGGTTGAATAATTTTGAACACAACTGTAAAAGCGGTAGTAAACCGCATCCAAAAAATAAATAAAAAATCGGGCCATGGGCAGTTTAAGTCATAATGTGCTAGTATGCATGGCATGCTAGCGCATTATGACACACTTACCTGAAAACAAAGCCCTCCAACGGCACGCCGTCACCACTGAAGGCGCTTCCATCCTCATCTGGTCTTCTTTCCGGGTTCGTGGGCATTGGTCATTTTATTGGTCGAGCTGGCGATGCCATCACTCCCACGCATGCACGCGGACGTTGCCATTGCGGTTTACGGCATGGCTCTGGAGGAACGGGTATGCCGTTCTTTCAGAGCACATGCGCCTGGAACATTACTGGCTGCATCTAAAAGTAAACATCTCCTGAACGGTGCACGTTTTGGAGATATTTACAGTACCTATAGATAAACCTTATTATAAGCTTACCTACAAGTAAAAATCATACATACATGGGAGTGTCCTCACACTTTAAATAAACAAAAAAAATTTAAAGGATCTCACTTTTTAGGGTAAAACAGCTATAAAACCTAATAGTGGGTGGGAGCCTCACCAGCTTGTTTGCATAGAGAAAGTAAACTTACAAATGATACAGAAATTTGTTTCCAGTTCACCGTCTACTGAATACAGTACAAAGCTTAAATTCGAGAGATAAAATGGACTACAGTGAGAGCAAACGTTATGTCTTTGCCTGCCTCCCTTAATTACACTGCAGTTTGTGTTGGTATGCAAGACAGGAAGAAAAGAACCCATTTATCTTGTAGCTTCACCCGTCACACGGCCTGCCCTCACTGTGCCAGCAGGCGGCTGAATTCAGAGGATTCCCACTAAATGGTTACAACGAACCATGCCAGCTCTTACTCACTGCATTCAAAGCTGTCTTTGTAACTGCGGCCCAGCTCATATTTTCCAGCCTCACTCGAAACTGACTTCTCGGCAGAATTAAAGGGCAAACCCCTTTATTTACATGAACTCTTTTCTTCAAAAGACTGCACAGTGAACTGCTTCTTCTGCAGTCATACTGGTGAGCTAGCCTAAATATCAAAAAAATATTGATGCACAAAGGAGCTCCTCCTTTTATGCAATAAATATTATAAATAGGATAGAGTTGCTGCGCTATAATCATAATATACTAAAATGCTAGCATAAAACACTTATATAAAAGTTTTGAACCCCATAAATGAAAAGCAGCTGACACAAAAAGACAAGAAAACAATATCTTTCAGTAGCAATGTAGGAGATGGTGTCGCGCTAATCAGGATAAACAAATGCAGCTGACAACATGAGTCCCATGTGCAAATAGAGAGTCCAAATAAATCCACAAGAAGGGGTGCAAATAGGAAAGTCCACCACCAAGCAGAGTCACTGAATACTCTTACCAGCTCCTTAGACCCCACAGGGTCATAAAACGCCCAAAGTGCTGATATATCTATGACAGACAGGATCCAGTAACATCTGAACACCTCCTCTTAGTATGGACCAGAATAGATTCCCAAAGGCTCTTTACTGCACTCAGGAGACATAAAGACATAATCCCCTCATGGTGTAGTAACTCGAATCATTATGATGTGTATGGCATTATGGCACTCGAATCATGTGCATGGCATTATGAAAGCTGAAGACTACCAAAGAAATCTGGGGTGCAATGTAAGAACAGTGTCAGAAAGTTGGGTCTCCATCAGAGGTCATGGGTCTTACAGCAGGACAATGACCCAAAGCACACGTCAAAAACCACCCAGAAATTTTTTAACACAAAGTGCTGGAAAGTACTGAACAGGCCAGCAGTGAGTATAAATCTAAATCCCATAATAAAGCACCTGTGAGAGACCTCAAAACAGTGATTGGGAAAAGGAACCCTTCCAATCTGAGGGACCTGGAGCAGTTGGTGAAAGAAGAGTGGTCCAAAATTCCAGTAGAGAGGTGTAAGAAACTCACTGATAGTTACAGGAAGCAATTGATTTCAGTTATTTTTTAAAAGGGGCAACCGTCAACATTTCCATTTGCCTGCTTGCATTTGGCGAGTGGAAAAAGATTGAGGGCGAGTGTGGGGCTACCTCATAGGGGCGCAAGTGCCATCGGCAGGCGGAAGTAAAATGGGAGCTGTTCCCCCAGCGATCAGCCAGGGAAAGAGAGAGGAGGAGAGGAAGAGGAGAGCCGCCGGATCATCACACAGAGCAGGGATTGCCCGCTGAAACACCTTTGATTTAAATCCCTGGGTGTTCCCGACGCTTGCAGACACACAAAGCCCCGCTTCCTGGATCAGCTCCTGTGATAAGACAGAGCACTGGTCTAATGCCAGGGTGTGTGACATCTATCATAGGAGCTGATCCAGGAGGTGGGACTTTTTATGATTGCGAGTGCCTGGAATACCGGGCAATTCAAATCAAAGCTGTCACAGAGGGCGATCCCCGCTCTGTATGATGACCTGGCTGGCTCTCCTTTTCTTCTCCTCTCTTCCCCTCCTCCTCCTGCATTGGTCAGGCTGCGCTGAGGGGCACTGGTCAAGCTGTGCTGATGGACACTGGTATGGCTTCATTGATGGGCATTTAAGGGGACCAATGGACACTGGTGAGGCCGCATTGTTGGAACTATTGTCTTTATTCAACTTTAACTACTACTATGTTGGATCATTATTTCTTCCTTGATGGGCACTGGTGAGGCTGCATTGATGGGCATTTATGGGCGCTCGTGAGGCTGCATTGATGGGCATTTATGGGCACTGGGGAGGCTGCTTTGACGGGCATATTTGGGCACTGGTGACGCTGCACTAATTGGCATTCATGGGCACTGGTGAGGCTGCATTCATGGGCACTGGTAAAGTTGTTGTTAATATTTATTTTTGTAACCTAATTCTGCATAAAACATTTAACAGAGTAATTTCATGAGATACAGTGCCTTGCAAAAGTATTCGACCCCCTTGAACTTTGCAACCTTTTGCCACATTTAGGGCTTCAAACATAAAGATATAAAACTGTATTTTTTTGTGAAGAATCAACAAGTGGTACACAATCATGAAGTGGAACAAAATTTATTGGATATTTCAAACTTTGTTAACAAATAAAAAACTGAAAAATTGGGCGTGCAAAATTATTCAGCCCCTTTCTTTCAGTGCAGCAAACTCTCTCCAGAAGTTCAGTGAGGATCTCTGAATGATCCAATGTTGACCTAAATGACTAATGATGATAAATAGAATCCACCTGTGTGTAATCAAGTCTCCGTATAAATGCACCTGCACTGTGATCGTCTCAGAGGTCAGTTTAAAGCGCAGAGCGCATCATGAAGAACAAGGAACACACCAGGCAGGTCCGAGATACTGTTGTGGAGAAGTTTAAAGCCGGATTTGGATACAAAAATATTTCCCAAGCTTTAAACATACCAAGGAGCACTGTGCAAGCGATAATATTGAAATGGAAGGAGTATCAGACCACTGCAAATCTACGAAGACCTGGCCGTCCCTCTAAAATTTCAGCTCTTACAAGGAGAAGACTGATCAGAGATGCAGCCAAGAGGCCCATGTTCACACTGGATGAACTGCAGAGATCTACAGCTGAGGTGGGAGACTCTGTCCATAGGACAACAATCAGTCATATACTGCATAAATCTTGCCTTTATGGAAGAGTGGCAAGAAGAAAGCCATTTCTTAAAGATATCCATAAAAAGTGTCGTTTAAAGTTTGCCACAAGCCACCTGGGAGACACACCAAACATGTGGAAGAAGGTGCTCTGGTCAGATGAAACCAAAATCAAACTTTTTGGCAACAATGCAAAACGTTATGTTTGGCGTAAAAGCAACACAGCTTATCACCCTGAACACACCATCCCCACTGTCAAACATGGTGGTGGCAGCATCATGGCTTGGGCCTGCTTTTCTTCAGCAGGGACAGGGAAGATGGTTAAAATTGATGGGAAGATGGATGGAGCCAAATACAGGACCATTCTGGAAGAAAACCTGATGGAGTCTGCAAAAGACCTGAGACTGGGACGGAGATTTGTCTTCCAACAAGACAATGATCCAAAACATAAAGCAAAATCTACAATGGAATGGTTCACAAATAAACATATCCAGGTGTTAGAATGGCCAAGTCAAAGTCCAGACCTGAATCCAATCGAGAATCTGTGGAAAGAACTGAAAACTGCTCTTCACAAACGCTCTCCATCCAACCTCACTGAGCTCGAGCTGCTTTGCAAGGAGGAATGGGCAAAAATGTCAGTCTCTCGATGTGCAAAACTGATAGAGACATACCCCAAGCGGCTTACAGCTGTAATCGCAGCAAAAGGTGGCGCTACAAAGCATTAACTTAAGGGGGCTGAATAATTTTGCACGCCCAATTTTTCATTTTTTTATTTGTTAAAAAAGTTTGAAATATCCAATACATTTTGTTCCACTTCATGTTGTTGATTCTTCACAAAAAAATTACAGTTTTATATCTTTGTGTTTGAAGCCTGAAAAGTGGAAAAAGCGGGGCAACTGGTGGAGAGTAACCCTTAAGGCCTGCCTAGTAGCTCCGGACCTGAAATTTTGAGCCCTGCCAAGGGGTATGATACCAAAATATTAAATGGAGGGTGCCAATGATTGAGGAGTTTTGCCTGGAATGTGTCAAGATTTGGCTTTTTGCTTCTCCACTTTTTTTGTGTCATACCAATACAAACAAAATAAATAAACACGAGAACACCTAAACATTAGTAATTGCAATAACTTTCTGGGCAAAGTGGTGCATTATCTGACAGAAATGCAGGGGTGCCAATATTTTTGGCCATGATAGGGCTGGGCAAAAAATCGATTAAATCGATAAATCGATTTTTTAGTGTAAAACTATTTTTTTTTTTCAAACTCGAGTTTTTTGCCACTATAGTTTTTTCCATAGCGCAATATGAGCCAGCCCCCGGCCCGCGTAACCATAGACAATACACACACACACTAGAGGTCACTCAGGGGCCCCCATGGCCTGCATGCGGGACACTTACCTGTACAGGCGGGCCGCCCTGGGCTCCAGCCAGGTCCTAGTCCGCTGCACACCGCACAGCCAGGCCCGGGAACCGGCCACAACACACCGAGAACTCCCCAGTAACCGGACCACCGCCGCTACCATCTCTGCTCAGAGTCTACGAGGAACGAGCCAATCAGTGGCCACCGCCAGGCCTGGATGTGACGTCAGCTGCCGGGAGAGGAAGCGGGCGGTGCGTCTGAGGGGAGGCGGGGTTATACCTGTACAGGGGCTGTGATAGGTACAGACAGAGACTAGCCACACCTGTCCCGACATAGAGCCAGACACAGATCCTCTTGAATGGTGGAAGCTGCATCAGCCCAACTTTCCAAGGTTAAGCTTACTGGTTAAAAAATATATCTTTCTATTCCAGCCACTAGTGCCCCCTCAGAGAGGGTATTTAGTGTGGGTGGGGGAATAGTTACCTGCAACCGGGCCTGCATTAAGCCAGAGGTTGTGGACAGGCTCATCTTTCTTGCAAAAAATGTTTAGAATGAGCATGCACAATGTTTCAGAGATCTAACAAGCACATGTTTTGTTGTTATAGATAAAACTTAGTTTACATTTGTTCACTCTTTGAGCAGGCTATATGTCTGCGCTGCCACAGGCATGTTTCATTTTTTTATATTCACAGTTCACACTATACTGAGAAGAGTTTATTTTTTTAATTGTAATGTTATATGTTACAAAATTTGTAATTATCTGATTTCTTGAACAGAAAATTTAAGCTACTGTGAAGTTGTTGCACTTTTGCTTAAACCTGGGTTAAAGCTTGAAATTGTTGAATGACAGAGCCTCATTTACTTTTTGTTTTGGGATTCTACGCATTTTAACTCTTGAGGACAATCATAGCAATAAAGTTGCACTTTTCACACTATATCTGATGTCTGCAGTCATTTTTTAAGTGCATTGAAAAAAAAAAAAAAAAAAATCGAAACTCGAATTTTTCTTTAAAAATCGAAGATTTTTTTTTTATTTTTAGGCAAAATCGCCCAGCCCTAGGCCATGACTATATATATTTTTACTTAGGAACCTATTCCATCTGTAAAAAAACATGAAGTATATACTGCACTAATTATATATATATATATATATATATATATATATATATATATATATATATTTATATTTATTAGGGAGCAGGAATATTTGCCTCCAAAGTTTATACGGACACCTTGCACTGATCTAGTAACATGTCACCACTCATCTTCAAGTGCCTTTCAAGGTGTTTACTATTCAGCTTTTTCTTTTTACACAGGCACAGTGTTTTCAGTGGATGCCGTGATGTGATAGGGGGAGTCATGGCTACATGCTGGTTGTTGCGAGTGCTGCAGTTGGTGGCAGAGACAAGCTGTGCTAACACTAGGATGAGTCCAGATGGCTCAAACGCTGTCACTGAGAAGGCCATAACTCTGCATCTCCGGGTTACCATGGTAACAGGGATAACAGGGCCAATACATTACATCTCTAATCTGTGTAGTATCAGTAGGACTGTGAAGAGCCAGCAGATTGCTGCAATTTGTTGTGGGATTATTGTAAAGACTGCAGTGCAAAAAAAAAAAACACACAGCAATCACAGAGAATGTTATAAGGAGCAGCCTACAAAAACACAGGCCAAAAAAAAAAGCACAGGCCAAAAAAAAGGTTATGAAAATAGTGAAGAAATGAAAAAAAAATTGATTTTTGTACTTACCGTAAATTCCTTTTCTCTGAAGTTTATCGACAGACGCAGCTCCATATCTTCTTTAGACCATTAGGATTCAACTTTAGGGAGGATCTTTCTTCTCCTTGGACAAGCTGCAGAAGATGCAGGGGGCGATCCAGTTGTTGACAAACAATTGGTCCTCTCTACGAACTTGCAAGCGGGCCTTGGGTTTGATGGTATCAACCTTCAAAGCGGATCCGTTTGCTCGGTTCCATACTAGACATTTGAAAAGAGAGATTCTTGTCAAATAGAACAAGGATCCAAAGTCCTTGAAAACTTTGATTCGGTTGAGCCACAACACAAGATCTGCTCTGTTATGGAGGCTTCATTCTCCAGCACTATGGCAGGGCAAGTCCTTTCTCCCATTGTTTTGGACGGTGGTAACAACAGACGCCAGCCTATCGGGCTGGGGCGGGGTACTGGGGGAGCTCTGTGCCCAAGGAACATTGACAGTAGAAAAGTCCAAACTGCCAATAAATGTTTTGGAGCTCAGAGCAATAAAGCTTTGTCTGAGCCACTGGACGACTCATCTGCAAGATTGTCCGGTTTGGATTCAGACAATGCCACGGCTGTGGCTTACATCAATCACCGGGGGGGGGCACCAAGAGTGCCTTGGCGGCCAGGGAGGTGGCTGAGATTTTGGCCTAGGTGGAACAGTTTGTTCCAGCCCTCTCTGCTGTGCAAATCCCAGGTGTGGAAAACTGGCAAGCGGATTACCTGAGTCATCAGGTGTTGGATCAATGGGAGTGGTCCCTACACCCAGAGGGGTTTCATCTCCAGTGTGTCTGGTGGGGGGACACCGGAGGTCGATCTGTTTGCTTCTCATCTCAACAAGGTGCAGAGGTTCGTAGCCAGGTCTCGAGATCCTCTGGCCGATGAAACAGACGCACTGGTGGCTCTTTGGGGTCAGTATCGGCTGATTTAGGCCTTTCCTCTGCTGAAACTCCTGGAGAGGCTTCTACGCAGGGTAGAGGTGGAAGGGATTCTGGTCATTTTGGTGGCCCCAGAATGCCCTCGCCGGTCTTGGTACACAGACCTAGTAAGGTTGGTCGCCGATGCTCCTTGGAGGCTTCCTCTCAGGGAAGATCTGCTGTCTCAAGGTCCGATCTTCCATCCTGATTTACAGTCGCTGGCTTTAACAGCATGGCTGTTGAAAGCCCGGTGTTGAGGGATGGAGGTCTTGCTGACTCAGTGATTTCTATGCTATTGAAGGCTAGGAAGTCGTCACCCAGGAAGATCTATCATCGTATGTGGAAATCGTACATTTCATGGTGTGAATCGCTGAAAGTGCACCCTCGCTTGTTTTTAGTTGCTAGGGTTTTGGCCTTACTGCAGAAAGGGGTTGGACAGCGGTTGGCTTTGGGAACTATCAAAGGCCAAGTGAAGGCTTTGGCTATATATTTTCAATGCCCGTTAGCTACGCATGCCTTGATTCGTACCTTCATTTAGGGAGTGCACCATATGGCTTCTCTGAGGCGGTCCCCGCTAACTCCGTGGAATCTAAATCTAGTATTATCTGTTCATCAAAAGCCTCCTTTTGAGAACATTCGGGAGATACCTCTGCTTTCAATTTCTCAGAAGGTTGCCTTTTTGGTGGCTATCACTTCTGCCCGCAGAGTATCTGAATTGGCGGCGTTGTCTTGCCGCTCGCCTTATTTGGTGGTCCACAGAGATAAAGTGGTACTCCGACCAAACCAGTCTTTTCTTCCTAAGGTGGTTTCTGATTTTCATTTGAATGAAGACATTGTGCTGCCTTCACTTTCTCCCAAGCCCAAGCATTCCAAGAAAATTGCCTTGCATCCTTTGCATGTGGTTCGGGCGATCAGGGTTTACCTGGGTGCCACTTAGTCTTTTAGAAAATCAGATGCTCTTTTTGTCCTTACTGAGGGACCTGGTAAAGGATTGGCTGCGTCTGCTGTGACCATTTCCTGATGATCAGGCAGACCGTTTTTCAGGCTTATTCGCTGAAGGGTCAGATTCCTCCTTTCCCAGTGAAGGCGCATTCTACTAGAGTGCCTCTTGGGCTTTTCGCCATCAGGCGTCAGTGATGCAAGTTTGCAAGGCGGCGACTTGGTCGTCTGTGCATATGTTCAAGAAATTCTACAAAGTTGATGTGTTGGCATCTTCGGATGCCTCTTTTGGCCGTAAGGTTTTGCAGGCTGCTGTTTAAAGAGAATCTGAGTTAGCTCTAGTTGTTCCTGGTTACGCTCCATATTACCTGGTTGGCTACCATTTAGCCTTTGGGGAGTTATGTTCTTCTTTGCTTTGTCTTCCCACCCCTTCATGAAAATACTGCTTTGGGACATCCCAATGGTCTAAAGAAGATATGGAGCTGCGTCTGTCGATGAACGATGGAGAAAACAGGATTTTTGTACTTACCGTAAAATCCTTTTCTCTGAAGTTCATCGACAGACGCAGCATCCGCCCCTCTGCTTCTGAGTGAATGGGTTTTTTTCGCTTCTAAACACTGCTTGCAATGAAACTGGCTTCTGTAGCAGAGTGCGTGGGGTTATGCCTGCAGGGACAGCCGCCATAGGCATGGTAAAGCTTTTTCCTGCCTAGTGTCCTATTCCTGATTGAAGGAGCATAACCCAATGATCTAAAGAAGATATGGAGCTGCGTCTGTCGATCAACGATAGAGAAATATAGAAAGTATACCTACTTCTGGTACCAAGTAAAATTATTGATGAATTAATAAGCCTTTAGAGGAAAATGTGGAAATGGCTCTGAAGCTCAGCTGGTCAGATATGACTGGTGCCAGAATATATGCAGGGTATATTACTGGAATCTCAACAGGATGCAACGAAGAATGCAAGCAAGTACAGCAACAGGTTTTCCCATTTAATTTTTGAATTTTCTACAAGATGTGTCATTTTAACAATTTCCCTGGCTCTTAAGCTATGAACAACAAAAATAAATAATTGCAGGGCAAAATGATTTAGAAATGTGATGGTTTTGAAGCAGACACAGCCATTCACAGATAAACCACAGGGGACTGTTAATGCATCATACCAGTAACATATCTCCATTCAGTTTTTCACGACAGTTTTGGCATCTCCAGTTGTGCCATTTCAGTTTATGGGAGATGCGGGACAGTTAAAGCCCCATTTTTCTGTTTTAGATCAGGAACAAGAAAGGACTATGCTTCCCATTAATGTGGTGGTAAACTTTGTTACACCACTTGTACCTACTTGCAGTTTAGGAGATATTCAGAGTGCATTCAGCCAATGACATCACCGGCCCATGCACTCTAAAGGTCCGGTTTACAGTGCCGGACCTTCAGAGCCTGTGCCGCGTGCGCGGGAGTGATGTCATTGTGCCCCTAGGCCACTCATGTAGCCAGAGGCAGCAAACCCGGAAGGAAGACCGGGGGAAGATGTCAGCCGCCTCAGTGGTGACATCGCGGCGCTGGAGGGCTTGGTTCTAAGGCAAGTCTATCATAGTGTGCTAGTATGTGATGCATACTAGAACATTATGACATTGCCTTGCAGGGAATTTATATATTTTTTTAACCACCTGTGGTTTTCTACCGCTTTATTGTAGCTTACACTGCACTTTCTGACCTGGTTCCGTGTCTCAAAGAGAAGAGAAGTAAAGGGGAAATTCTCTCAGAATGGCGACAATGACAGTAATAAAAAGCTGACAGAGGTTCTAACCTTTCACCAATAAAAATATAAAAACATTTTGAGTGCAGTTTAAATACCCTGCAAATTAGGGGTTCCGACATCTCTCAGGGACAATAGTGAGGTGACCTGTTTTTGCTAAATTATTTTGTGATGTGATCACTATCACATGTCCGTGATTACTAGCTGGAGGTCCCCTACGGCAGCTTCCAGCACCATTACTGTGACCATGGCCATTAATAGCAGCCTGATCACAGAAAGTATACAGTGCACATGAACTGCACAAGCAGAAGGAGGAGTTCACACATGTACATACACACACAAAGATTAACGTGGTTCTAAAGGCTGAGGGTTTTTTACCTTAATGCATGAAGGTAAAAAACCCTAAGTGCAGCTCCCCCAGTCCCCATACTTACCTAACCGGGGTTGCACACTGTGAATAGGCACCTTTAAATTCTGCACTTTGGGTGTCAAACTCAAATTTCATCGCGGCCTGCATCAACAGTATGGTTGCCTTCAAAGGGGCGGTTTTATCTGGGGTGCATTACATACAGAGTGCAAGGTTTAGGAGTGCATTACGTACAGAGTGCAGTTCTAAGAGAGTCTTATGCAGAGTCAGAACAGGAGGATGATGATATCTCAGCCTAGACAGAGTCACTGGACTGGAGCTCAAAGTTTGGAGTTTTTATAGGTACAGCTTTTTTTTTTTTTTTTATGTAAAACATATGTCAGGGGATAATCGATGAGTTACTGAGGGGTAAACTTTAAAACATGGGAAGCCTTCATACCATAACACCAGCGCATTGGGTGCTAGTTTTATTTGAATAAAAAGATAGCAGCCACTAGTTTGGCAAATCTATAAAAAGCGCTACACTGCTCTTTAACCTAAACTTTCTAAAACTGCTTTAAAAATATATACAAGATATTAGCAAAATTAAAGTAGAACTATGGGCAAAACTTTTTTTTCTCCCATTTTGGATAGAGTAAGGGAGGGTTATAACCCCTTACCAGAACTGAAACGTGTTCAAATCCCCCTCCACTCCGTCCAAAGCTTAAAACAATATATATATATATATATATATATATATATATATATATATATATATATATATATATATATATATATATATTATATGTTTTGCCTTTAGGTTTACTTTAATACAAACTTCCAACACAGCGTTACCCCATAAACTAGCTTTCGTACGTGAAAAAAAAAAAAACATCAAAATTACAGACTTTAGTGTAAATCACACTTCATGGGGTAAACATGATACATGCAAATCAAACATTTCATGTAAAATTGCACATAAATAATGCACATATTTATTATGTTTGCTTACACCATGAAAAGTGATTTTCACTTTAATTTTGATTATGTCTGAACTTTAGAGTCAATTTATTTATTTAAAGTAAAACTAAAAAGGAACATTTTTTTTTTTTTTTACTTTTGGATAGAGTGGAGAGGGATTGGAAATCCTGTCAGTTTTTATTGCTGTCAGTAAGCCTCTCTTTCTGTAAGTAGTCTTGGAAGATAACTTAAGGGGAAAAAAAAAATTGACAAGGGTTACAACTCTCCCTTAAGGGCCGTACACACTTGATGAAAATCGGACTAAATATCCTCCGATTTTTCTCTGTCTTCTCAGCGTTCATTACCGTTTTTAGTCGACAGTGCATAAATGTTCACAAAATTTCTCATCCGATTTTTCTTTTATTTTGGCACATTTGTTCCTAGACTTCCGGGTTGTCAGCAACTTCAGATCATGTGCGGTCTTTGTATCGATTTTTCACGGACGTACTGCATACACATTCAACGAAAATCGGTCGTCTGGGGACGGACGAAAAAAATGTTGGTGTTTGTCCCTCCGTTTTTTTTCGTTGAAAATGTCAGCATCAGCTGCTGAAAGTTGTGTACACACTAGGCGAAAATCGGACGATTTCACATCGGGCGGGACTTTTCGGCAGATTTTCTACTAGTGTGTACCCCACTTTACTCTATCCAAATTGAAAAAAAAAAAAGTTTTGAATATAGTTCTGCTTTAAGGTATTCGGCAGATCATAGACGAGGCAAAAATCTAATGAAAATTCTTGGTCATTCATTTTTCGCATCATTTGTGCCGCAATTGAAAGTGCCTGATCCTATATGCTGGAATTTGTTTAGAAAAACAAAACGAGGGCACAATCGCATGCGCCATTTTTGTTTTTTCGATCGACAGTACGTTCAACTCATCTATGGCCGGCCTTAGTCCAAAGGGGATGATGCATTACTCACAAAGTTTTCTCTTTATCTACTAAAAACGCAAAAATACAAAAGATGAACTTCTAAAAGGAGAGAATAATAAAAGCTGCACTGAGTACAGTTACTCAGTGCTGGGCAATGAGGAGCTCCTAAGACACATTAGTGGCTGAAAATGTAGACACTACAGCACTGTGGTCATCTGCGTTTGATAAACTGGTGTCTAAACCAAAAAATCTAACAGAAGAATACAAGGTCTTTGTACTTGCAGCTTGTCTGGGAATACCTGGCATTTTGCATGCCAAGAAATATGAAAGCCGCAGGTGCAATCTGCACTATCTTGATATCTGTGCTGAAAGAATGGAAATGTATTACCAAAAAAAACGGCTAAGAATTATGTATTTTGTTTTACTGTTTAAGAGACAAAAATATCAGTACAACTGAACAAATGCATGATTGTAAATACTTCTCTTGAAATGACTGATTATGCATCTCTTTTATGGTTGGATGTTATACATCCCAAACAACACAGCCCTTGCAAAAGAGCAATTAAACAGATGATTCTTGTTACCGCCACAATGACAGTGACTGTCAACTCCAAATAATTATCTGACTTACTAACTAGGTATTGTTGCTGCATCATAACAGCTGAACTCAGCCCAGCACCCAATGTAGTCACTGCCTTCCAGCTTACAAACTGTCCATTATGCAGCCAGTCCATCAGCACTAGAGGACACGCTGTGCATTCATCCGTCACCCAACTGAGTGTTTATGGAGCACACACTGCTCTGTGCTGACTAATGTATTGCAGCAGTAAAGATTGCACCTATGAGGTGCCTCTCTCCCCATCCTCATACATGGTTCTTTACTCATTATAGCTCCAATCCCCATAATCAATTTTTTATAAAATGCTCCACTGGGATTGTTAAAGATTCTACTTTATGATTTGAATAATGTTATTCATTTGTTCCTTCTTAAAGAGGAAGTAAACCCTCCTCTGCAACTTTTACCTATTGGTAAGCCTATGATAAGGCTTACCTATAGGTACTGTAAATATCTCCTAAACATGTACCGTTTAGGAGATATTTACCTTACATGCAGCCAGTGACATCACTGGCGCATGCGCTCTGAAGGAACGGCCGCTGGTGCCATTCCTTCAGAGCCCCGTGCCGTGACCATCGGCTCCCGCGCGCCTGCGCGGGAGTGACGTAATCGCGGGTCCGGCCAATCAGATGGCCGGATGCCGCGATCCCGGAAGACAGGCTACTGAACATGTCGCTCGTCATACAGGTAAGCAGGCGGCACGGCGGGGGCTCATTCTAAGGGAAGTATTTCATAATGAGCTAGTATGCGATGCATACTAGCTCATTATGTGTGTCTCTTTCAGGTTGGGAAAAAAAAAAAATTTTAATGACTTTACAACCTCTTTAATTCTTTC
This sequence comes from Pelophylax lessonae, assembly GCF_965119305.1. Taxonomy (NCBI): domain Eukaryota; kingdom Metazoa; phylum Chordata; class Amphibia; order Anura; family Ranidae; genus Pelophylax; species Pelophylax lessonae. The sequence goes on from NC_138775.1 coordinate 164,063,101, forward strand.
TTTTAAAGCCATAAAATATTACCTGATCTTGGAAGCAGGCAGGGGCCATTGAGGTTGTGGGCATCTGAAGCCCACTTGTGTTTATTTCCAAGATTCGGTGCATCTGGCTACCCAGCAAGCAACTCCCGAACTTGCGCCTTTGAAGTAATGACACTGCATGGCACGCTTTCTTCATTAGGCGATTTTCCATGGACTCCTGGGATAGATGACACCAATATCCCAAGAGCCCATGGGAATCGCCTTCTGACGACATCGCCTATGCGGCAGGATTGGAAGCGCCGCATAAACAGATCAAAATAAGGTGCATGTGTATATTTGTGTGTGTGTGTGTATATATATATATATATATATATATATATATATATATATATATAATCCATTTAGAAATGCACTGCGGATGGCCATTTGGATAAAAGTAAATTAACAAAATTTGTGGAACTCCGCTTAAAATGTCTGTAATTATTCTAGCCACATTGTTCCCAAGGGCTAGCTTCATCATGAAAATGTGTTACTTATAAATAATATTTAATAAAAAAAATTTCATACGCAGCTATAAATAACCTTTCCATTTTTTAACGTGATGCTAAAAGGTTTTTTTAAAAAAAAAAACAAACAGCTCTGATATTCCTCTTCTCGGGTCTCCATTGGCGCTCCTGGAACCTCCTCTTCTCCCAGTGCCCCCATAGCAAGCCGCTTACTATGGGAGCACTCCCTATCCCTACTGTGTGTGCCCATTAGACACACAGAACCTGGCTCAGCCCTGCCTCCTCCTTACTGGATGTGACTGAGGATGAGGAGGAAGACTCCCCAGACAGTGGCTGCTGGATTGCGATAGGGCAAGGGTAAGTATAAGGGAGGAGGGCTTGGGTAAAAAAAAAAAAAAAGGAGGGGGCTGCCAGGGGACCTACGTAATGAACGTTTTTTTACCTTAATGCATAGAAAATGCACGATGGTAAAAAACCTTCAGCCTTTACAACCAACTTTAAGTGGACCTGGAAATGGAAGAACAATCAGACAATGGAAAAGCCTAGTTGCATGTGATTGTTGCCTCTATGATAAAACTGCAACAGAAAAGTTGACAGTGCACCTTCCCTCCTCCATTCATAACTTATACATAAACAGTCTCATATTGCACCTGTTTGTCTGTATGGATCCAGTGGTTGGCACAGTTTTGTCTAAGGATGGTGGGATTGTGCCTGTATAAGGATCCATTCACACCATCCGCTGCACTGTAATGCAGCAGCCACTGTCTGCAGTGCGGTCCGGCGGGATCACTGCACTGTTCACTTCTTCCTAACAAGCTTTATCAAAGTGTCAAACAGACGTTTCATAAAATTGACCTGGCTTCTGTGTGTTGCGCGGCAGTGAATTGCCTTACACAGCATTGAAAAGAAAAAAGTACGGCATGCAATACTTTCTTTCAGCGCAAACTGCCTGCAATCCATCGCAATGCAGTGGTGTAAACTAGGAACACAGAAGACAAGGCATATGGCCTTGTCATGCGGTGGGACTGCGCTGGAAAAGCAGCCCCACTTCTTCTCGTGTGAATTGATCCTAAATACAGTGCCTTGAAAAAGTATTCATACCCCTTGAAATTTTCAACATTTTGTCATGTTACAACCAAAAAAAACTTAAAATGTATTTTATTGAGATTTTATGTGACAGACCAACACAAAGTGCAACATAATTGTGAAGTAAAAACAAAATTATAAAATAGTTTTTAACATTTTTACAAATATCTGAAAAGTGTGGCGTACATTTGTTTTCAGCCCTCTTTACTCTGATTTCCCTAACTAAAATCTAGTGGAACCAATTGCCTTCAGAAGTCACCTAATTAGTAAATAGAATCCACCTGCATGTAATTTAATCTCGGTATAAATACAACTGTTCTGTGAAGTCCTCAAAGGTTTGTTAGAGAACCTTAGTGAATAAACAGCATCATGAAGTCCAAGGAACACACCATACAGGTCAGGGATAAAGTTGTGGAGAAGTTTAAAGCAGAATAAGGGTATAAATAAATATCCCAAGCTGTAAACATCTCACAAGGCACTGTTCAATCCATCATCTGAAAATGGAAAAAGAGTATGGGACAAATGCAAACCTACCAAGACATGGCCGTCCACGTAAACTGACAGGCCGGGCAAGGAGAGCATTAATCAGAGAAGCAGCAAAGAGGCCCATGGTAACTTTGGAGGAGCTGCAGAGATCCACAGCTCTGGTGGGAGAATCTGTCCATAGGACAAGTATTAGTCCTGCACGCCACATATATGGCCTTTATGGAAGAGTAGCAAGAAGAAAGTCATAAAAAGTCCCATTTTCAGTTAGCCATGAGTCATGTGGGGGACACAGCAAACATGTGGAAGAAGGTGCTCTGGTCAAATGAGACTAAAATTTAACTTTTTGGCCTAAAAGCAAAAACGCTATGCTTGGCGGAAAACATCTCCCTGAACACACCATCCCAACTTTAAAACATGGTGGCGGCAGCATCATGTTGTGGGGATGCTTTTCTTCAGCAGGGGAAGCTGGTCAGAGTTGATGGGAAGATTGAAGGAGCCAAATACAGGGCAACCTTAGAAGAAAACCTGTTAGAGTCTGCAAAAGTCTTGAGACTGGGGAGGAGGTTCACTATCCAGCAGGACGACGACACTAAACATACAGCCAAGGCCACAATGGTATGGTTTAGATCGAAGCATATTCATGTGTTAGAATGGCCCAGTCAAAGTTTAGACCTAAATCTAATTGAGAATCTATGGCAAGACTTGAAAATTGCTGTTCACAGATGCTCTCCATCCAATTTGACAGAGATTGAGTCATTTTTCAAAGAAGAATGAGCAAAAAATTCACTCTGTTGATGTGCAAAGTTGATAGAGACATACCCAAAAAGACTTGCAGCGGTTATTGCAGTGAACAAAGTATTGACTCAGGGGGATTACATACAAATGCACGCCACACCTTTTTAGATATTTTGAAAACCATTTATCATTTTCCTTCCACTTCACAATTATGTGCCACTTTGTGTTGGTCTATCACAAAAAATCCCAATAAAATACATTTACGTTTTTGGTTGTAACATGACAAAATGTGAAATATTTCAAGGGGTATGAATACTTTTTCAAGGCACTGTATTATATAGGTTTACCCATCCAAAAACATTTCTAATCACCCACCAAAATAAATTTAGCAAGTAGCTATGAATCTTACCATCTGAATAGGCTTCTTTCTCAGGTCCCTCTCTGTAACAAGCTTTTCACGGTCAGTAACATAGAGTCCACGCTGTGCCAAGGCTTGGATGACTGCATCATGGCCCAGAAGAGGCTTGGCGGTGTCACTCTTAAGAATAAGGCTACCAGCCCGGCAGTACAAGTCAGCAGAAAGCAGAAGGTTCGCTACTGGAGGCTTCATATGTTCCTGGTCATACTGATCTGTGTAGAAAGGTTCCTGAAGTTCTTTTGGGACATTTTCTGCAAAACATCAAAAAAGTAATCATCAGATTTATATTTAATTCTAACAAAAAAAAGTTAAAAGTGGTTGTAAACCTCAGACATGAAAAATGAACATAGCACATCCTGCTACAGTGTGCACTAACCTGAATCCAAAGCACAGAGTATGGTTCCTCTCTGTTCTCTCCTCTCGGCTATCTGCATGACTCACTCCTAATCAGAGTTGTATAAAGTACTCGAAACCCATACTTGAGTAAAAGTACAAGTGATCGATCAAAAAGTGACTTGAGTAGAAGTACTAAAGTATTCAACATTTTTTGTACTTAAGTATTGCAAGTAGTTTTTTTAAAAATTTTGCTACTCAAGTACTGAAAGTAAAAGTACAAGTACTGTGTTATGTAGTTGTTATGTAGTTATTAAAGAAGTCAATATTTTAAACATCATATTGTTTTTTATTATTTCAAATGCAGCTTTTATTTATACATACAGTAGCATTTATTTTCGTATGCGCTGATAATACACGTTTTGAGCTTCATGAAACCTGCCATCTACTGTTCTGGCAGTGGTAATTTTTATAATAGTAACGAGTAACTATGCAGCACAAAAAAAAAAAAAATATCGGAGTAGAAGTATTAAAATCATCGAAAAAATGTAGTGAAGTAAAAGTGGAAGTAGGAGAAAAAAATTCTACTCCAGGAAAGTACAGATACCGCCTTTCGGTACTTAAGTACAGTAGTGAAGTAGTTCTACTTAGTTACTATACATCTCTGCTCCTAATAGAATATGGCGACACCTCAGTCCCTTCCATCCAAATCAGCTTTCAGATTACACGGATCTCTGTACAGCTCTGCAGGGTGTGTGACATCAGATCCACGCCCCCTGCTTTCTGCTGCTAAAAGATGCTGTGTAAAATGGGAGTTGTGGAAGACTGTAGGAGAGGGCCCCAGGTAAACAAGTAAAACTTACATAGGAAAGTTTGTTTAGTCTCCAGTCGCCTCATCTGAGGCTAGTCACCTTCACTGGGTATAACGTTAGGTTTAAATCGGAATACTCAAACTTAAAGGATAAATTCACCTTTGGGAACATGTAACATGTTCCCACTGCAGGAGCCGCTGCCTGCTCCACTGCATAGAGTGACAGCTAGCAGGGGCTCTTCTCCCTCAAACTGCTGTCCACCCACCATGCCATGTCATTCATTCACAGGAGTCTGTAAAAGTAAAACTACAAGTACCGACAGCCTTTGCAGCTGTCTGCTTGTAGTTCTCAATGAACTACCACGGCGCTGTTGAGCGCTGCGGTAGTTCATTCTCTCTTCCTGTTCGAGTGCAAATGCCTGCCAGTACAAGGTACGAGCACGAAGATACATTCTGCATGGCCCCTGCGATCTGCTGTTCGCAGATGCAATGCTTTCTAGGCTCCCATTAAAAAAAGAATAATAAACATTTTTTTACCTGCAAAAAGATGTGCATTTATTATTATTATTTTTAAAAAAGGTAAAATCATGTTTTAAAGCGGAGTTCCGGGCACAGAATCGTTTTTTTTTTTTCAATCTCCCCCTAACAATCACCCTTACACATCGATACATCCGCTAATCCTGGTTAGAATGGTGAAATAATGAGTTTGCAAGAATAAAATCTTACTTTATATAATTTCTGATGTGCGGCGCCATCTTTGTTGTGGATTGCCGAGTCCGTTGTGGGGAAATGTCTTCCCTTCTTCCTGATTCCAGTGGGCGTAGGCCTGTGAGTCAAGAAATGAGAACAGTGGTCGGCCGCCCATGTGACTGCAAAGTGCATCATGGGAGCGCCGAGGAAGAGCTCCCAGGACGCATTGCGGCACGGAAGTGACGAGGAGAGCCGAGGCGCAGGAGGGAGGAAGTCCTTTGAAAGGTGAGTATACAAACCTCTGTAAACAGGTAAGTGAAAAAAAAAAAACTATGGGAATATCCAATTCTGACTCAGCGGAGGGTAAGGAATACAATGCAGTAATTATTAGAAATTGAATTTTGTGCCCGGAACTCCGCTTTAAGAGGTCTACCATATAACAGTTATTATAAGCTTTCTTTTTTTAATGGGTGTAGTTACAAGGAGAAAATTACAACACAATTGCCTACACAGGAAAATAAATAAAGGAAATTACATATAGAAAGATTTAAATAAAAAAATAGTTGTAAACTATCAGGAGGCTGATATCTGCATTCCAAGGAGGCAACCATTTATACCAATTGATTAGAATATCTCCAACTGACCCAGCCAGTCTTCACAATGAGAAGGAAATCGTGGTATCTTGGCGCAAGGCTTCTATTCCTTGGGAAAATGCAGCAGCAGGTACCTAATTAATCAAGGCAAATTGATGCTTCCCCGTCTGACCTTGTGCCTCATCTGCCCTTTTAAAGCCAGGTTAAAACTACCCATACTAGTGCAGCGCTTACTATATTATCAGCAACATTAAAGGCTCAGTAAAAAAAAAAAAAATAATAATAATTTTATATATATATATACACATATACACATATATATATATATATATATATATATATATATATATATATATAAAATGTATATTTTGTTACGGGTAAAACGTGCATTTTTATTTCTTGGGAGCCTGTAAAAGCATTTCACCTACGATCAGCAAGTTTTAGCTGCAATGTCAGGCTTTTGCAAACTGTCAGTACACGGTTTGCCTGTACCACCAATATGGGCAGGCAGTTACTGAAGTTCCAGGTAGCTCAATCGATTACAAGAGCGCTCCCCACACCCCCACATTTCATGGAGAACTACAAGCCATCAGCCACAATGGTTGTAGTTCATTCGTTCACAGAACTCGGAGCCCCACATGGCGCCATGGCTTTCAAATTGTAACAGCGGGTGCAGGGAGAGGATTGCCTGTCCACTGTCAGAGATAGGCAAATGTGGAGATGAGGTGGTGGATGCTAAACAGGTTACATGTTGCACCCTAAATACAGGTGTAAGATGTTGAGAAAGATTAACTTATCCTTTAAGAGCTTCTGCAAACTTGCAGCTTGCTTTTATCGCAGAAGTTTTATATCAATATTGGTTGGCCCCAAAAGTTGGAGTGGCACTACACTGCCAAAGCCCCTGCAACAGGTTCACCAGACTTGATGGCATATTGACCTGCAGAATAGTGACAAGATTGTTCCATTTTTAATAGGAAATGGTGGCACATCCTAATTCTTCCACATTAGAAAACCTCTGCAAACGACAGCTACTATTTCTAAGTTATTGTTCAGAACAGTACACCTACACCATCCAATTAGTGGGTATAAACTTGGACACAAATTAGTTCTCTTTTAGCCCCCGTTCACACTGGGGCGACCTGTGAGGCGACCTGGTCGCCTCACAGGTCGCCGCAGGTCGCCTCCCATAGGGAAGCTGCGGACCCGTTCTGATAGGAGCGACACAAGTCGCTCCGACTCAGAAAAAGGGTCCGGAGCTTCTTTGGGGCGACCAGGAGGCGACCGCTATAGATTTCATTGTTACGAAGTCCGTGGCGGCCGCTCCGAGGTAGCGGCGCGCTGCTCGCACCGCGACCTCGGAGGTCGCGGTGCGAAGTAGCGTCGCCCCAGTGTGAATGGGGGCTTAAGCTTTTTCTTAAAAGAAAACATTCAATATTTGTACAGAAGGAAGTAAGCTAGAGTTGGGTGCCTATAGAAGAGACTTTTCTGCATTCTACAGTGGGGTACATTTTGGCCTCTCAAGACATACTCAGACAAAATTTACCCAGCATATGTGGCCAAACTCCTATTGCCAACAGCTAACCACTTAAATACCGTATTTATTTGACTAGAACTCGCAAAATGTTCTACCAAAAAAAGAAATCAAAGTTTGGGTGCGTGTTATAAACGAGGGCTGGGGTGGGGTGGCAGTGGCGGCCGGTCCATTGAGGGCGCAGGCGAATTGTGAGTTCGCACTGCGCCTTTTCCGGGCTGCAGCCGCTCACTGTACGCGAGGGCGAAGAAAAAAAAAAAAACGTCCCCTCGTCGCGTACAGTGGGCGGCCCGAACTGGGGGTGAGAATTCTTATTATCCGCTGTATGGTCGCTGCTTCATTTCCTCGCCTCGCCCACACGTTACAGTAAGCATTGCTTTTGTACAATTCAGTGTTTTGCGTACCGTAATTCAGTGTTCTTCATATTTTAATTGATATACTGGTACAAACTCTTTAGTGTATCTGATGATGAATCTGACTTTAAAGCATTTTTGTTACCGGTAATTTTATTTCGGTATTGTGTTTATACCAGTTTACGTTGTCAATAAATGATTTTTATCATGGCCGCACGTGTTCAACAATGTTTTTTTGTCAATTACAATGCTTGGTGTGAAAACAAAATTTTATACCGATTTTAAATCGAAAATTAGGGGTGTGCGTTATACACGTGTGCGCGTTATACTCGAATAAATACGGTATATAAAATAAAAACAAAAAATGGGAAATTTGGCTTTTTTCCTGATGTATAAATTCAACTACAGCACCAAATGCAGATATAGAAGACCTGCCTGTGCACCTGTATGGTCAATATTGTTGAAGACCTGACTGAGTGACACCTACATTGACCCTCTAGGCCTGCTAATGCAGCCCTTTGGCCCTCTCTATCTGGCCCTTGATGCCTTCATTGTCTGCAGGCCTCTCTGAGCCGGTCAATCTCCTCACAGAGAAAGCTAACAGGCTCAGAGCGGCAGACTGACAGATGTCTATATGGAGAGCTGCAAGAACTGGAAGGAGAGTGAGGAGCTGATTAGCAAAGTAGAAAAGCTCAGCTCTGGCGGGAGAGTCGACGCTCTCTAGCCACTGTGCTACCTGGCCAATCTCTTCCTGTGTTAGCGCCTGCCCACTGCAAACTCCAACGGTAATGCATCTGTTCCTCACGCCAGCTCAGGATCTGCAGAAACCCCCACTGTACCGATCTCAAGCTCTCTCCTTCCAGTCATGGTGCTTTTCAGAGGGCATTTGACAGGTGTTGTTATGTCGTCTCACCACCTGATTCAGCCCTATAATTCCACACTACACTCTGCGATCTTGTGCATTGAATGTGGTTGAGGCACAGCCCCCATTGAAGTCAGTGGGTGAGTTTGATAAAAACAGCCCCCTGACCGCCCATCTGAAAGTGACCTATTTTATGGCAGTTGTACCTATTATTCCTAGAGCCAGGTGTTTGTTTCCTATATGCTTATATACCTACTGACGTTTCGAGATCCCAAATGTTGAGAATAAAGGTTGGCTGTGAACAACAGTCCCGGTTTCTCATATGACCCCTTGGGAAAACCCCTGGGTTAATGTATGGACAGTGAAAAACTTGACATGTCACTGCTCCAAGCCTGTAAAAAAAATCCCTCGCTTCTGGAACACTGGGTGCTGACCAAAAGGGAACCAAACCATGCTCCATGAACTGAGTAGAAAGTTGCACATCAATGACATCAGATCACAGTCAACTGTAATAAAATTGGACAAAGCAAGCTGTAGACCTAAGACCATCCCTCTCTAATGTTTCACCTAGTATGGGCATGATCAAGCCTAAACTGGGTGAAACAGAGGGGGGCAGTCCTAGGTGGGGCTAGTGTAGTTAGTCCGGCTCTAACAAAGTTGGATGTGATCTCCTAGATCAGGGATTCCCAAACTACGGCCCTGAAGCTGTTGCAGAACTACACATCCCATGAGGCATTGTAAAACTCTGACATTCACATACATGGCTAGGCATGATGGCAATTGTAGTTCTTCAACAACTGGAGGGCCGTAGTTTGGGAATCCCTGTCCTAGATTGTAAGCTCTAACAAGCAAGGCCCTCGGGTTCCTCCTGTATTGAATTGTATTGTAACTGTACTGTCTGCCCTCATGTTGTAAAGAGCAGTGCAAACTGTTGGCACTAAAATCTTGTATAATTAGAATAATCTGACAGCGTGGAGTGACTTGCTGCTTTGCAGCAAAAAAACACTAAATTTCGAGACCTACTTTTCTTGAAAAAATATTTGTTTTTTGGCTATAAAAATTTTAAAACCCATGTATAGTGGCTTTTTAAATAATGTCTTTATTACAGCCAGGACTAGAAAGTTATGTAGCATATTATTATTTTGATCTCCAGGCAAACTGTGCATTAATATAAGTAGCTCTCTCTTTAGCTTATCCTTGTTCATTGGAAATTCTTTTAATTAAAAAACTAAACTGAAATGGAACCCTTTAGTCCCTTGTCAGCAGATCTACTAAAGTAATTTTGCACCTTTTTGGAAATGATTTGAGTTATTAAATGTAACTTCGGATGCACGAACAATCAGAAGATTTTTAGGACATTTGGCGTTTTGGATTCTTCTCTTTCAGGGCTACCCACTGCGCCTGTGCGGGGGCAGCTTTACTAGCAAACTATAGAGGTAAGGTAACCTATGCAAGATGCTCAGGTGCAGCTGTATAACATGAACATTTCAAATTAAATGAATAGGTCTTGTAACAATGTATTTTAAAATTTGCCTAAACCTGTAATTAGGGCAGTTAGGCCCTCATTTATAATGGAGAGTGGACACCACAATATTCTGGACACTGCAGTATTTACTCCACACTATGCTTGCATTTTACATGCCATTCATAAAATTCAGGGCATAGCCAAGAGCCGGCAGTGCCCCAGTGTCTGTACAACACCGACTGATAGAAAAGTTCGGTCATATTACTAACAGGTCAAACGACTGGCTTCTCCACCTCCCAGATTTTGTTCTCTCTAATATTTCATTTGAATGCGGCTCCACAAGTGGAACACTATTATTATTATTATACAAGATTTATGTAGTGCCAACAGTTTGCACAGCGCTTTAGAAAGCAGGAGGGGGTACAGTACAATCACAATACAGTTCAACTAACACAGTAGGCATAGGAGAGCCCTGCTCATGGAGCTTAAAGACTAAAGGGAGGGGGAGGTGGTACAAAAGGTAATAGCTGCGGGGATGATCTGATGGAGGTAATTCAGGTACAGATCTTAGGTGGGAGGTGGGGTAGGCTTACCTGAATAAGTGAGCTTTAATGGATTGCCTAAAGGTGGACAGGGTAGGGGCTGACTGGACATACTGGGGCAGGGAGAGGCTCTGGAGAAGTCCCGGAGGCGAGCGTGGGCAGAGGTAACAAGGAAGCTGGAGAGCTTGAGAGGAGCAAAGAGGACGATTTGGGCGACATCTGCAGATGACGTGGTGATGTAGCTGGGGGCGATATCGTGGACAGTATTTTGAATTTTTTATAGTGGGGTAGGGGAAGCCGATTAATTAATTAGCAGAGAGGAGCAGCAGTCACGGATCAGCTAGTTAGCTGTATTAGACTAGAAGCAGCATTCATAATAGACTGAAGGGGGATATCCTCTGTAAAGGTAGGTCAGTGAGGAGAGAGTTGCAATATACAAGGCGGGAAATAACTAAGGTCTGAATTAGTTATGTTGTGGTGTCGTTATTCAGGAAGGGGCGAATTCTGGAAATGTTGCGGAAGTTAAGGCAGCAAGATTTAGCCAGTGATTGGATGTGGGGGACTGAAGGAGATGTCTAGGATTACACCCAGCACCTTGGCGTGTGTGGAGGGATCAATGGTTGTGCCGTTGATCTCAATGGTAAAGTAATGGGAGGGGATCCGGGAGGAGGAAATATTACAAGCTGAGTTTTAGAAAGATAGAGTTTGAGAAAGTGGTGTAACATCCATACTGATATGTCGCTCAGTAATTTTGTGATATGTGAGGAGATTGAGGGGGTAAGTTGAGGATTTGAGAGATAGATCTGGGTGTCATCAGCATAGATGTGCTATTGGAAGCCATAGAATGTTATCAACTGGCCCAGTAAAGAGGTATAGAGAGAGAATAGGAGGGGCCCACTAAACATATTTGTAAAGAACAGCACTGTATGCACCTTTTGTCCCCATTTTAAAAGCAATTCTACAACCACAGCTTTTCACCTTAGGGTCCAATCACACCAGGTGCGATGGGACTGCATTAGGCAGCTTTGCAGCGCAGTCCATTTGCAAGAAAATGCAAAAAGCCTTGTCTAATGAATGCATTGCAGTGTTGTGCAATGAAAAAAAAAAAGTTTGGCAGGTTGTACTTTTTATCAGTTCAGCACAGTGCAAGGCAATCCACAGCCTCACACCTTACTGTGTGACATTTCAATAACCTTTGTTTAAAAAAAATAAAAAGTAAAACAGTGTGATGCTCTAAGAACAGTGCATAGCACTGCAGTGATGCAGGTTGGACTGCACTGTGGTTGTTATATTGAGGGCTAATTTAATACTCGGCCACTGTGTTACAACACAGCGACTGGTGTGTATTAGCCCTCAATATAACAAAGTCTACCTACTGTCAAATGTAAATTTCTGCATATCACGTTATAAAGGAAAGCATGGGCAACTATGACAAGGTTCATAAGTGTGTTTTTGTTCTTTTTTTGCATGCAACATAAGAGTGCATAATCTTATTACATGGCAAAGAATTACCAGAGCACTACAGGTTATCTAAAAAGCAGCAGATTGCCTTTGTCCCATTTTATCTACAACTTTGGACTGAGCTGTCCAGCTAGCTGGATGGAAGACTACAATATGAATAATTAATGTATACAAGATTAATAAAAAAAAAAATCTTAAGGCCCCATGCACACGGGGCGTTTTTAACGCCGCTGTAAGTAGCGTCAGGCATTTTCTTTTTGCAGCCTAAAAACGCACCTCCATGTTATTCTATGGCCTCATGCACACACAGACATTTTTGAGCTGTAAGTGGCCTAGGCGTTTTTAAGCTGCAAGAAGAACCCACGGCCTGCGCGTTCTGAGGACCAGCGTTACAGCTGTAAAAACGTCTGACGCTGCTAAAGGCTGAATAACATTGCTATAACGTGGCTTAACGTGTGTTAAGCCACGTTATACGTTTTTTCTGCCTCCATTCAAAATCAATGGTTCCCTATGGGAGCCTATTGATTTGAATGGAATTCGCACTGCAAGTCGGATCAGGATGATCCAAATTGCGGCGCGACTTGCGCTGTGAGAATCTTGAGGGGGAACAACACGCCAAAAATTGGGTTGTGGGGATGAGGCCCTTGTCCCCATCAACATGGGGGCAAGGTGCTTTGAGGTGGGGGGTGCAGAGCTCCCCCTGCCCCAAAGCACCAACACCCCCCCATGTTGAGGCCTGGTATGGTCCAGAGGGGGTGGGGCCGCTCGCTCGTCCCCTCCCCTTTCTTGGCCTCCCGGGCTGCATGCTCGGATAAGGGTCTGGTATGGATTCTGGGGGGGACCCCACGCCGTTTTTTTCGGCGTGGGGCTACCCTCAAATTCCATACTGGACCCGAAGGGCCTGGTTTGGAACCTGGGGGGGACCCCCCACGCCGTTTTTTCCCCATTTTTTGGCGTGGAGTTCCCCCTCAAGATTCTCACAGCGTAAGTCAGGATGATCCGACTTGCGGTGCGACTTCCATTCAAATCAATAGGCTCCCATAGTGAACCATTGATTTTGAATGGAGGCAGAAAAAACGCTGCTAAAAGCAACGTGGCAAAACGTGCAATAACGCAAATGGAAAAAGCTACTGAAAGCACGTTTTTACAGCTGCTTTTTCCGGCGTCAGAACTAGCTTTGACGCACGTTTTTTTCTAACACCCCGTGTGCATGGGGCCTTAAAGTTATCTTTATATTATAACCATAAGGAAGACAACAAATACATACAAAACACTACAGACACTATAGATGGAGTTAAACTTTAATTGTGCTTATGTTTAAATTGTTTCAAAACATTAATTTGTAATATAAGAGGAATTCAGCTGATGTGAAAGGTGTAGAATCATACATTCCAAAGCAACTAAATACAAGCCACAGTGTCCCTCACGTGTTTTCTGCAATATAAAAGAACATCTGTATGTGCATATGGAAAAGAACAGTGAATAGACAGGGCATGTACAGTAAATTCTGAGTCCTATTACCCTACACACCATGATGTGCAGTTAAGGTTTACTGAAAAAGTGAATATTTCCCATTAAAAAGAAATTAATTAGAGCAAATGGATGAATAAATAACTGCAGACTTTTCAAGGATGATTTCTGGAAATCCGGATAACTTTTCTTTATAACAGAAGTAAGTCCGATTTGCAGACATGGGTACCCGCTTTAAAATATTCCCAGCAATTAGACTTATCTGTCAGGGAAGATTAAGATAAAGCTATGAAGCACGACTCATCCGCAGCAAAAAAAAAAAAAAAGCAGCACATATTCTTCACAACTCTTCAGTTCAAATTTCTGAACTGCTGGCGGCAGTGAAACCAATTCAGTGAGGACATGCCAATGCAGGCCTTTTGAGCCTGTGGGTCAAGGCCGAAAAGTGAGTCGCCAAACTCTTTTGAAAAATTCAAATGGAGCAACAGAGTTATTTTGTGCAAGTCCTATTTTCTACTAATTATGGTTTAATATTAAAAGCGGAGTTCCGGGCACAGAAATTATTTTTTGCTGAACATACCCCCGGGACAGTCAGGGCTAGCACATTCCACAATGGCTAGCCTTTGATCTGTCCCGGTTCGCACTTACCTTTTAGAAGAAATACTTACTTAGAAAATTTCTTCCACAGCGTTTCCATCTCTGTTGTGGGCAGCTGAAGCCGGCGCGGTCCTCTTCTCTGTCTTCTTCCGCGTCTTCGTGTCCCAGAATGCACTGCACCGGCCCCTCTCGTCACTTCCGGTGCGGCGCCGCCCGGAAAGGACGAGCGGGGCCGGTGCCGTCGCATTGATTCCTGGGAGCTATGACGTTTAGCTCTCAGGAATCATCGCGAGGCAGGAAGTGACGGGGTGAGCCGCGGCTCCGAGGGAGGAAGCAGTCAGAGGTGAGTATTTACGATCTTCAATAAAAAGGTGAGTAAACAAAAAAAATAAAAATAACTATCCAATTCCTTTTCAGGTGAGCTCTACCTAGCGGAGGGGCACAAAAAAAAAAAAATGTTTTTGTGCCCGGAACTCCGCTTTAAGTACACCTGGGTAACAGGAGTGTATGAAAGAGCATAAACATGGGTATTTAAACAGGAATTCCAGCTTTGGTGTTTGCCAGTTCCACTGAACTCCCCCCTACTCCCAAACTTTTATTTTTTTTTTTAATTGCCGTATACTTGTCTTTTTCAACAAAATCTTGTTGGCCATCTAGTAATACCACATACGCTTCTCTTGCTTTCTTGGTAACGAGTCGTAGCCCCCATTCACACTGCATCGCATGCCAAATCACAGCCTATTGCCAGCAATGGCACTGTCCCATTCGGTGCAGAACCACACTGATTTTGAGACTTCGGGGGTGATTTCAATTGACTTATGTGCATGAACCTCACACAGATGTCTTTCAAATCTTCCCCGAACTCGCAATGAACTAAAGGTTTGAAATCATGTCCGTTCAGCTGAACTGGCACGACATCAAACCCGCCTCCAATGTGAACGAGGGCTACATCCTGAAAGGGGCAGAGATCATGTGACGACACGTAAGCACTGCTCAGCCCTGTAGTACTATGAGCCCAGCCTCCATGATGACAAATAGACAGGGGGGGTGTCAACGACAGGCTGGGCTCATGGGAAATTGGCAAAATGACATGACAATCATTCTGCCTAAAGAAGATCGGTTGCACTAGACTCAGGAGGAAGCATGGAAGAGCACTGGAGCATGGAGAGGGTTCCTTCCAAAAAAGATAAAAAATCCAGTTACCGAACTTCAGCCATAACCATGTTAGAACCAATTTTCATTTTTACTTCTGTATGATCCTGGATATTTAATAAAGACATGTTTCTATTCTGGACAATGATGGTAAGTGCTGACATTTGTAGATTGTTAAACTGAATGGAGAGAGGTGTTATCTGAGAACCCAACCACAATGGTCTGGATATATGAAGGTGTGATTTATCCAGATACTAATGTACGCAGAAAAATGTGTTAAAGTGATGTAAAGTCTCATTTTTTTAATTAAAAGGAACAAACATGTCATACTTACCTGCTCTGAAGTGGTGTTGCACAGAGCAGCCTTGATCCTCCTCTTCGCTGGTCCCTCTTCAGTGCTCCTAGCCCCTCCCTCCTGTTGAGTGCCCCCCACAGCAAGCCGCTTGCTATGGAGGCACCAAAGCCGAGCCACAGCTCCCTGTGTCCAGACATGGAGCCGCGGCCCGGCCCCTTGCTCTCCTCATTGGCTGACTCACTTAGGTTGACAGCGGCGGGAGCTACCACGCTGCTGTCTCAGCCAATGAGGACTCTGTGCAGGCCAGTCAAGTTCCTCCTGCCCAAACTCGCTCATCCATGTCTTTATGGACCTTTTGTGCACTGGTCCAAATCATTTGGATTATGGTGTGGGGTTGATTTTCAGGAGTTGGGCTTGGTTAGTTCCAGTGAAGTGAACTCTTATGGCGTCAGCATACCAAGACTATTTGGACAATTTCATGCTCTCAACTTTGTGGGAACAGTTTGGGATGGCCCTTCCTGTTCCAACATGACTGCACTTCAGTGCACAAAGCAAGGTCCATAAAGAGATAGATGAGCGAGTTTAGGGTGGAGGAACTTGACTGGCCTGCACAGAGTCCTGACTTTACCCGATAGAACACTTTTGGGATGAATTTGAGCAGACTGCGAGCCATGCCTTCTCTTCCAACATCAGTGCCTGACCTCACAAATGCGCTTTTGAAAGAATGGTCAAACATTCCCATAAACAGACTCTTGTGGACAGCCTTCCCAAAAGGGTTTAATCTGTTTTAGCTGCAAAGAGTGGGCCAACTTAATATAAAAATAGGTATTAAAAATTGGTATCGGCGAGTACTTGAAAAAAGCATACATGTGGTGGTAGCCATATAAGTGGAGATTAGCCCGGCATACTAATGGCACTTTTCCACTGCATGGAACCGAACGGTTCGGCTCGCTTTTGTGCTTTTCCACTGCTGGTACCACATGGTACGGTGTAGGAACGGTTCGGTACGGTACAGTACAGCGGCGCTTTTCCACTGCATGGAACCGAACGGTACGGCTCTCAAAAACAGCATCACCTCGATTGTGGTTCCAACAGGTACCATACCCGGTACCATATCCCACAATCCTTTGCATGCAGTCACTACTAGCCACTGATTGGTCAGAGAATCCCACCCACCCCGTTGTTATCCCACCCACTTAACTTTAGTACTACTTTATTGGAAAAGCAAACCATACCGTACCGAACCGTTCCAACACCGTACCATGCGGTACCAGCAGTGGGAAAGCAAACTGGGCCAAGCAGGGCCGAGTAGAGCCGAGCCGGTACTTGCAGTGGAAAAGTGCCATAAGTGGTTTTAAGGATCTATTCCAGATACGGTGGTGCAGCTTATATTATACCCGCAGGAAAACAGCTGATGAGCCATTGTGGTGAAACACAGGTCTATCCTGAAGGTGCCTGGAGGTGAGAGGCCATCTTTATGTGGTGTAGGAAGCACGAGCACTTTTAACCACCTTATTTGCCAAGTTTTGCACTGTTTGGGACGTGAAGAAATTATTATGAACTGTTGATGCACTTTACCTGGACATTTTAAATTAGTGCACTTTGAGTGATTTTGTTTACCTTTTTTGCACATTTTTTTCACAAATATATGAGTATATTGCACATTTTTTTCACAAATATATGAGTATATTGCACATTTTAGCACTTTAATATACTGCATGCACTTTATAACTTGGCTTATTTTGCACATGTGTACTATTTATTAACCATAAGTAGCGCTGTATCGTTTTATGTATATGAACTTGAGAAAAAGTATTGGTACTTGTACTCGGTCTTAAAAAACTGTCAGCAGAGCATCGCTAGTTTAGGTAGAATGGTTATAGTGTGCCATTCTGGAGGGGTGGACATTATAGATTGTTTATTTTATCATACTCAAACTGGTCTATTTCCAATATTCCAACCAATCAGAAGTTATGTTTTACTGATCAACTTTATGGTCTGATTACAGATAAATAAAATCTGATTGGTAAAGGTCTACCCAATTAAGATACAGTGTTTGCTAAAACTTGAAGGGCACAGTGCTGTCTCCTAATAACATTCTGATGACCTGGTACACACGGCCGAAAATCAGCGGGTAACAGAAACGGGCGGACATTCAGCCTGTGTGTACAGCAGCCAGTTCGGCTTCTGTAGAATGGGAATGGCAGAAAAACATCTGCTGATAAGCGTCCGATCAGTGCTCGCAGCCAGAATGAGGGGAAAAAAAAAAAAAAACTCATAGCGTGTACCAGGCATAAGTCTCATTGCCATCCGTGGAGATCAGTAAAGAGCAGGGCCACACAACAAACAGGTAACCATAACTATGACCACAAATCTAACCCTTAAAGCGGTAGTATACTCCGCTATTTGACTTTCAGCTACAGGTAAGCCTATAATAAGGCTTACCTGTAGGTACAATTAATATCTCCTAAACCTGCAGGGTTTAGGAGATATTTAACCTGCATGCAGCCACTGACGTCAGCGGCACATGTGCTCTGAAGGTCTGGCGGACCTTCAGAGCTCCTTGCCGGAAAGTGAAACTCCCGCGTGCATGCACGGGAGTGACGTCATTGCGGCTCCGGCCACTCAACGCCAGAGCCACCAAACCCGGAAGAGATGCCGAGGGAACATGACAGCGCCCTCAACGTTGTCCAGACGACTGTGTTTGGGGATTCGTTCTAAGGGAAGTATTTCATAATAAGCTAGTATGCGATGCATACTAGCTCATTATGCCATTGTCCTGCAGGGTTTTTTCATGAGGATACAACTGCTTTAAGGAAGAACTCCATGTTTACTGTGACTTTAGTAAGTTTGTTTGGACCTGCATTCCGGTCGCTGTGAACACTATTATTCACTGCAGCAGCTTGTGCTAAGCTGCACTGGTTGCTGCTTGAGTACTAGATGCTTCCTTTCTGTGCCCGGTAAGAACGGTTGGGTATTTGGCATCACAGCCATTGCAGAATAGGCTTGAATTTCATAAATGAACATCAGGCGCTCTCTGATTGGATGAGGTGGAGATCATGACATCATCGACCTGCCTCCTCACCTTGGCAAATCAGGGATCACCTTGTATTTATTGATAAAAGTAAAAAGGCTGTTTCTGAATTGCTCTGGATGCTGTACGACGGTCCATTTCTTTTCAGGCACACAAAGGATGTGTCTTGTACTTGGGCAGGAGGGCAGCACCAGCTCTGGTGCATCCATAGTGGCCAGGCCAGTTATCAAAAAAGTAAAGAATTAATTTGAACAAAACTGGCCCCAACAAAAAACTTCACAGTAACCATGGAGTTCTTAATCAGAATTTAACCTAAACTCTAAAATAACTTCACCTGCATAAATTCTGACCCCCAGACCTCCAAACTAAAGTGCCAGTTGTATGAGCCTGTCGGAAATTGTCATTCAAAC
This sequence comes from Pelophylax lessonae, assembly GCF_965119305.1. Lineage (NCBI taxonomy): Eukaryota > Metazoa > Chordata > Amphibia > Anura > Ranidae > Pelophylax > Pelophylax lessonae. Next base: position 164,081,910 of record NC_138775.1, read on the forward strand.
AGGGACTGCATGATATTCAAGTTATTGGAAGACGGTTCTGTCCTACACAGGTATATAGCATTATACCAGAAATTTAGAATGCAATAATGCATGTGGTTATGAAATACATATGGAGCTACGGCCTCTACCCTCGTTTTCCAAAACTTTACGAAAAAAAAAAAAAAAAAAAACAGGAGTATTATCAATACTACATAAATTACATAATTAATTACACCTAAAATGATATTAAAGTCTCCCTTTTTTGTTTTGTTAACAAACATGTTTTACTTATCTGCTCTGTGCAGCGGTTTTGCACAGAGTAGCCCCTATCCTCCTCTTAGAAGGTCCCTCGTCTGCGATTCAGGCTCCTCCCTCCTACTAAGAGCCCCGAGAGCAAGCAGCTCGCTCCTGAGCCATGGCTCCGCTTGTCAATTCACACACACAGCCGCAGCTTGGCCCTGCCCCCCCTCTCCTGATTGGTTCAATGGCTGTGATTGACTGCAGTGGGAGCCATTCTCCCACTGCGGTTTCAGCCAATGAAGAGGCAGAGTCCTCTGAGAGCCAAGGCACTCATGCACATCGCTGGATCGAGATAGGGCTCAGGCAAGTATTAGAGGGGCTGCTGCACACAGAAGGTTCTTTACCTTCATGTAAAAAAAAAAAAAAAACCTTGAGCCTTTACAAGCACTTTAAACAAATCACAACATTCTGAATCCAAGGAACAGGCAAACTTTAAGGGATGATTTTCTCCTAAAGTCACACATGTATTATCACATACCATCAGATATCAGATTACTGTATCATTGAATTGTAATGTCTGTGTCCAACACTGGAGCTGAACAGTGCCAGGAGCAAAGAGGAAATCTGAGTCTACAAAAACATTAATATGTGGAGGACCAAACAAGTAACACACACTGAGAAAATGACAGAAGGAAAAACTAAGCAAAATTATAGTACTGTGAAATGTCACTGACTTAAAGGAGATCTATGCTCACAACATACACTTTCATTTTTTAACCACTTTAAGACCGGAAAGATTTGCCCCCTTAATGACCAGGCCGTATTTTGCAATTTGGCACTGCGTTACTGTAACGACAATTGCGCGGTCGTGCGACGCTGTACCCAAACAAAATTTATGTCCTTTTTTCCCACAACTAGAGCTTTCTTTTGGTGGTATTTGATGACAATTTTGAAAAAAAAAAAAAAAAAAAATATGTTTTTCACATTCTGCTATTTGACATTCCCAAAAAAAAAAAAAATTAAAATGTTTTAACATTTTAGGCCAATTTGTTTTCTGGTAAAAAAAATATATTGCAATAAGCGTATTTTGATTGGTTTGCGCAAAAGTTATCGTGTCTACTAACTACGGGAAAGATTTATGTAATTTTTATTGTTTTTTTTTTTTTTTTTAAACTAGTAAAATATGCACTGTTACTGTAATAATGCCATTGACAGGGAAGGGGTTAACCCTGTGGGTGATCAAGGGGTTATATGTGAGCCTAGGGGAGTGATTCTAAATGTGGGGGGCGTGGCTTCTGAGATGACCATAGAGGCATGTGATCCTATATAGCAGGATCACATGAGCTCTGATCATCCCAGGGAGAAGGACCGTCACCTGTGTGTACAACAGCCGACCGTCCTCTCTCAGCAGGGAACGATCGCAGGTGTCAGGCGGCAATCGGAGCCGTCTGACACACGCATCGGCTTCCCCGCTGACGAGCGGGGGCGCGCGCTCGCCCCCTAGCCTCCTGAGAGTGAGCGACGTAGACCTACGTCGCTTTGCCAAGGAGAGGCTGCTGCCGCAGTAAAGCTGCGGTAGGCAGTCGGTAACTGGTTAACATTAGCATTGTAATAGCAACAAACACACTAGTAAATTATTGATAATCCAATATAAGCTTACTTGAAAAACCTCTGTTTAAATGTTGCGAGTTCTGTCTGTCTGCCATTTCTTTCCACAACTTTCTTGATACCCTGCATGCTTTACAGCTTCTCCTCTGCAGTTTACTTTTCTAAGGACTACAGATCCCATGGTACATTGCTGCCCGTCAGCAGGGATACCTATACTGACTCTGCCTCCTGAAACTCCTCCTCTCAGCAGTTCTTTAGTGAAAAAAGCAAACTCTGAATTCAGTGGCACAGCAAAGCCTGCTCACAGCCAGTCCAGGTTCTGCAAGGACCCAACAATGTCAGGGTCTGCCCAGAAGGCTGGGCCAGCAGCTGGCGTGGCCTCTTAGCCCACTGCTCGGAAGCCTGAGCCAGCCCCGCCGGCCCACTGGCACTCCAGTTAATGCTGGAGGGGCAGAGCGCCGGTGACTGACAGTCTCCAGCTCTCTGCTCACTGTAGACCGAGAATGATATGGACTGGGTAATGTGTTAGGAAGGAAAGGATGCTATTCTGACTCCAACTGTTGTAATACTGACTTATTGCTGAGACCTAAAAGCAGATATAATCACCGCAGACAGCCGTTATCAGATAGCTGAACTCACAAAAGCACTGTTTCATCAGCGTGGGTTTTTATTGCAAGCAGCAGGTATAGCAAACAAGATGTGGCAGATGATTGAAAGACGGTATTTTGCAGGTCAAAACATGGTAACGTGTTCCCAGATGCGAGCAGATTCCATGGCCTATACATAAGTGGCCATCTTCATCCCCACAAGCGTAAAGAAAAAAGGAAGAGGAAGTGCATCACAGGTGGGAGGGAACACAGAAGGGAGAGACAGAAGGCTAGTCCATTTTGCTGAAATTTAATTGCAGCAACTCAAAATGGTACTCAAAAATGGTAGTTTGTATGGCCCCCACATGCTTGTATGCATGCCTGACAACGCCGGGGCATGCTCTTAATGAGATGATGGATGGTGTCCTGAGGTATTTTCTCCCAGATCTGGACCAGGGCATCACTTATCTTCTGAACAGACTGAGGTACAACCTGGCGGCGTCAGATGGACTAAAAGAATGTCCCAGAGGTGTTCTATTGGATTTAGGTCAGGCGAGCGTGGGGGCCATTCAATGGTATCAATTCCTTCATCCTCCAGGAACTGAATGCATACTCTCGCCACAAGGCCAAACATCTTTTGCACCAGGAGGAACCCCGGACCCCCTGCACCAAGGTAGAGGTCTGTGCGTCTCTCCAAGATATGCCTCCCTAGAACAATCACTGACCCACCACCAAACCAGTCATGCTGAACGATGTTACAGGCAGCATGAGGTTCTCCACGGCTTCTCCAGACCCTTTCATGTCTGTCACATGTGCTCAGGGTGAACCTACTCTCATCTGTGAAAAGCTCAGGGGGCCAGTGGTGGACCTGCCAATTCTGGTAGTCAATGGCAAATGCCAATCGAGCACCACGGTGTCGGGCAGTCAACACAGAGCCCACTAGAGGACGTCGGACCCTCAGGTCACCCTCATGAAGTCAGTTTCTGATTGTTTGGTCAGAGACATTCACACCAGTGGCCTGCTGGAGGTCATTTTGTAGGGCTCTGGCAGTGCTCAAACTGTTCCTTCTTGCACCTTCTACGGCCCTGTCCAGCTCTCCTAGAGTAACTGCCATACTCCTGGAATCTCCTCCATGCTCTTAAGACAGAGCAGGGAGTCATAGCAAACCTCCTGGCAATGGCACATGTTGATATGCCCTCCTGGAGGAGTTGGAATGACTGTGGAACCTCTATAGGGTCCAAGTATCTCCACATGCTACCAGTAGTGACAGTAGTGACTAGCCAAATGCAAAGCTAATGAAGAACAGTCAGAATAGATGAGTAGGGAAAAAATGTTAGTGGCCTCCACCTGCAAAACCATTCCTGTGTTGGAGGTTGTCTCATTGTAGCACATCTAGTGCACCTGTTAATTTTATTCACACCAAAGCAGCTTAAACTGATTAACAACCCCCTTGCTACTTAACTGACCAGATCAACATCCCAGGAGTTTAACTGACTTGATGCTATACACTGATTAAACAGTGTTCCTTTAATTTTTTTGAGCAGTCTATATGATTTTAAATTTTTACCACAAATAACCCGAGTTTGGATGTATTACATGTGTCAGAACATAAAATAAGCTAAAGCCAATAAGCAGGTCAATGTTACTAAACAGCTAAATCAGAACAAAAAACATTTATACCCAACACAAGCGAACACAACATTACTTTTTCAATTTACTATAGTCTTCACTCATGGGACATTGAGAGTATAAATGAACATGGATTGTAATGTGTTCTTTCCACTGCTAAAATAAATGATGTCACCAAGACAATATGCAGCAAGGGCTGCAAGAGAGGCAGTGAAATTGCCAGTCATCAATTCCAGTCCAGAGTCACCAACTTAGTCAGCGGGCGGATTTGCTACAAAGTCAAACTAGAAAACCATAGCCAATAGTTGAATGTACAAGGATTATGCTAAATTGATTTTGTTTCATTAAAACTAATTTCAAAATGATGCTTGTATTTCTGTTCCCACTGGGGATTTATTTATTTTTAATTCTTGCTAGAAGGCTCAAACAAATATTCTAAAAAAAAAAAAAAAAAAAAAAAGGAAAAAAGGAAAAATATTAAACCCCTTTATATATTGCAGTTTGCCAAATTTTTTCACCATTTTCTGTGATCCAATCGATAAGTTTTATTTTTCAACTTCCTATAACAAGCTGACCAGCAAATTAAGTTAGATTTTAAAGTGATTGTAAAGTTTTTTTTTTTTTGATTATTTATTAAAGCGGTAGTATCCCGCTTTTTGACACTTTTACCTACAGGTAAGCCTATAATAAGGCTTACCTGTAGGTACAAATAATATCTCCTAAACCGGCATGGTTTTGGAGATATTTACAGTGCATGCAGCCGCTCGCGCGAGCGGCGCATGCGCTCTGAAGGTCCGGGGGGACCTTTAATTATGTTTGCCGGAGCTTGCCGGAAAAATCAATCCCGCGCGCATGCGCGGGAGTGACGTCATCGCGGCTCCGGCCGATCATCGTGCCGGAGCCGTCTCTTCCGGCCAATCAGCGTGCCGGAGCCGCCGAACCCGGAAGAGACGGCGAGGGATCATGGCAGCGCCCGCAGCGATGTCCGGGGGTCCGTGTGGGGGCTTCGTTTTAAGGTAAGTTACACATAATGGGCTAGTATGCGATGCATACTAGCTCATTATGCCTTTGTCTTGCAGGTTTTTTTTTTTATTTTTTTTTTATAGGGTTTACAACCGCTTTAAATAACAAGCTTGTTATACATACCTGCTCTGTGCAGTGGATCCTCCTCTTCTCCTCTTTGCTGCTCCTGGCCCCTCCCTATTATTGAGTGCCCCCACAACAAGCAGCTTGCTATGGAGGCACCTGGGCTGAGCTGCAGTTCTGTGTGTCCATTCAGGCAAAGAGCTGCGGTTTGACCTCGCCCCCTCTCTCCAGATTGGCTAACTGACTTTGATTGACAGCAGCGGGAGCCAATGGCGCCACTGCTGTATCTCAGCCAATCAAGAGGGAGAGTCCCGGACGGCTGAGGGACTCGTGGACATAGCTGGATAGAGATGGGGTCAGGTATTAGGAGGGCTGCTATACAGAGAAGGCTTTTTATCTTAATGCATAGAATGCTTTAAGATAAAAAAGCTTCTGACTTTACAACCCCTGTAAGACAACATTTACCACAGCCAGGGATGCTTACAATGATCAGCCTAATTGTATGTAAAACCTTTATCCCAAAAGAAAAAACAAATTTGTTAGGCTCCTTTCACACGCTGCGCTGCGTGCTGCGGTCTGTTCTCTGCTCAGCGGGAATCGATCCGCCAATCCCCGCTGAGCAGGCGGATGACAGCTCCGTCTCTACGGGGAATCGGTTGAGAGCAGACCGCCTGTCCGCTCTAATCCGATCTGATCCCCTGGACGGATGGAAAATAGGGTTTCCATCCGTCCGTATTTCACAGACAGGATCGAATGTGGATGGCAGCGGGTGTCAGCGTACATGTCTCCGTTGACATCCGCTGCCCCATAGGGATGCATGGAGGATCTGATCAGATCCGCCTAAAAAACTGACAGGTGGATCTGATCGGATCATTCGTGTGAAAGGAGCCTTACAGTAACTGAAAAAAATGTTAGTTGCAGTTCAGGTTTAATTTATTAGTTATGTCTATCCAAATCTTGCTAGCGCATCTAAAGCTGGGTAAACATTGATTGAAAACCAGTTCTGGCACGATACATAGTGATTTTCAATTTCCTAAGCCTTTTTTCTAAGCGTTGAGGTTCAAATGGCCTGTGAACAACTTTATTTAGTGAGAAACAAAGAAGCAATATATGTAACATTCACAAGTCACAAGTAACAAAACTGTGCAAATAAACACTAACAATTGAACATTCTGTAACAAAGTAGTCCAGTGTTTCCGGAGTGGTTTATTAGGGTTACGAGGAATTTTCTCTCTTCATGTAGCCAGTCTGACAGCAGTATGTCATATGCCAGACCTGAGCACTGGTGGTCTCATCTATTTCAAGGGTAGACAAATGATTGTACATGTCTGGAACTTAAAGTATAAGTGATGGTTCACATTGGTGCAATGCGGGAACCCTGCGAATCCACTGCGGGTTCCCGCATCGCACCCGACTCGCAGGCAGTGCACACTGCCATATGCGAAATGCTGGGAGTGTCGATACAAAGTTAATAATACCCCTAGATTAGTTTGCATATCGCAGTGCAAACTGTCAATTTGGACAGGAATCAGATCGCATAGGTGTGAACCAATTCTGGTAGGAACCAAAATAAGGGTCCTGCACAACTTTGGTCCGAATGTGATGCAAATTCAGCCATGCAATCTGTATGGCTGAATTCATATCACGCAGACATCGCATGTGATTTGCAGAGCAGTGCGGTGCAAATCACATACGATGTCTGACATGGCGATAGTGTAAACCAGGACTAACTAAAGGCACTAAAAACTTTTTTTAGTTTTGGATAGGAGTGGAGAGGGATTAGAACTAGGGATCAACCGACTATCGGTTTGGCCGATATTCACAAACTTATCCGATATTTCTGTCTCCGGAGGGGAAGGGGGGGGGGGGAGGATTAGAGCGCTGCCTGATTACACAGAGCAGGGTTCTTCTGCTTACCCGGCGCGGGCGCTGTCATACGAAGTCCCGCCTCCTGGACATCTATCATAGGAGCCGGTCCAGGGGGCGGAACTTCTGACAGCTCCCACGCCGGGTAAGAAGGAAAACCCTGCTCTGTGTAATCAGGCAGCGCTCTAATCCCCATGCACTGGTCACTCTACAGTGGATGGGGGCACTGGTCACTCTACAGTGGATGGGGGCACTGGTCACTCTACAGTGGATGGGGGCACTGGTCACTCTACAGTGGATGGGGGCACTGGTCACTCTACAGTGGATGGGGGCACTGGTCACTCTACAGTGGATGGGGGCACTGGTCACTCTACAGTGGATGTGTGATTGAATGTGCAGAATATCGGCCCATATCGGCCGATACGTTGTGACCAAAATATCGGTATTGGTTCTGCAAAAACCATATCGGTCTATCCCTAATTAGAACACCTGTCAGTTTTTATTGCTGCCTGTGCCCCAGTTAAGGAGATTCCCCCTCTCAATTTGTTCTGCTTACCATTATCATTGAAAGTGAAAGTAAAAGAAAACCCCAAATTTTGGGTTGTCCCCAGAAAAAAGTTAGAGGGGAAATCTTCCAATGGGGACACTAGTTCTGGTGACCTGGGGGTCCCCAATGAATTCCCTGAATGCAGCAAGGTGATTTTTTTGTTTTGCCGTTCATAGGCTCTGCACATGTTCACTTTAAAGTGGAACTAAACTGTATTTGAGCACCACAAAACAAAAAAGGCTATTTTTAAAGGGGTTGTAAACCCTCACATAAACCCAGTGAAGTGAACAGCCTAGAGATGGAGATGATGGAGATGGAGAGCTACTGATGACTTTTCATTCTGAGTTGCCAGGCTGTAACATTGAACCTTTGGAGTCAACCAAAAGGAACCAAAAAGGCAGATGTCTTCTGAAATTTCCAATCGGCATACTTGTTTCGGGCCAGTGACTCAAAGTACTAAGGCCAGAGTAACAATCCATGAGCTTGCTTTTTAACCACTTGCCGACCACCCCACACAGATTTACTACAGCAGGGCGTCATGGCTGCGCATAATCACGTAGATCTACGTGATTATGTGCACGTGGCGCATGTCACCGGAGCCGCGCTCCCACTGTGATTAGAAACAGCAGGACCCAGACCGCGGTAGAAGCGGTGCCGCTGGCCTCCCGAAATCTTCACAGAAACTGACAGAAGACCCACCTGCTTATGTCATACAGGCAGAGAGAGATCATGAGTTTCAGCAGCTAAGCTGAAACCCTGATCTCTATGTGCCTGTCACAGAGCCACCCCCCACCCCCAAGTCAGTAAGCACAAACAGGCATAAGTTTAACCCTTTGATCACCCCCAGTGTTGACCCCTTCCTTGCCAGTGTCATTTATACAGTAACAGTGCATATTATTTAGCACTGATCACTGTATAAATGTCACTGGTCCCCAAAAAAAGTGTCAAAAATGTTAGTTTGGGGTCCGATTGGTCCGCTGCAATGTCGCAGTCCTGCTAAAAAATTGTTGATCGCCGCCATTACTAATAAAAAAATATATATATTCCGTAGTTTGTAAACGCTATAACTTTTTCGCAAACTAAATAAAATACGCTTTTTGGGATTTTTTTTTACCAAAAATATGTAGCAGAATACAAAATCAGCCTAAACTGATAAAAACATTTGTTTTACATTTTTTTTATTGGGAATGTTTTGTAGCAGAAAAGTAAACAAAAATATTGTGTTTTTTTCAAAATTGTCACCCTTTTTGTTTATAGCGCAAAATCTAAAAACGGCAGAGGTGATCTAATAGCACAAAAAGAAAGCTCTATTTGTGGGGGAAAAAATGGACATCAATTGTATTTGGGGACAGCGTCACACGACCGTGCAATATTTCGTTAAAGTAACGCAGTGCCGAATTGCAATAAATGGTCTGGTCATTAAGGGGGTAAAACCTTCCGGAGCTGAAGTGGTTAAAAAAAATGGCATCATCCAAGTTTTCTCATGACAGGTTCACATTATTTAAAAGTGAAAATACCACACAAAGGAAACACACTCACCGATATTTGTAATATTCAAAGATTGTCTTTAGCAAAAGATTATATTGATATATGTAAACTAGAGATTGTTAATCAACATTCAGTGTATATATAAAACAAATGGCAAGTAACAACACTGTATAAATGTATGGGCTGTAAAGAAAAAAAAAAAAAAAAAAAAATCCTGGTCCAAGAAAATCTACTCTTTTTATAGTAGTCTCTAAAAATAGCATACCACGTTAAAAAACTGTGCTAAAAACAACAACACATGTGTGCTGCAATTGTTGACTTTCTTCTAAAAATGCTAGCTGCCTGGTTGTCTCTTCAATACATTTACTCGCTATCCTGGATATCCAAGTGAAGCCAGCACTCTAGAATTGCATATTTGCTCAGGATCAATGACAGTCAAGAAATTAGCATTTTCAGAAAAAAGAAAAAAGTCGGCCCAAAAGTCCTGCACGAGTTTCTATTGTTTAGCTTCATGCACCAACCAGCTGAAAGGCTGCCACAAAAAACATCCCAGCAGCAGCAGAAAGCCACATGTTGCAAAGTAACGGCCTGGGACTTGCAGGCCTAGCTGGAGCCAGAAACTTCCTAAATATTTTTTTTATTACAACTAATGATAATAAAATGATAGCCACTGGCAAGGATATACAGTAGGGCTGGGAGATAAAACGATACCGATATGTATCGCGATAGTCACGTGATCGATAGCAATAAAAAAATTGAACGATAAAACCGTTCGATATTAGAACTTGAAAGTACCGTATATACTCGAGTATAAGCCGAGTTTTTCAGCACATTTTTTTGTGCTGAAAACGTACCCCTCGGCTTATACTCGAGTCAAGGAAAAAAAAGTCCGCTCCGACGGGTTTAAGCTTTAAAAATGGCGCCGCCCGTCGCATACATGTCACCGCGCACGCGCCGCCGCCGCTTGGGAGAGGCCGGGAATAGCCGAAATTATACTAGCGGTGGCGGCGTGTGCGCAATGACGTGTCGGCGCCGGGCGGCGCCATTTTTAAAATGAAGGCGCCTCTGGAACAGGTAAGGGAAACTGCTGCACTACCTGCCATTATGCAGGGCTGCGGGCACACTACAAGGGATGCAGTGCTGCGGGCATGGTCTACCTGTACCGTGCCCACAGCACTGCATCTCCTGTAGTATGCCCACAACCCCGGATCCTCTTGTACCATGCCAGTACCCTGCATTCTCCTGCACCATGCCAGTACCCTGCATTCTCCTGCACCATGCCAGTACCCTGCATTCTCCTGCACCATGCCAGTACCCTGCATTCTCCTGCACCATGCCCGCCGCCCTGCATTCTCACCCTAGGGTCCTTATTTTAAATGGGTAATAAAAAATATCAATAATTATCGATATCGACCGATATGAAACACTGATATCGTGATACAGTTTTCAGCCATATCGCCCAGCCCTAATATACAGTATAGGCAACAAGTAAACCCAACTGAGCCAATCAGCCACCACTCATCTGTACACCATGGGCATAATGTGTGCAACGAATGGCAGAGGTAGCAAGTGCTGGCTTCATATACAAATAAAATAACTTTTTCCCCTATTTTTAAATTATATAAAAAAAAAATTATAAACGCAATGTTTAATATAAGAATGAAAAATCGGATTGTGCTTATTTTTCTTTGTTAATATGCAACTATTTTATTTTTCAAAAGGAATTGAATTACTAAGAAAAAAAAAAAATCAAGCGCACTTAAATTTGACTATCAGCTGCTCCAGCAAGAGGTCTTTCATCAGCAACGCTTTCCCTTGATGCAGCAAAGAATGTGTCAGTGCCTGAGGCATGTGAATGAATACACAACACCACTCAATATATTCCCATCGCCCACGTTCCTGGAGAAGGCCCGGAGTAAGCGGGTACTGTAGCAACGGCCAGCGTGGTAGCTGGTGTCAGCACATGAAAACAATACATATGTCGCCAGCACACTGCGGATCCATAGTAATTGGTCCAAATGTTTATTGAAGCAATTTGATCACAAGCAGGGTCAGTGCGACATTTCAAGGCCATGCCGTGACATGCCTGACAAAGAGGTCCTGCACTGACACGGTTTGTGATACGATTGCTTTAATAAACGTTTGGATCAGTTGCTATGGATCCATGGGGTGCTGGCCATGCTCTTTTCTGAACACAACACCACACTGAAGAGGTAGCATATCCATCCAGGGCCACTGATGGGGGGGGGGCATCACTTCTCTTGCCTCACACAGGGGGGCCCAAACAGGGAGGCGGATTAGGGATGGACAACAATTGCAGAACTCTTCCTCCAGCAGCTGAAAGCTGGTCTCTACCCCTCTCCCTGCTGCTAGCTTTTATCTGCTGAGAAAGACAGTCCCCCTCCCTCCAGCGCTGGCTCTAATGTTAGCTCTGCTCCTAAGTTTGTTATCTCTGTAAATTTGTTTCTCTCTCTCCGATTCCGGAGCTCCAACTGCCCAGCCTGTATAGAGTTAGCAGGAATCATGTGACTTATGTTGTATTTTTGTCTGCCAATAATGATTTTATTGGATTTTTAGCAAAATATAGCTTTAATATTTTCTTGGTGGGGCCCTGTCAGGTAGTCAGTATGGGGCCCCCCCAATTTCTATCAGCAGCCCTGTATCCATCCACATGCTTAGGACACAACTCATACCCATGCAATAAAAAGTAAATAGTACTAATATGGAGGCTTCCACTGCTGAACTCTCTCTTTAAGGCCCCTTTCACACTAGTGCGACTTGTCCCGCGATTTCGGACCGCAAAAATCGCATGACAAGTTGTTTTCCATTATTTTCAATGAGCCCCATTCATATCAGTGCGTTTTGAAGTCGCACCGACCTCAAAGTAGTTCCTGCACTACTTTGGCAGGATTTTAATGCGTTTTGAGCTATATAGCCCTGAGCCATTGCTCAAAATCACGTCAAAATCACGGCAGCAAAAAAAAAAAAAAAAAAGTCGCGTCGCAAAATCATGGTAAAATTGCGTCGCAAAAGTGTGAAAGGGGCCTAATACAAATCATTTTTTCCTTTTTTTAAATAAACAGCATGAAACAAGCAGGCAGATTAGAGATTTTGACTTTCCTTAGGCTCCATTCACACCTGAGGGTATTGTTTTCAGGCATTTTTTGCACGTGTTTGAAGGCAAGGATTGACATTAGGGATCAACCGATTATCGGCAAAGCCGATATTGTTGGGGGCGATCAGCACTTTCCCCGATATATATTGGAAACGGTCCCTGAGGTGACCGATATTGCCGATATTTCGGGAAAGTGCTTGTAGCAGAGTGATGCCTGCATCTAGAGGCATCACCCCGGTAAGGTCGTCCATAGCTGATGGTTGGCTGTCTTGTAATGACAACCGATGCGGCTGAGAAGCCACTCAGCTGTCATTACAAGGAGCGGGAGGGGATGTCCCCCCACCCCCTCCGGCTGCCTTCCGCAGCTCGCCTGGGTCTCCTGTCCCAGGTCCCTAGGTTGTGTGACTCAAAAACTACATAAAAACGTAACACGAGTGTGTTATTGATGCATTCTTGCTGCGTTTTCAATGCATTCCAAGCGGAAGATGCGTTTTTGGTACAGTTTATTTAACTGACCAAAAATGCAGAATTTTTACCACCACAATGGAAGAGCTATGGACCAGTATGAAGACATACATAGAATTTAAAGGGATGGATTTTTCTTCAGCTTTTCTTGAGTTAAAGGTGCCAAAAATGGCCGACAAATTCATATTCATTTAAAATTCATGATATTAATTAAAAAGTAAAATATAATACATCTATCTATCATATATATATATATATATATATATATATATATATATATATATATATATATATATATATATATATATATATATATATATATATATATATATTCATTTTTTAATTATTTTTTTTTTATTTTTATTTTTTTTAAACTGCCATTTTCGGTTTCTGGCAAAGTGCATCCTGCATTTTCGTTTTTGGCTTCAGCACCAAAATTTCCACCTCTAGTAATTTAACAAGAAAATTGTAAAATGTATGGCCAGCTTTAGAGTTAGGTGTTCCCATCAGAGTAAGCTTGGAAATTACTGCTGCCTGCCTACTGCTTTCCAGTGCTAAAGAGCACACAATCTGTATTTGGGATTCATGGTAGAAATCGAAAAATGCAAAAATCTAAACTAAGGGGTCTCTGAATGGTCAAAACCCAAAGCCTTTTTTTTTTTTTTTTTTATTACACTATTCCCGCTTATTTGTTTACATGTACCTTTTAAGAGCCCATTCAGACTAGCGCGACTTGTTAGGCGACTTGTCAGCCTGACAAGTCGCGGTAGGTCGCAGTCCATGCAGTGCTACAGGACCCGTTCTAATAGGAGCGACACAAGTCGCTCCAACTTAGAAAAAGGGTCCTGTACTACTTCGGGGCGACCTCGGAGCCACTTGCATAGACTTCCATTATGTGAAGTCTCTGCAAGTCACGCCGAAGTCGCGGTGCACGCAACTTCACAGGTCGCCCACCAAAGTCGGATCGCCTCAGTGTGAACCGGCTCTAACTGGGAATCCAAGGCTGACAGCTGACTGTGCCGGCCAGAGATGAGTAACTGGTTGTTAGGGAGCAGCACCTGCTGGTGTCCTAACAACCAAGAGCCCTGAGCAGAAAGTTGTTACATTTAGAAGTAGTAGTGATACTGCTGCTAAATGTTTCACCTACCACTGAAGCTGGAGGTACATTTAGCTGAAAGCCCATTCGTTTGGCTGTTTGCACAGGAATCTCCATACACTTTGTACACAGTGCAAAGGCCTCCCTCATAATATTTATCCTTATTGTGGAATGTTCTTAGCCTCTTGGCCTATTTTCTCTCTTGGTGAATGCTCTTCAACTCCTCTGGGTGAATGTTCCTTTGGATATTTTCACATATTTTGCTACATTTGCCTGACAAAAGACAACAAACAAGAATAGACATTACACATACACTATATTGTCAAAAATATTGGGACACCTGCTTTTACATGAACTTTAATGACATCCCAGTCCTAGGGCCCTTTCACACGGGCGCTCTGTATGTCCGCAAATCATCCTATTTTTTGCGGATGATTTACGGACATAATGTAAGTCAATGGCATTGCGGATGTCAGCGGAATACCATCCGCTGACATCCGATTTCCTTCCTTTCAGTTCTGTTCTGTTTTTTTGGAACGGAACAGAACCCTATTTTTCCTCCGTTCAAAAAACGGAAAGGAAGCAAAATCGGATGTCAGCGGTGCCATCTGCTGACATCCGCAATGGCCATAGACTTACATTATGTCCGTATATCATCCGCAAACGGATGGGATGATATGCGGACATCCGCTCCGTGAAAAAAAAAAAAAGTGCCGGAGCGGATCGCAATGCAGTCCGCTCCGTGTGAAAGAGCCCTTAGTTCGTAGAGTTCAATATTGAGTTGGCCCACCCTTTGCAGCTCTAACTCTTCTGGGAAGAATTGAAGCTCCTATATCTGCAAAGGGTGGGCCAACTCAATATTGAACCCTACAAACTATGACTGGAATACCATTAAAGTTTGTGTGTGTGTAAAGGTAGGCGTCCCAATACTTTTGACAATAGTGAATATTACAAACATTGTGTATTTCTGAATTTTGTGCAAATACGACATTGGTAAAAGCTCATTTTCGCAAAAGACGACATTCGCAAAGCTAATTTTTTTATACATAGACTCCACAGTATATCTGGTTATGTCCATTTCTTCAGTCCGAATAACATGATCCTTGATATTGCTTATGGTGGATGTGATGGTTTTATTTCTACACTAAAACAACATTACTACTTCTAAACCTGTGACATTACATAGAACAGACAACGAAGTAAGATCCAAAAAATCCCAGCGTCGAAGCATCCAAGGTTCTTGAGATATACACAAACCTGTTTGGAGGATCACAACCCTGGAAAGCTAGTAGTGGATTCTACGATAAACTCTCTCTGTTTAAAGAACAGACTGGATTGGTTTACAAAAACATTCCTGCATTTGTTTACCGTCTAACCAAGGGCATTACAAGAACCGCTAACCACAAGCATTGTAATTTATGCCAAGACATATATAGAATACCTAATAAGGAACAGCAATACGTGTGAAACACACAGCAATACTAAATAGTAACTGGACTGTCTCCCAATATCTTTGAGCAAATCTTCTGGCTGAGAGCAATCAATAATACTACACCTGCCAGTAGAAAACCACACCATCTGCTATTACGGTCAGAAAATGCTAGCTGCCTGGCTAGGCTTGAGTTCTACACTTATGAGCCACTGGCTCACAGCAAGCATGCAGCATATGAAAGACAGAATTACTTATCTCTAAACTTGTTCCAGGTCAGTGACCCATGGCACTAAATCTAAAAGCATCAGCTTACCAACCAGGGAATTGGTATTATCAGAGGATTTAGCAATGGTAGCCTACAGATTTCTCTTATGACAAATTAAAGTGGTTGTAAACCCTTAGGCTGCATTCACATGTCAGCGTATTGATCGCGGGCAGAATCACTGTGATTCTGCCCGCGATCCAGAAATCATTGCAAATCGCGGGACGCATGTGCGTTGCCCGTGATTTGCAATAGCACCCCAAACGCTGTGCGATGTTGCCGCGATTTCCGCCTGCCGAATCGCGGTAACATCACGCCAAAAAAATCGCGGGACGCAATACGCTCCAAAGAAGCTCTTGTACTTTTTTGGGCGGAATGTGTCCCGCAATTTTTTTTGCGCAATGTTACCGCGATTCGGCAGGTGGAAATCGCGGTAACATCGCACAGCGTTTGGGGTGCTATTGCAAATCACGGGCAACGCACATGCGTCCCGCAATTTGCAATGATTTGCGGATGGCGGACGGAATCGTGGCGATTCTGCCCACGATCAATACGCTGACATGTGAATGCAGCCTTAGATATACCCAGTGAAATGACTGGCCTCAGGTGATACTGTACACAGAGATTTATTTATTTCAGGTACCGTCAATTTACGCAGTGCTTTACATATAAATTGTACATTCAAATATCTCCCTGCCCTCAAGGAGCTTACAATCTAAGGTCCCTAACCCACATTCATACAAACACATAGGGCTCTTTCACACGGTCCGCCTCCATGCTGCTCCGTGGTTGTAAACAACGATCCCCGCTGAGCAGGAAGGTGACAGCTCCCTCTCCGCTCTGTGTGCAGAGAGGGAGGTGTCAGGTCCTGGCTGTCCTCTATGGGGGAATCGGATGAGAACGGACTGCCTGTCCACTCTCATACTATCCCCTGGACAGATGGAAAATAGGGTTTCCATCCGTCCGGATTTGACGGACAGGATCGGATGCGGATGGCAGCGGGTGTCAGAGGACGTGTCTCCGCTGACATCCGTTGCCCCATATGGATGCATTGAACATCCGATCAGATCCGCCTAAAAAACTGACAGGTGGATCTGATCGGAGCGCTCGTGTTAAAGGACCCATACTAAGGCCAAATTAGACAGGAGCTAAATCACCTGCCAGCATGTCTTTGGAGTGTGAGAGGAAACCGGAGTACCCAGAGGAGACCCACGCAGGCACAGGGAGAACATGCAAACTCCAGGCATGTAGTGTCATGGTTGGGATTCAAACCAGCATGAAACAAATCCTCCTACAAAAAGTTGTACCTGTTTATCTACAGTCATCTCTTCATCAGTTCAAAGTCCAGAATTTATAAAGCTTGTTTGAGTGGTCAGAAAAAAAAGGGGGAAAAAGCTAAAAGTTACACTCTGCAGAGCTCAGCGAGAAGAAATCCAAAAGCTGATTAGAGGGAAGGGGCATACCCCATTCACACAGCACATAAAAACCGAGCTGAGACTGTCAATCAGCTGGAGATCCCTCCCATGACCATTCTCTTGGTGTCAGGGAAACACATTAGAAGTGAATCATGCTGATAGAGGAACACAGCAGCAGACAAAAAATGACACTAGGGGCTCTTAACTGAGACAAGTGCACATTATAGAGGGATATGCTTTGTTCATATTTCATGTCTGAAGTTTACTCTAAAGCTGATCTCTGGCTGAAAACTACTTTTGACCGTTTGCGCTGTCATATATATGAACTTGAATGAAGCGAGTGTAACGTGCTGGTGCTTTCCCCCTGTAGAGAACAGTCAGCGCCAACGTACAGCTCCAGTTAAACACAGATCACAGTGGGTCACTCTGTTCTGCAGCTCATCCATTCCAAA
This sequence comes from Pelophylax lessonae, assembly GCF_965119305.1. Taxonomy (NCBI): domain Eukaryota; kingdom Metazoa; phylum Chordata; class Amphibia; order Anura; family Ranidae; genus Pelophylax; species Pelophylax lessonae. The sequence goes on from NC_138775.1 coordinate 164,099,177, forward strand.
AAGGTCTTGCATTCTTTTCAGGGACTGCAAGGCATTTGTGATTGAAGGAGGATAGATTGGAGGAGAATGTACCAATCACAGAAAGGCTTGCATATATAGATGAGAACGCAAGATGTTTTTGGAATGGCCGAGCTGCAGATTGAGCAACTCTGCTTGATCTGTCATTTTCAGTGCTTGGAATTCGGTGCCAACTGTACTGTACTGTACAGGGGAGTATTACATTGTACATTTACACACCTTATTAGTGTTTTTTGGGGGGTTTTTTTAAGTGCAACTATTCAAAAATAGTTTTTGGACAAAAATTTACTTTAATTTATGTTGAGAAAAAAAAAAAAAAGAAAAAGAAAATGAAGTGCCCTGTAAAATATGAGAAGTACTTCTATATCTGGCAAGCAGTGATTCCAGTCTTCACTTTCTTGTATAGCGATTGCCACTGCAGGACACCAAAGTGATGTAGCAGACAGTGGATTGGACCACAGCATGCAGAGGGGAGACCTTACACACAACACACTCAGAAGCATTGGAATTACTGTCCTCCAGATAAGAGAAGCATTATTCTTTTTCTTTTACATTATGCTTTTTTTTTTACCAGGTTGTGAGAACGAACTTAAATCGGCGTTCAACCCAAAAGTGGAACTTCCGCTTTAGGTAGTCCTAACCCCCTGACATGCCACATTTGGCATGTCATTTTTTTTTGGGGGGGGAGAGGGTACCTAGTTTTGACAGGTACCCGCTCCTACTTCCGCTTGGAGCTCCCCCTTTCTCCCTGCAATCTTCTGGGACATGTCAGAGGTCCCAGAAGATTGCCGGCCAATCAAGTAGCGCAGTGCAACTCGTGCATGCACAGTGCGTACCCGGCTGTGAAGCCGCAAGCTGTCACAGCCGGGTGCCCACACCAGTGATGCCGGCGCCGCCGAGACCAGAGGGAGCGGATCGAGGCTTCGGGCGACCACATCGCTGGACAGGTGAGTGTGTGTTTATTAAAAGTCAGTGGCTACACTTTTTGTAGCTGCTGACTTTTAATAAAACACAGAAAAGTCTGGAACTCCGCTTTAATGGGAGTAATTCTACATTTCCAATCACATGGCAATGAGCAGTAACCAATTTGAAAGCATGTTTAGGTGTTCTGGCTTCAGTGACTGGTTGTTCTGATTTAAAATAGAACTATCATTATTGTTAGAGTCCTTTCACGCAGGCTTTCCAGCCTGGCGTTTTTCTCAGTGGGGATCGATTTGCCAATCCCCACTAAGCAGGCGGATGACAGGTCAGTCTCCGCTTACTTTGCAGAGACAGAGCTGTCAGATCCCCGCTCTCCTCTATGGGAGATCGGATGAGAATGGACTGCCTGTCTGTTTTCATCCGATCCGATCCTCCAGACCAGGGATTCTTAAACTACAGCCCTCCAGTTGTTCCAAGAACTACAATTCCCATCATGCCTAGCCATGTATGTGACAATGCCTCATGGGATGTGTAGTTCTGCACATGGAGAGCCTATCTTACTCCTAACTAGGCAGAAGACAAACTGAGTTGGGAATGCTGATAGCAGGGGGGTATTGGACCAGTGGGACAGCCCCCATAGGTGTGTCTATGTAAATTACTTTGTTTTTAACAAGTCTTATGCCTAGCTTGCTCCTATGAATAAGAGGTCAATACCCATTGTTGAAGACTGAATGAGTGGGCGGCGACTGTCAGAGGACGTAAGAGAAATAGGGTTACCATCCATCTAGATTTCACAAACAGGATCGGATTGGATAGCATTGGGTGTCAGCAGAGAGGTCACCACTGACATCCGCTGCTCCATAGAGGTGCATTGAGCGTCCGATCAGGTCCGCCTGAAAAACAGACAGGTGGACCTGATCAGAAAGCCCTGTGAAAGGGGCCTAACTAACATTATTTCCCTGAATTACCCCTTGGGCCCATTTACACCTGTGCGTTTGTGACACAGTTGTCTTTTTTTTTTGGCGATTTTCAATATGCGTTGTAATGCTGCACGCATGCTCATTTTCTTACATTGTAATATGGAGCATTTACCAGTCAGCTCGACAGGGCTGGTAACAAATCACAACACACAAATTATGCGTTTTCAAGCATTGCTTTAGATCAAGGGTCTCCAAACTTTCCTAACCAAGGGCCAGTTTTGTGTTCATTTAGACTTTAGGGGGGGCCGGACTGTGGGCAGTGGGAGTAGAAAATGTGCTGGGGTCACTGAGAGTAAAAACAGAATTGTTGTACGAACTTACCGTAAAATTATTTTCTCTGAGTCCTCTGACAGTCGCCGCCCACTCATACAGTCTTTACTTATGGGTATTGTCCTTATCCATAGGAGTAAACTAGGCCTAGTGTACCCCTATGGATAAGGACAATACCCATAAGTGAAAATTGTATGAGTGGGCGGCGACTGTCAGAGGAGGTAAGAGAAAAGTGTCCCATCTTTGGTATTAGGGGGAAAAATAGTGCCCCATCATTGGGGTCAGTGGGGAAAATAGTGCCCCATTGTTGGTGTCAGTGGAAGGAATAGTGCTCCAAAGACCAGATAAAGGCAAGCAAGGGCCACATTCGGCGCCTGGGCCGCAGTTTGAGGAGCACTGCTATAGACTTATAGTGACCTCGCAACACTTCAGAAAAAAAAACAAAAACAACATTAAGTGCCGGTTCCCACTAGCACGATGCAGGAACCAGCGTGACTCCGGTGCCGATTTCCGCATCGCATAGGACTCGCAGGCAGTCCACACTGCCCTATGCAAACTGCTGCCTGGTGTCAATAGAAAATTAATGACACCCCCAGATTGGCTTGCATATCGCAGTGCAAACTGTCAAATGGTGCAGGAATCGCATCGCATGCAATCCTATTCCAATGCGGACCAAAAAAATTAAAAAAAAAAAAAAAAAAAGGGTCCTGCGCCATTTTGGTCCGAATACAACGTCAATTCAATTTGCATCACACAGACATCCCATTAGATCTGCACAGCAATGCGGTGCAAATCACATGCGATGTCTGGAATTGGGCTAGTGAGAAATGGCACAAAAAATAAAAAAATAAATAAATGATATCGTTGATATTTTACAAATTGCGCTGCAAGGCAGTGCAGAGATGTGGACACCACTAATTTGTAACACGTTGCAATGATATAGTGTGAACAGGCTGCGTGGGCTTAGTTACACTAGTCTCACTGGGGATGCGTTTCTAAACGCATGGAAAAAGATTATTTGCCCAATGGTTTCATTTCACAGCAATGCATGTCGGGGTTCTGAAAAAAAAAAAAAAGTAGGGCAGGATTCATTTACACGCAGCAAATTCTGTAATGCATTAAACCACGCTGCAACATGCTCCAGGTCATGAAGTTGAATGAAATGTCATTTTAGGAGTGTTATGCGTTGTAACATCGCCCTACCACAACGCACACCAGCGTGTACATTATACAAAACATAATGAGCACCCGCTGTTGTGAATGGGCCCATACATGTACAAAGCACATAAATCACAGTCATACACATTTGCGCCAAAAAATAAAAAAACATACCTGCCCCATACGCCTTGGCGACCAGCCAGGCCAGATTACTGGCCACCTTGGCCCTGTTGAAGTCATAGTGATCGAAAGGCTTGATGGCGGGGACTATGAAGGTCTTCTTCCCCTGTGCGTTTTCCGCAACGTCTACCATGGCTGAATCTTTGCGGCTTCCGCAATTTACATGATTCGCACAACGGTCAGTGGAACATTCTACAACAGCATGCCAGGCTATGTACCATCGCCAGTACCCTGCATGGAATCCCCCTGTCCTTAGCGCAACCGTTTACCGATCTCCTATGGCTGAACGATATTTACATCCTATTCTTCCAATGTCGGTTGGCTGATCAGCATCCTCATCCAAGTGCCTTAAAGAAGCAGCAGCCAATAGGAGTATGGATACTGTAGTGTTGGGTTAGAAATCCCAGGAGTGCAATGATAAAATACAATGTTTGTAGTCTTTGTTAGTGCTGGATTGTGGAATGTAGTGCTGATGTGATTGCAGAGCTCAGGTGATCATGTGATGAGTGAAGACCCCAATCCTGCCTGTCATCAGCATGCATAGTGCCTCCATGTCATCGCCCTGCCTGTCACTGGCATTGCCAACAAGCAGATCCTGTGCGATCCCAGCAGTAGTAGATCCCCCCGGTGATCCGGTGTGGATGATGACACACAGATGAGGATGATGATGATTCAGCCGTCATGGGGGCTCCTCTCTCTCTCATTCAATCAGCGCACATCGCCAGCGCCCGGGATTCTTCCCCATCCGCACACAGCTCCGAGCTCTTCCCAATCCGCTGCCTGCTGTCCTATCGGTGTGCAGGCCCGGCCGGCGCTGCTATTCTGGTTCCGTTTGAATGGATAAGCCCTCCCTCCTCTTCCCCTGTTTATTCCTATCTTCTTTATCTGCCCCCTCCACCCTCTTCCCTGTCTCCCTCCCCCGTTTCCTCTCCTCCCCGCCCGCCGCCGCTGCGGGTTTTCCTGCCGCACTGGATAGCAGACAGCTGTCACCGCAGCGCATGCGCGGACTGCAGGAGGCGGGAGGTGCGCCTGCGTAACTCGGCGGCTCAGATGGTTGGCTGTACGCATGCGCCTGCAATGAGGAGAAGGTGGAAGGGGTCTGTGATGTTCTTGTGGAAGAGCTTGTAAAAAGTAGAGCGAGAAAGCAGATGTTTATGTAGCACAGTACTCGTACCTGCTGTTTGCTTCTGGTTGTGAGGGCCTGAGTGCCGGTTCGCATTTATGTGATGACAGACATCGCATATGAATCGCAGCGCACTGCTCTGCAAATCAAATGATGTCCGTGCGATGCAAATTCATAAGATCTAAAACAGCGCTATCAGGCATAAAAATTATCATCACAATTGTAGTATAAATAATAAAGTGCACTAGTGCTCAAATCCACAAAATATCCAAACTCATCCAATAGTGTTAGTAAAATTCATTAACCACTTAAGCCCCGGAAGATTTTACCCCCTTCCTGACCAGGGGGTATTTTGCGATTCGGCACTGCGTGACTTTAACGGACAATTGCGCGGTCGTGCGGTGCTGTACCTAAACAAATTTGATGTCCTTTTTTTCCCACAAACAGAGCTTTCTTTTGGTGGTATTTGATCACCTGTGCGATTTTTACTTTTTGCGCTATAAACAAAAAAAGAGCGTAAATTTTGCAAAAACAACATTTTTCAAATTTTTTATATGAAATTCCCCAAAAAAATGTAAAAATCAAAATTTTTTAACATTTTTGGCCAATTTGTTTTCTGCTACATAGGTTTGGTAAAAAAAAATTGCAAAAAGCGTATTTTGATTGGTTTGCGCAAAAGTTATTGCGTTTACTAACTAAGGGAAAGATTTCTGTCACTTTTGGTGGTTTTTTTTTTTAACGGGTAATGGCGGCGATCTGCGATTTTTTTGCGGGACTGCGACATAGCGGCGGACAGATCGGACCCTTGACTGACATTTTTGACACTTTTGGGGTTACCAGTGACATTACTGCAGTAATCAGTGCTATACATATGCACTGTTACTGCAAAATGACACTGGTAGTGAAGGGGTTAACTTTATTGGGGAAGGAGGGGTTAAGTGTGTCCCTAGGGGTGTGCTTCTTACTGTGATTGGCTGTGGCTACTAGTGTAGGAACAGTGATCAACAGTTCTACATAGTAGAACCGTATGATCACCATTGCTACACAGGGGAGAATGACAGGCGGCTTGTTTACATCAGCCGCCTGCCTTTCTCCCTCTGCACCGACGATCGGCGAGCGACCGGCAGACATCGGGTCCGCCGGTCACACGCACGGACTTGCTAGGGAACGAGCCGGGGCGGGAGCACGCCTCCGCGGGCGCGCGCTCTCCCGCTATTGGCTCCCAAGCAAGTGACAGGCGAGTGACGTATATATACGCCACTTTGCCTGGCCGGGCCTGACTGCCAACGTATATAGTCGTGCGGCGGTCGGCAACCGGTTAAAATAAATTAAATCTACTCACAAAAGTATAGCATGTAACAGCGTTTGAATACAGCAATGGTCACAGAGAATCGATCCACTTCCGGGGACGCTGCCGGCGTGCGTTTCACGGTGGTTTAAGGAAGTGACATTGTGTGATAATCGTCTGCCAGGAAGTACGTTGAGGCGTTTTGCCCGCCTACTATGGGCGCTATCAATAGCGCTGTTTTAGATCATCTTATTCATTTTTCAGGGTTTTTACCTAAGTGAGCAGCAGCTGCAGGAGACACTAATTTTATATATATATTTTTATATATTTTTTCATTTAGCGTGGGTTTTAACACATATATTATTACGCGATGCAAATTCAGCCAATTCGCATTGCATTCGGACACAACTCGCACAGGACCCTTTTTGGGATCCGCACCAGAATTGGCGTTCACACCTATGCAATCCGATTCATGTCTGAACTGATAGTTCAGGCAAAAACAAGGAAGAAAGCCGCTCAGGTGCAAGTTCAGCACTCGGTGCAGGTCAGATCCGCCATCCAAGCATATAGACATCCAAAAGAGAGAGACCGCACTCGAGAGATGTTAAATAAAAATCCTTAGGACTCCTTTATTCTCCATAAATCCAACAGACAGCAGACAGACAGTGCAATACACGGACAGACGTGTCGGGTTGACGCGTTTCACGATAAAAATCGCTTACTCATAACCACACACCTGAGTGTGTGGTTATGAGTAAGCGATTTTTATCGTGAAACGCGTCAACCCGACACGTCTGTCCGTGTATTGCACTGTCTGTCTGCTGTCTGTTGGATTTATGGAGAATAAAGGAGTCCTAAGGATTTTTATTTAACATCTCTCGAGTGCGGTCTCTCTCTTTTGAACTGATAGTTCACACTGCGATATGGGAACGGATTTTGGGGGTCGTTAATGTGGTGTTCCAGCCTCCCCCTCCAAAAATTAAAAGTCAGCAGCTACACATACTGTACACATACTGTACACATACTGTAGCTGCTGACTTTTAATATCAGGACACTTACCTGTCCTGGAGTCCAGTGATGTCAACACCGCTGCCGATGTTTCCATTGGCTGTTGGGTGCTGCCACCGACATTGCCGACAAATATGGCACCAGAGGGGGGGAGGAAGCAAATGAGCGGAAGTTCCACTTTTGGGTGGAACTCTGCTTTAACTTTGTTTGGCTTTCTATGGCTGAATTCGCATCGCACAAGACCCTTTTTGGGGTCTGCACCAGAATCGGTGTTCACACCTATGCGATCCAATTCATGTCCGAACTGACAGTTCGCACTGCGATATGCAAACTGATCTGGGGGTGTCGTAAACTTTGTGTTGACACCCCCAGCGATTCGCATATGGCAGTGTGAACCGCCTGCGAGTTGAATGCAATGCTGGAATCCGCAGTGAATTTGCAGGGTTCCCGCATCGCATACTGTATGTGTGAACCGGGACTCTGTGGTACCAGTTTAAAGTGGGAGTAAACCCTTTTTTGGCACTTGTAACTACAGGCAAGCCTTGTTGGTACAGTGAATATGTCCTAATCTCGTGCGGTTTAGGAGATATTCACACTGCATGCAGCCGGTGATGTCACATCATGCTCCCTGAAGGGACGGTATACCTGTGCCATCCCTTCAGAGCTCCGTGCCGCAGTCTGTGGCTGCTACACGAGTGCGCAGGAGTTACATTGGCGCAGCTAGTCAGATGGACGGAGAATGCAAACCAGGAAGGAAGACCAGGTGAAGATGGAAGCGCCTGTCAGCGGTGACTGAGCTGGAGAGCAAGTGATTGTAAGACCCCGTTCACACAGGGGCGACCTGGTCGCCTGACAGGTCGCCGTAGGTCGCCTGCCATAGAGAAGCCGTGGACCCGTTCTAATAGGAGCGACACAAGTCACTCCGACTTAGAAAAAGGGTCCGGAGCTTCTTTGGGGCTTCTTTGAGCAGCGCGCCGCGACCTATGAGGTCCCCCCGGCAAGTCGGATTGCCCCAGTGTGAACGGGGCCTTAAGGTTCGTTTTGTTTTTTTGTTTTTTTTTAAAGTAACAAACATGTTATACTTACCTGCTCTGTGCAAGGGTTTTGCACAGAGCAGCCCTGATCCTCCTTTTCTAAGGGGTTCCCTGATGGCACTCCTGGTCCTCCTCTTCATTGGGTGCCCCCACAGAGAGCCGCTTTCCATGGGGGCATCCCGCTTCCATCTCACTGGATCTGAATGACAGCAGTGGGATCTATCCATTGAGGACCTGAGACAGCTGCTGGAGCCGCTGGGCTGGTGCTCGTCGCTGGAACAATCGGGTTCAGGTAAGAAAAAGGGGGGGGGGGGGTCTGGGGAACAGTTGCAGCATCGAAGGTTTTTCACCTTAATGCATAGAATGCATTAAGGTGAAAAACCATAAGACGTTACATCTCCTTTATTTCTAAGGTAAGTATTTCATAATGTGCTAGTATGTGATGCATACCAGCTGTCACATACCTGGCGATGGAGCCTGGCGTGGAGAGGAAGGCAATCTCTCACACCTCCGGCTCAATATCCCTAATAAGTTAGCAGGAGGTACAAGAAACTGAAGTGGCATGAGTGCCTGGCAGTTCTGGTAAAGGCGGTTGCAGATGAGAGGTTTTTTCGCACTTGGCTGCCAGCTGGATTGTGACTCAGGCGCAGTAGTTTGGAAGACAGCAGGCACTTGGCGGCTGGCAGGTCATGTGCAGCAAGCACTCGGCAGGTGGCAGACAGCAGGTACTTGGCAGGCTGCAGGGTTAGGGATGGCCTCCATGGACCGGACACAGAGTGGAGTCAGGTAAGCTGGGTCAGTAACTAGCAGGCATGTCAGTTACAGGGCAGCAGGCAGAATAGGTTCAGGCTGAAGTTGGCAGCAGTAAGCAGATAGGTAGAAGGATCAGGCAGGAATGTGGTCAAAGAGGGGTCGGTTCTGGCAGAGTTCAAGCGTGGTCAGACGGAGATCAAGAACTGGTAGCAGAACATGAAGACCATAAGGCAAGGTCCTAGTGCGGCAGAGTTGTTTAAATAGCCCACTTGGCGCCAGTCTAGTGGAAGGCGTGCACACGCATTTGCATTTGCACGAGTGTGGTTCTTGCTAACAGGAATTGCCGTTCGCACATAAAAATGGACATTTGGTCTTTCCTGACAATTGGTCTGGCTAATAGGAATTATCCTTCTGCGGATAACTATGCGTCTAGGTAAATTTTGTCTTCCATGACACTAGCACATTATGCCTTTACCTTGCAGGGTGGAAAAACATAAATTGTTGTGGTTTACACTACCTCTTTAAGGGAAAGCTATGGTTGCAGGATACACTATCATTTTATACCTCCAACATTTTGATTGTTCAATCCCAGCTACACATTTCATTTTATGTGTGTAGCTCGGCCTGCAGCTAAACCCTCCTATTCTGCCATAAGCCAGACTGACTGTCGTTTTAAAGCTTTAATAACAAAACAGGGTGGGGTGAAACTATTGAGGAAAAAATAAAATACAGATAAATATAATCAGTATATGAAATATACGGAAATACAATGAATAAGCTAGGCTGTAGATAGTGATAAGTAGTTCTCACCAACTATGTCCGGTTTAGGGAATGCAAGTTTTATTCCAGCATGTGCTCTGATAGCTGGTTTCTTCTCTCCAAGGATGCATCGGTTTCTTTTCCTTAGACTGAAAAATCATGGGAACTTTGTTAACCTGTTGCCGACCGCCCGCCACAGAATTACTGCGGCAAGGTGGCTCGGCTGCGCGAACTGACGTAACTGTACTGGGCTAGGGGGCGCGTGCGCACCGGCCGTTCCCGCGATGTTCTGATTCGGTTTAGAACCGATCAGTCATCAGGTCCAGGCCTATGATTTTTGGCCTGGACCTGGTGATTGGTAACCCGAGAATGCAGCCAGTGGTTCCATCAACTGACCATAGAGCTGATTGGAGACCAGAATGGTTTCAATCATCTCTATGGCCTAAGATACCGGAAGCTATGAGCATTTCATGACTTTGGTTTCATCAGATATAGACAGCCCCATTGGGAAACTGGGAAAGTATCTTATCACAGCAATCTTGGCGTGGTCAGATGCTTTAAGTAAGGGGAGGGGAAAGATCTAGAGTCTAGTAGACCCCAATTGTTTTAAAAAAGAGTACCTGTCACTACTTTTTGCTTTCATAGGGGACATTCAAATTCCCTGTGATAACAAAAAAAATTATAAAAAAAAAAAAAAAAAATGTAAGGAATGGTGTTTGCGTGCAAAGGCCAACGCAAGCATCGGTCTGGTGTCCTATGGAAACAGCAATTGCAGCATGCATGTGATGTATCACAGCGAACGTCAGATCAAGGGCAGTAATTCTGGCAGTAGACTTCCTCTGTAAATCTAAAGTGGTAATCTGCAAAGGCTTTCAAAGGCTTTTAAAAATGTACGTAGTTTGTTGCCGCTGCACGGGCGTGAGCAATTTTAAAGCATGTCATGTTTAGTATCTATGTACTCGGCATAAGATCATCTTTTAAATTTTACCAAACAATTGGGCAAAATATAGTGTATTTGTGTATTATTTTAAAAAAAGTGTTTTTTTCCCAAAAAAATTAGTTTGGAAAATCTGTGCGCAAATACTGTGTGACAAAAAAATAATTTTCTAGTAAAACATTTTTTTTTTTCATGAAAGTAAAGTGTTAGAAAAAGCTTGGTCTTCTAGTGGTTGGAAGATGCCAGGACAGTTCAAACACCCCACAAGTGACCCCTTTTTGGAAAGTAGACACCCCAAGCTATTTGCTGAGAGGCATGATGTGTCCATGGAATATTTTATTTCCTGACAGTCTTCATGGCAGCCTACGTGTGGATTAACTCCGCCTCCTCTCCAATGGTATAGGACCCCCCCTCTATAAATTTCAGCTTGCAGGTACAGCCAGTGTTCCTTTTTGTCCTCGTCCAAGGACCCTATTTGGATTACTCCTGTTGAAATTTCGGTCGGCTTACCTGAGAATGGAATATGGTGTCTGTGTCCAGGGCCCAGCCACGGGCGGGTGAGTGACACTTAAAAATCCCCTCTGGCTGTTGAACTGTGCGGTGCTCCATGTGGCCGACGGAATTCCTGACAGGGTCTGAAGATTTCACTTCCTCCATGGCAGCGTGCCTGTTATATATGTGTGTCTAAAGTACTTTCTTTCCTATCCCTAGTGGCCAAATGGCAGCTGGAACGCTCCTTGCGTTCCAGCCATCTCCTTCCTGCTCCCCTTCTGCACAGTCCGGCGGACGCTTGTGCGGTGTGAGAGTGGAGCTCCGTTCTCGGCCTGCGCATGCGCACCTCGAAGGCGAGGCCTGGTTCGCGCTTGTGCACTCGCGATCGCGGCCCGGTTACCGCTGATGTCATCCTGGCGCGAACATTTAAGCGTCTGGCAGCCCCAGTGCGAGTGGGAAGCACTCTGGGCATAGCGACAACTTCCCTGTGCCTTATCCTACGTGATCCAGGTATGTGGGGCCGGATGCTGTATACCTTTTGCAGTATGCGGGGGTGGGGGGGGAGTGGGAGCGGATGGATATTAGAGATGACACCTTAGTGTTCTCTGTACCTTATTGTGATCCATTGTATGCTCTCTATTTCCCTTGTCAGTTGTGGTTTTGCCTGAAACATGGATCCTGCGTCACCGCCCCCTTGTGGCCAGCCCTCTCACAACAGGTGGGTGCTGGTACAGTTTAGGGGAGGTGGAAGGGGGATGCTAGCTCATTATTCATGGCTAAATCCTGTGTCTCCCTATATTTCTCTTTCTCCCAGCTCCTCCAGGTCTGGTCAAGAAAGAGACCCTGTCAGGCCACGAAGAGAATCTTCTTCAAGGTCAAGACGCCGTGAGTCTCCATCAGAGAGAAGGCTTGAGAGGAGACGCTCAAATTCCTCCTCCAGACACCACGCACACTGCCACAGTAGCCATATGGCTCGGAGAGCCTGTTGGGGTTGTGGGGCACATGTCCCAGAGGACAAGTCCCTTTGCGAGCCCTGTTTTGCTCTTGCATCCGGTGAGAGGGAGTCCGAAGATCAGAGGTTGGAATCTCTTGTGAAGCGGGTTGTTCAACAGTCCCTGAAAGAATGGGATACCATTCCCGCACCTGGTCCTGCTACTACCAGCTCTCCTGCTGAGGCACTTGAAGACCAAGGCCCCTCCCAACCGAGCTTCACTTCCGGGAAATTTCCAGAGAGTGATTCGGAAGAAGAGGAAGGTGCAGTTGGGGGCTTTGACTTTGCCCTTGTCTCCCCTCTTATCAGAGCAGTCAAGGAGGCTCTGAAATGGGAAGATCCCATCACCCCACAGACGAAGCAACGGAAGTTCTTCAAACATCTGGGGAAAGAGCGGCCAAACTTCCCACTCCTTTCAGAAATAAAGGATGTTATTTTGGAAGAATGGAGCAGAGGGCATGGTAAGACCTCCCTATCCTCTAAATTGGCAAAACTGTATCCCTTTAAATCAGAGGATGTCAATCATCTGGAGTCAGCTCCCCTGGTTGATGCCGCAGTCACTAGACTGGCGAAGCATGTCACTTTACCGCTGGATGATGCGGTTTCTTTTAAAGACCCTCTGGACAGGAAGATGGATCTAGATTTGAAGAGAATCTATATCACAGCCGGGACGGCCTGTAAGCCTGTGTTAGCTCTAGCAGCTATGTCTAAGGCCATGGAAACCTGGGTTTCTGACGTAGAACTGAAACTGAGAAGTGTTTCTGAAGATGCAGTGGAGAATTCTCCTATTCAAGAGCTTAAGCTAGCCTCAGTATTTCTTGGGGAAGCATCCATCGATGTGTTACATCGATGTGTTACATCTCCTATCCAGAACAATGCTGTCTTCCGTTACAGCCAAACGGTTGGTTGCGCCCCTGGCTGGCAGACCCAGCCTCCAAACAGGCTTGGTGCAAAATTCCTTTTGAAGGCTCTTCTTTGTTTGGGAACAAATTGGATAGCGCCATTACCAGGGCGATGGGTGGAAAGTCAGGTTTTCTTCCCCAAGATAGGCGCCTTTTTGGCTCCAAGAAACAGCAACCAAGAAGGCAGTTTGCAGAGCGTTCAAGAGATGCCCGTTCATACAAGCCTGGGTGAGACTACAGGAGAAACTGGAAAGGAAGTCAGGCATCTTCCCGTAAGACGGTTAGAGGCTCAGCATCTTCTGGGCAAGAATCCTCTAAATCTTTTTGAGATTGGGCCCGTTTAGACATGCCAGGTGGGGGCGCGCCTGCTCCACTTTCAGTGTGTCTGGGCGGCCTCGATCTCAGATTTTTGGACCGTCAAGACGGTGTCCACAGGACACACATGGACCTTTTCAACAAATCCCGTTCCCAGGTTCATTCCCACCCGCTTGCCTTATCAGGACGAGAAAAGAAGTGTTTTGATTGACTATGTAAGCACTTTGGTGGCTCAAGGCGCAATAGTTCCGGTTTCCGCGCAAGAAAGGTTCCAAGGCGTGTACTCGCCCCTCTTTCTAGTGCAGAAAAAGAATGGGTCATGGAGACCGGTGATAGACCTCACCTATCTAAACAAATTTATAAAGAACGAAAAGTTCAAAATGGAAACCTTATCTACTATTCAGAAATATTATTCAGTGCTTCCAGGAGATTGGCTAGCGTCAATAGATCTCAAAGACGCATATTTCCACGTGCCTGTAGCAGTGAACTTCCACAAGTATCTCCGCTTTGCGATAGAGCATCAGCACTTCCAATTAATCTGCCTCCCTTTTGGCCTGTCTACATCCCCAAGGGTGTTTTCCAAGTTCCTCCTGGCTGTGGTAGCTTTAATCAGAACAAAAGGTGTACGTCTACATCGCTACTTAGACGATTTCCTACTGTTGTCCCAAGACAGAGATCAACTTCTGTCCCACAGGGATCTGGTCACTGCGACTCTCATGGAGTTCGGATGGTTGTTGAATCTACAAAAGAGTTTTCTGGAACCTACTCAACATCTGGTCTATCTAGGGGCTCAATTCAACACCGTTCAAGGTACACTTTCTCTGCCTCTAGAGAAAATCCCGGTGGTACGGGAGAGGATTCGTCCGGCCCTCTCCTTCTACTTTCTGACGGCATCCCAGTGTCTCAAGATCATCGGCACTATGGTCTCAACGGCCCCTATGGTCAAATGGGCACTATGGCGAACACAGCTTTTTCAAAGGGGCTTCCTTCTTCAGTGGATTCCGGAAGAGCACGAGCAGCGTATCTTTATTTCCCACAGCATGAGAAACAGCCTGTTATGGTGGCTCCAATGCAAGAACCTGCTCAATTGCCATTCCCTAGTTCCCATCTCTTGGGTTATCATTACAACAGACGCCAGCAACTCTGGTTGGGGAGCCCATTGCATGGCAGAAGTGGCTCAAGGGAAATGGTCTCCACAAGCCCACTCCATGGAGATCCGTGCGGCCTTTCTCGCGCTTCAAGCTTTCCGCCATCTGATAGAAGGCAAATCCGTGCTTCTCCGAATCGACAACATCACGGCAGTGGCTTACGTGAAGAGGCAGGGCGGAACCAGAAGTCTCTCCCTTCTTCAAGAGGTAGATCCAATCATGACATGGGCCCAGGCCCATCTGTCCAACATCTCGGCGGGCCTACATTCCGGGGGCCACAGAATGTCCAGGCAGATTTTGTTTCCAGAGTCCAGTTGAGTCACAACGAGTGGTCTCTCCACATCGACTCATTCAAGTGGATTCTGTCACTAGGGGTCTCACCCGAAGTAGACCTGTTTGCATCTCCATGCACAAGCTGGACCTGTACTTCACACGCAGCAGGTGCCACCAACCTTGCGGAACAGATGCTCTGACCGACAGATGGGAATTCAGCAGGGCATATGCCTTTCCCCCGTTTCCCATCATCCTCAGATTTCTACAAAGACTCCAAGCAGAAGATGTGGAGATCGTCATGGTGGCCCCACATTGGCCGAATAGGCCCTGGTTCCCACTTCTCCTGCAGCTCAGTTATCGGAACCTGATTCCCCTTTCTCTCAGACCAGACCTTCTCTCGCAGGGATCAACATTCCACCCCTGCCCTGCTCTGCTCCGGTTAACGGTCTGGTTCTTGAGAGGGAGAGGTTGGAATCCCTCGGGTGCCCTCCTGGGGCAATCCCTACCTTAATGAACTCTAGAAGACCAAGCACGAACAAAGTCTACTGCAGAATTTGGGCTAAATTCTTAGAATTTACGTATCCAGAGGGAAATTCTTCCTCGGATTTCCGAGTTCAAGATGTTCTGAAATTCCTCCAAGCAGGACTGGATAAATCTCTCTCAGTCGGGACTCTCAGGGTTCAAATTTCAGCCTTGTCGGTATTCTCAGGCTTCCCCTGGGCCAAGCATGTGCTTATACAACAATTTTTCAAAGGTGCGGTCAGACTCAAACCTCAGAGGAAACCAAGATTTCCGAAATGGGACCTTCCTCTTGTCCTAAATGTCTTCGCAGGGTCTAGTTCAACGGATCCTATCTCTATCAGAGAACTCACCATTAGGACAGCCTTTCTGGTGGCAATCACTACAGCCAAAACGGTTTCTGAGATCAGTTCCCTTGGTCATAAAGAACCTTTCCTTACGCTCTTTCCGGATCGAGTGGTCCTAATTCCGATGCTCAATTCCAATCCAAAAGTGACATCGGTTTTTCATGAGAACCAGGAGATTGTTCTTCCTACCTTTCGAACTTCTGAAGATAACAAACCTCATCCCTTGGATGTAGAGAAGACTCTAAGGGACTACCTCCAGTCAACAGCTTCTTTCAGGCAATCAGATAAGCTCTTCGTCCTTTTCTCAGGCAGAAATAGAGGAAAGCGGGCTTCGTCAAGGTCTATTGCAGCCTGGATTGTGTCTGCTATTCAACGAGCTTACAGTGTAGAGGGTTTGGCTCCTCCGGAGGCGGTGACAGCTCACTCAACGAGAAGCATCTCGTGGCTTCCTGGTCTTCTGTTAATACGTTTATGACACATTATTGTGTGGAGCCAGCCTCCTTATCTTCAGTTAATTTTGGCTTGACTGTTTTGTCTGCTGATAGTTTGAAGTAAAATTTTCTTTGTTAAAGCATTCCCACCCATGTGGCTTGGGCTAGTTATTTCCCACACGTAGGCTGCCATGGAGACTGTCAGGAAAACTGAAAATTCCTATCAGATACTTACAATAATTTTCCTTTCCTGATAGTCTCCATGGCAGCCGGAGGTCCCACCCTCTGGTCTTGGATTCGGCTAAGATATGGAACACTGGCTGTACCTGCAAGCTGAAATTTATAGAGGGGGGGTCCTATACCATTGGAGAGGAGGCGGGGTTAACCCACACATAGGCTGCCATGGAGACCATCAGGAAAGGAAAATTACGGTAAGTATCTGGTAGGAATTTTCCGTTATTTTGCCACAAGTTTCTGGAAAATAATCTTTTTTTTCTTTTTCTTTTTTTAAAGTTGTCACTAAATGATATATTGCTCACACATGCCATGGGTATATGTGGAATGATACCCCAAATACATTCTGCTTCTTCTCCTGAGTACAGGGATACCACATGTGTGAGACTTTTTGGGAAGACAGCTGTGTACAGGACCCCAAAAACCAATCACCGCCTTCAGGTTTTCTAAGGGCGTAAATTTCTTTTTTTTCCCTCACTACCTATCTCAGTTTCGGAGGCCATGAAACTTCAAGATAGCACAAACCCCCCCAAATAACCCCATTTTGGAAAGTAGATGTCAGGGTCCGGACTGGTAGCAGGAGCGATGCAGGGAGTGGATCCGCTGTGTCAGTGAGGGATTGGCGTGGACCGTACCGGAGGATCGGTTCTAAGTAGTTACTGGTTTTCACCAGAGCCCGCCGCAAGGCGGGATGGGCTTGCTGCGGCGGTAACTACCAGGTCGTGTCCTCTGGTAGCGGCTCAACCTCACCGACTGCTGATATAGGCGTAGTACAAAAGGGACAGGCAGAGGCGTAGTCAGACGTAGCAAAGGTCAGGGCAGGCAGCACAGGTTCAGAGGCGATAGTCGTTAGCAAAGGGTTCGGCAACAGGCAAAGGATTACACAAATAACGCTTTCACTAAGGCAACAAGGCAACAAAGATCCGGCAATGGCTGGAAGGGGCAGGTCACTTATATAGGAAACAGGAAACAGGAAACAGGAAACATGTCACAGGAAACAGGTCACAGGAAACGGGTCACAGGAAACAGGAAACAGGTCACAGGAAACAGGAAACAGGTCACAGGAAACCGGAAACAGGTCACAGGAAACAAGAAGGGAGGTTTGGACCGGCACCAATTACTGATGCACAGGCCCCTTAAATTTCAAACGACCTGCGCGTGCGCGCCCTATGGTGCAGGGGCGCACGCTCCGGGAACCATGTGAGCGGGGAGCGGAGGAGGGAGCCGGAGCGGGCACAGGTGAGTGGATCTGGAACGAACGCTGCGAGCGCTCCGGTCCAGAAGCAGGGACCGGAGCGCTCAGCGTTACAGTACCCCCCCCCCTTTGGTCTCCCCCTCTTTTTGGTACCCAGAAACCTGAGGATGAGGTTACGGTCCAAGATATTCTCCTCTGGCTCCCAGGATCTCTCTTCAGGACCGCAGCCCTCCCAGTCCACCAAAAAATATCTTCTCCCCCTGACCAATTTAGAGGCCAATATCTCCTGAACGGAGAAGACATCCGAGGTACCGGATACAGGCGTGGGAGGAAGATTCTTGGGGGAAAATCGATTAAAGACCGCAGGCTTGAGGAGGGAGACATGAAAACAGTTGGGAATTTTAAGGGAGGGAGGGAGATGGAGTTGGTAACACACAGGATTGATCCTCTTCTTGACCTTGTAGGGTCCCAAATAACGAGGACCAAGCTTGTAACTAGGAACCCTGAAGCGGACGTACTTGGAGGAGAGCCAAACTCTGTCCCCAGGAACCAGGACAGGAGGAGACCGACGTTTCTTGTCCGCTTGGATTTTCATGCGGGATGAGGCCTGTAAGAGGGACAGGCGCGTCTCACGCCAGATGGCAGAAAAGTCTTGCACCAGGTCATCCACTGCAGGTACACCGGAGGAGGAGGATAACGGCAGAGGAGGCAGAGGATGACGACCATAAACCACGAAGAAGGGAGACTTGTTGGTGGCGGAAGAGTCTTTGTGGTTATAGGAGAACTCCGCCCACGGGAGGAGGTCGACCCAATCGTCTTGACGGGAGGAAACGAAGTGACGAAGGTAGTCGCCCAAGATTTGATTGACCCGCTCTACTTGTCCGTTGGTTTGGGGGTGGTATGAAGAAGAGAAATCCAGCTTGATTTTAAGCCGTCCACAGAGAGCCCTCCAGAACTTGGACACAAACTGGACTCCTCTATCGGAGACAATATGTGAAGGCAGGCCGTGTAACCGGAAGATGTGTCGGAGGAAATGCTTGGCCAACTGAGGTGCGGATGGTAAGGCTGGCAACGGGATGAAGTGCGCCATCTTCGAGAAGCGATCTACGACGACCCAAATTATCGTTTTCCCGTGAGATGGTGGTAGGTCCGTAACAAAGTCCATCGCGATATTGGACCAAGGGGTCTCTGGTATGGGAAGTGGCTGGAGAAAGCCGGCGGGTCTTTGGCGAGGGGTTTTGTCTCTGGCACATACAGAGCAGGACTGTACAAATTCAGAGATGTCCTTCTCCAAGGATGGCCACCAATATCTCCTGGAGATAAGTTGTAGAGTCTTTCGGACGCCAGGATGTCCTGCGAGAAGAGAAGAATGTCCCCACTTAAGAACCTTTAGGCGAAGACGGGGAGAAACATAGGTCTTTCCGGGAGGGAGGTTACGCAAGTCTATAGGTGCCACGGTGACCAGACATTCTGGGGGCACAATGTGCTGTGGCTTGACTTCCTCTCCTGTGACATCAGACGAACGAGAGAGGGCATCGGCCCTGAGGTTCTTGCTCGCTGGACGAAAGTGGATCCGGAAGTTAAATCTGGCAAAAAATAGAGACCAGCGAGCTTGGCGGGGATTTAGTCTCTGAGCAGACTGGAGGTAAGATAAATTTTTATGATCCGTGTAGATGTTCACGGGATGTACCGATCCTTCCAGTAAATGCCGCCACTCTTCCAAGGCCAGCTTGATGGCGAGTAATTCTCTATCCCCAATAGAATAATTTCTTTCAGCGGGAGAGAAAGTCTTAGAGAAAAACCCGCAAGTAACCGACTTGCCTCTCGTAGTCTTTTGCATGAGCAAAGCACCAGCACCAACAGAGGAAGCGTCTACTTCCAGGTAGAACGGCTTAGTAGGATCCGGTCTGGACAGAACTGGGGCGGTGGCAAAGGCAGACTTAAGAGCGCTGAAGGCCTTCTCGGCCTGGGGCGGCCAAGATTTCGGGTTAGCCCCCTTCTTGGTTAGGGCTACAATTGGTGCCACAAGGGTGGAGTAATGCGGGATGAACTGTCTATAATAGTTTGCGAATCCGAGGAATCGCTGGATGGCCTTAAGGCCAGAGGGACGAGGCCAGTCCAGGATGGCAGACAGTTTGGCAGGATCCATTTGTAGTCCCTTGGCAGAAATGATGTAGCCCAGGAAGGGAAGGCTGGTACGGTCGAACAAACACTTTTCAAATTTAGCGTAGAGACGGTTCTTTCTGAGACGGGAGAGTACTAAGCGGACATGAGCACGGTGTTGATCCAAGTTAGTAGAGAAGATGAGGATGTCATCCAAATAGACCACGACACAGGTATAGAGCAGGTCTCGGAAAATGTCATTAACGAACTCCTGGAAGACCGCTGGAGCGTTACAGAGCCCGAAAGGCATGACTAAGTACTCAAAATGCCCGTCTCGGGTGTTAAAAGCCGTCTTCCACTCGTCACCCTCTCGGATGCGAATAAGGTTATAGGCCCCTCTGAGATCCAACTTGGTGAAGTACTTGGCGCCTTGTAACCGGTCAAAGAGTTCCGTAATCAGGGGAAGAGGGTAACGGTTCTTTACAGTAATGCTGTTGAGACCCCGAAAGTCTATGCAAGGCCTAAGGGTACCGTCCTTCTTCGCAACAAAGAAGAATCCTGCTCCGGCAGGAGAAGAGGATTTCCTGATAAACCCTCTCTGCAGGTTCTCCTGGATATACTCTGACATGGCTAGAGTCTCTGGAGGGGAGAGAGGATAGATTCTTCCCCTAGGCGGCGTAGTGCCAGGTTGCAAGTCAATGGGGCAGTCATATGGCCTATGTGGAGGCAACACCTCTGCCTGTTTCTTGCAAAATACGTCTGGAAAATCCGCATATGGTTCAGGCAGACCGGGAGGAGGAGAAATAACAGGTGCAGACTTGACTCGTACCAACTTGAGACATCTGCCGAAACAAGCCGAACCCCAGCTTCGAACCTCTCCGGAGGTCCAATCCAGAACGGGACAATGGCGCTGGAGCCAGGGCAGACCCAAGAGGAGTTCTGAGGTGCAATGGGGTAACACAAAAAACTCCAATCGCTCAGAATGCAGGACTCCGATGTCCATCTGGAGGGGTTCTGTACGGAACTGCACCATACCGTCGAGTCTCTCTCCATTAACTGTGGAGATGAAGATGGGCTTCAGTAAACGAACCACAGGGATGTGGAACTTGTTCACCAGCGAGGCGTCGATGAAGTTACCGGCTGAACCGGAATCCAGAAAGGCAGATGCAGCAAAGGAGATCTTGGCGGACACGGAAATCCGCACGGGTACCGTAATGCGCGGAGAGGAGGTATTCACACCTAGCAACGCCTCTCCCACGTTGACTAGGTGCGAGCGTTTCCCTGACGCGGTGGACGGAGAGGACAGTCCTTTAGAAAGTGCTCAGTACTGGCACAGTACAAACAGAGGTTCTCGTCTCTATGGCGGTTCCTTTCTTGCGTGGTCAGGCGAGACCGATTCACCTGCATGGCTTCCTCGGCGGGAGGCCCAGAAGAGGGTTGCGGTGGAGGCTGGAAGATAGGCGCCAGACGAGGAAAGCGTCTGGGACGAGCACTTCCCTTTTCCTGTAGCAGTTCCTCTCGTCGCTCAGCAAAACGCAGGTCAATCCTGGTGGCCAAATGGATGAGGTCACTCAGGTTGGTAGGGACTTCTCGTGCGGCTAGGACGTCCTTTATGGCGCTGGACAAGCCTTTCTTAAAGGTAGCACAGAGCGCCTCGTTATTCCAGGAGAGTTCCGAAGCCAGGGTGCGGAAACGGATAGCATAGTCTCCGACAGAGGAACTCCCCTGGGACAAGTTCAATAACGCAGTCTCTGCTGAGGCAGCCCGGGCTGGCTCCTCAAAAACACTCCGGAATTCCACAAAGAAACTCTGGACACTGGCAGTGGCAGGATCGTTGCGGTCCCAAAGTGGTGTAGCCCAGGCCAGGGCCTTCCCCGAAAGCAGGCTAACGACAAATGCCACCTTGGCTCGTTCCGAGGAGAACTGGTCAGCCGACATCTCCAGGTGAAGGGAGCATTGGGATAGGAATCCGCGGCACAACTTGGGATCACCGTCGTACTTGGCCGGCATGGACAGACGGACTCTAGAAGTGGCGGCGGCCACAGGCTGCGGTGGTGAAGCAGATGCAGGCGGTGGAGGCGGCTGCTGCTGTGCTGGAAGAAGCTGCTGCAGCATGGCGGTCAACTGTGCCAGCTGTTGACCTTGCTGAGCGATCTGCTGCGACTGCTGGGCCACAACTGTAGTAAGGTCCGCGATACTAGGCAGAGGCACATCAGCGGGATCCATGGCCGGATCTTACTGTCAGGGTCCGGACTGGTAGCAGGAGCGATGCAGGGAGTGGATCCGCTGTGTCAGTGAGGGATTGGCGTGGACTGTACCGGAGGATCGGTTCTAAGTAGTTACTGGTTTTCACCAGAGCCCGCCGCAAGGCGGGATGGGCTTGCTGCGGCGGTAACTACCAGGTCGTGTCCTCTGGTAGCGGCTCAACCTCACCGACTGCTGATATAGGCGTAGTACAAAAGGGACAGGCAGAGGCGTAGTCAGACGTAGCAAAGGTCAGGGCAGGCAGCACAGGTTCAGAGGCGATAGTCGTTAGCAAAGGGTTCGGCAACAGGCAAAGGATTACACAAATAACGCTTTCACTAAGGCAACAAGGCAACAAAGATCCGGCAATGGCTGGAAGGGGCAGGTCACTTATATAGGAAACAGGAAACAGGAAACAGGTCACAGGAAACGGGTCACAGGAAACAGGAAACAGGTCACAGGTCACAGGAAACAGGTCACAGGAAACAGGAAACAGGAAACAGGTCACAGGAAACAAGAAGGGAGGTTTGGACCAGGCACCAATTACTGATGCACAGGCCCCTTAAATTTCAAACGACCTGCGCGTGCGCGCCCTATGGTGCAGGGGCGCACGCTCCGGGAACCATGTGAGCGGGGAGTGGAGGAGGGAGCCGGAGCGGGCACAGGTGAGTGGATCTGGAACGAACGCTGCGAGCGCTCCGGTCCAGAAGCAGGGACCGGAGCGCTCAGCGTTACAGTAGACATTCCAAGCTATTTGCTAAGAGGCAAGTTGAGTTCATGGAATATTTTATATTTTGCCACAAGTTTTGGGAAAATTGCAAAAATTATTATTATTTTTTTAACACAAAGTTGTCACTTACAGTTTTTTCTGATTGCTTAAGCACATTTTTTGTAACTATTGGCTATTTTTGCAAAACTCTACACACATATAAGAAAACCTTTCACCCAATTATCAAAACATTGTAGTTCTCTTGCAAAAGCGAACACAGCTAGATTAACTCTTCACACCTTCGTAAAAATTGTGTTTTCGTATCAAACAGTAAACACAAGCCATCATCTACTAAGCACACAATGTGCCAACTACACACTGATGGTATGAATACAAAACACATCTGGCTTTTGCTTTCTCTGTGTACAGATGTCAATTTGAGGTCATACTTTTGTCATAGTGTCATGTAAACATACAAGGATCCAAACTTCAAGTATTGGTGTTTATTCACACTCATCAAAACCAAGACAAAGTCAAAACACAAAATAGTAATTTCACATAAAAAAAAAAAAAGACAATCAGCCTACATCATGTCGTCTTTCTGGGTCCGGCCACAAAATTTCGTCCACATCACATGTGATATCCTCCAGTCCAAGGCATCGGTGATAATATCTCCTTGAATGCCGTATCCAGGCCTGACATGATGCCTGGTCAATATCTCCACATGCCTCCTCCATTGCCTATAAAAGGGCTACCTGTTGATGAGGATGACGGTCGTACACTTTCCAGCGCCAGGCAGAGAAGAACTCCTCGATGGGTTGTAAGAATGGAGAGTATGGAGGGAGGTTGAGTGCCATGAAGAATGGGTGGTCTGTAAACCAGTTGCGGACCAAAGCAGCCCTATGGAAACTAACATTGTCCCATACGATGACATATCGGGTATGCTCTGGTCTCTGAACAGTTAGCATGTCATGTAAGGTGTCCAGGAATGCAATAATGTGTGCAGTGTTGTATGGGCCTATGGTTGCATGATGGTGAAGAACACCATTTTGGCTTATAGCTGCACACATGGTTATGTTACCACCACATTGTCCTGGGACATTGATGATGGCACGGTGTCCAATAATGTTCCTGCCACGTCTCCTGGTTTTACTGAGGTTACTGTAAAACCGGCCTCATCTACAAAAAGTAGCTCATGTCCCATGGCATCTGCTTCTAGTTCCATCACTCTCTGGACAAGACAAAACAAATGCAACACATCAGGCCCATGCACAGCACTACAGTATGCACTTCAAAATTCAGGACCAATGACACTATAGCTTACTTGCACATAGTCATATTGCAGTTGCTTTACACGTTCTGTGTTTCTCTTGAAAGGAACTCTGTAAATTTGCTTCATTCTTATTCTGTGGCGCACAAGTACACGACTTAGTGCAGAAATGCTTACACTGTGTATATTTTGAAAGATGGTGTCATTATCAATTATGCGCTGCTGTATTTCGCGCAGTCTTATTGCATTATTGGCAATCACCATGTTCACTATATGGGTCTCTTGCTCTGGAGTGAACATTCTTCCTCTGCCCCCAACATCTGGACGTCTAGCAATTCTGTAAAGTAACAATTTCAGTATTTTTGCATGTATGGTACTCTTGTGTTTCTCATTAGAGTATGGCAGTGCTACAAAGTACTTACCGATTCTCATTTCGAAATGTCCTAATGATGCTTGCCACAGTGTAGCGGCTCAAATTAGGCTGAACCCGTTGGCCAGCTTCCCTCAGGGTCATCCCATGGTTGATGACATGGTCCACTATTGTAGCTCTGATGTCATCAGTTATTCTATGTCTTACTCCTTTTACCCTTCCTCTTTCCCCTCCTCGTCCTCTTCTTGCTCCTCCTTGTCCTCTTCCTCTAACTTCCTCTAGCCCTCTCGCTTCTTCACCTCCACGTCCTCTCCCTCGGCCTCCTCGTCCTCTTCTTGCTCCTCCTTGTCCTCTTCCTTTAACTTCCTCTAACCCTCTCACTTCTTCAACTCTACGTCCTCTCCCTCGGCCTCCTCGTCCTCTTCTTGCTCCTCCTTGTCCTCTTCCTCTAACTTCCTCTAACCCTCTCACTTCTACAACTCTACGTCCTCTTCCTGCAACTTCTTCACCTCCACGTCCTCTCCCTCGGCCTCCTCGGCCTCCTCTGATTCTCACTCTTACTGCTCCTTCCATTGTATTCCACACAGACAGCTTACCTGTGGCTTATTTATAGTGCTTAGGCTGATTGCAAAGTGAACTAATTATCTAAAACAGTTTTCACATGTGAAAGTGTGCCAGACAGTTGGCAAAATAGTGTTAATGATAGCCATACATGTGTATAATTTTGCTAGGAGTGTGTTGGAAATTTGGTAATTGAGTGTAAGCAGTGAGTTGTGTTTACAGTTCTGCAAAAAGAGTGTTGTGCAGTGAATTGTGCCTGCAAAGTGTGTGTTACAAAATTGCAAACTGAGTGCAAAGCAGTATTTGTGCTTTTAGTTTTGCAAACTCAGTGAGTGGTTTTGCTACACGTATTAATAGTTTTAGAAATTGTGCTACAAGAATCACGATTAGCGCTTAAGCATTCAGAAAAAACTGTAAATGATATATTGCTCAAACATCCCATGGTTATATGTGAAATGACACCCCAAAATACATTCTGCTGCTTCTCTTGAGTATGGGGATACCCCGTGTGTGAGACTTTTTGGCTGTCTATCCGCGTACAGGACCTCGAAAACCAATCACTGCCTTCAGGCTTTCTAAGGGCGGAAATTGTTGATTTCACTCAACACCTATCACAGTTTCGGAAGCCACAAAATGCCAACATAGCACAACCCCCCCCCCCCCCCCCCCCCAAATGACCCCTTTTTGGAAAGTAGACACCCCAAGGTATTTGCTAAGAGGCATGGAAAGTCTACTTTCCAAAAAGGGGTAATTTGGGGGGGGGGGTTGCACTCTCCTGCCGATCCAGAAGTGGTTAAAGGTGAAGTTTCTAGTTTCTGAAAAAACAGTAAATTTACCACTGGCTCCATCTTGTGGTCAAATCTGATATTGCAGACAAAACAACTTAACCACTTCTGGACCGGAAGGATTTGCCCCCTTAATGACCAAGCCATATTTTGCGATTCTGCACTGCGTAACTTTAACGGGAAATTGCGCGGTCGTGCAACGCTGTACCTAAATAAAATTGATGTCCTTTTTTCCCACAAATAGAGCTTTCTTTTGGTGGTATTTGATCACCTGTGTGATTTTTATTTTTTGCGCTATAAACAAAAAAAGTGACAATTCTGAAAAAAAAAAAAACCTTGGTTTGCGCAAAAGTTATTGCATTTACTAACTACGGGAAAGATTTATAGCATTTTTATTGTTTTGGGTTTTTTTTTACTAGTAATGGCGGCGATCTGCGATTTTTTTGCGGGACCAGTGACATTACTACAGTAATCAGTGCTAAAAATATGCACTGTTACTGTAATAATGACACTGGCAGGGAAGGGGTTAACATTGTGGGTGATCAAGGGGTTAAATGTGAGCCTAGGGGAGTGATTCTAACTGTGGGGGGGCGTGGCATGTGAAATGACCATAGAGACCTGTGATCCTATATAGAAGGATCACATGGGCTCTATGATCATTCCAGGGAGAAGAACGTTCAGCTGTGTTTACAACAGCTGCCCGTCCTTCTCTCGCAGCGGGGAGCAATCGCGGGTGTCTGGCGGCAATGGGAGCCGCCTGCCCCATGCGTCGGCTTCCCCGCTAATGAGTGTGGGCAGGAGCGGCTGCCTGCCGCAGTATAACTGCGGCGGGCGGTCGTAAAGTGGTTAAAGCAGAACTCAAAAGGAGAAGCTCCGATTGTTTCTGAAAAAACAGTAAATTTACTATTGGCTCCATCTTGTGGTCAAATATAATATTGCAAACAAAACAACTTAAAGCAGAGCTCCATTCGAAAGGGGAAGCTCTGATTGTTCCCCCCTCCCTCACATTTGCCACCTTTCAGAAGGGAGCAGGTATCTGGTTTTGACAGGTACCCGCTCCCACTTCCGGGAAGTTTAGCCACCCTCCTCGAAGTTTAGCCACCCTCCTCCTAGCCATTCCCTACTGCGTGCATGCACAGTAGGGGAAGCCGCATGGTTTCACTGCAGTTTCCCTTAACCGCTATGGTGGCGACAGCACCCAAGAGCCTCTTGAAAAATCAACTCGTATGAGGACACCTATGGAATTGTGGACAGGTAAGTGTCCTAATATTAAAAGTCAGCAGCTACAGGAGCCTGGAGCACTGCTATAAATAATATCATGCAGGAGGCAGAACAGTGTTAGTAATACAAACAGTAGTTAATATTGACAATCTAATATAAGCTTACTTGAATAATCTACTTTTGTATAGTGAGTGCTGCATTTCTGCAGTCCATCTCTCTCCACAACTTCCTGGATTCTCTTTGCAGCTTCTCCTCTGCTGTTTACTTTCAATTTCTAAGGACTACATATCCCATGGTACATCGCTGTCTGCAAGCAGTGATTCCTGTACTGACTCTGCCTACAAAACAAGTCAGGGCAGAGACACCACCAGAAAGTAGTCACCGTACACTGGACCTTGCGGCATGCCACTAGCCAAATTATTATAAAGAAAATGCAAATTTAAAAGATAAGTACAAAAACTGATTCTGCCTCCTGAAGTTCCTCCTCTCAGCTCCTCTGTAATTCAGAAGGAAGGCTCTGTGAAATATGTGACACAGCAGTGACTACTCACAGGGCATAGGGAATATGTGTCACAGAATTCAAGAAAGTAAATGTGTGGGGATGTTCACAAAATAGGTTTACAAACTGCAAGATCGGTCAGGAATAACCACTTGACCTTCAGAAGGTTTTAACCCCTTCATGACATTGCAACTTTTTTCTTTTCAGCACTGTGCTACTTTAACTGGCAATTGCGTGGTCATGCAACACTGTACGCAAATTACATTTATAGAATTTTCTTTTGGTGGCATTTGATCACCACTGTTTTTTTTTTTTATTGTTTATTACATAAATGAAAAAAGTTTAACATTTTAAAATAAACTCGATATTTTCTAATTTCTGTTATAAAACATATCCAATCAAAAAAATCTAATGTCTTCATAAATTGGGGCCAAAATGCATCCCGCTACATGTCTTTGATAAAAAAAAATCCCAATAAGTGTATATTGGTTGGTTTGTGTGAAAGATATAGCGTCTACAAACTATGGGATATATTCTGGAATTTACGCAGCTATAGACATTATACTGTAAAGGCAGTGACTAGTGACTTATAGTGTGACTGTGATAGGGTGGCGGGCAATCTGGCACTAACAGACACTATCTGGGAGTGTTACTAACTGACATTGACATCAATAGCGACACTAATAAAGTGATCAGTGATAATGCTGTACACTGACACTGTACTAATGACACCAGCTGGGAAGGGGTTAACATCTAGGGGTAATGAAAAGGTTAATTGTGTGCCTAAATGTGTGTAATATGTGCTGCTTTTACTTTGCTATCTGGCTGTTTTGAAGTCAGATCACTGTTCTCTGTACACGTAGTTCTGTGTTTTGCAAACACAACTCTGTGTGTGATTGGACGCAGCCAATCAGCTGACTTCAGTCAAAATCATTGGCTGGAATCAGCTGCCAAATTCAGTGCGCATGCACGCTGCCGAACCCGGAAGAAAGGGATGACGTATAGGTACATGATTGTGCCTGCAACTGCTGCCTGCCCTCAGTATACTGTATTTACTGTGAGCAGTTGCCAGGCAGTTATTAGGAGTAGGCTAGAAATTATTGAAACATAATGTATAAATGATTACATGATTTTACATTTTGGCCATACTGTAGATATGCTTTACCCACTTGCCGACCAGCCGTTGTACTTATACTGCTCTGTCCTGTGAAACGACGTACCTGTATGTCGTTTCGCAGGACCTCTAGTGGCAGCCCACGCATGCGCCGATTGGCTACAGGGGGAGCCAATCAATGGGTCCGTCGGCCGCTATGTCTGCCGGACACCCGCGATCGCTCCCCGTGGAGACAGAACGGCGATCTGCTGTTGTAAACACGGCAGACCGCTGTTCTGTCAGTGATCAACACAAGGATCCTGTGTTTCTCTTATTTAGGAACACAGGTCTCTGTGTTCATTCAGCAAGCCTATCCCCCACACAGATAGAAAGCACCCCCTACGGACACATTTAACCCTTTGATCACCCCTGGTGTTAACCCCTTCCCTGCCAGTGTCATTAGTACAGTAACTGCATATTTTTAGCACTGATTACTGTAGTAATGTCACTGGTCCCCCCCCAAAGGTGTCAAAAATGTCAGTTAGGGGTCCGATCTGTCCGCCGCAATGTCACAGTCCCGCTTAAAATTGCTGATCGCCGCCATTACTAGTAATAAATAAATAAATAAAAATTACATAAATCTTTCCCCTAGTTTTTAGACGTGAGAACTTTTGCGCAAACCAATCAATATATAATTATTGGGATTTTTTTTACCAAAATTATGTAGCAGAATACATATTGGCCTAAAATGATGAAGACATTTGATTTTTTTATTGTTTTTATTGGGAATATTTTATAGCAGAAAGTGAAAAATATTGTTTTTTCAGAATTGTTGCTCTTTTTTTGTTTATAGCGCAAATAATAAAAATTGCAGAGGTTGCAATCTTCTGTTTGAGATACTGTATATGAAAATTGTTATGGAATGTATCCTTTGCTTTTGTCTAAATAAAACATTTATAAAAAAAAATCGCAGAGGTGATCAAATACCACCAAAAGAAAGCTCTATTTGTGAGAAAAAAAAAGACATCAATTTTATTTGGGTACAGCGTTGCATGACCGCGTAATTGTCTGTTAAAGTTACGCAGTGTCGTATCGCAAAAATTGGCCTGGTCATTAAGGGGGTAAAACCTTCCAGTCAAGAGATCGGTAAACCATGAGCGTTCACACTACGGGTGGCTAAGCAGCATCTTCAAAGTGTTCAGTAAGTAAACCTGATGCTTCTTGAATGCCTTTTTTGTTTTCCTTCAACATTCTGCAATCACAAGCCAAGCATTTGACCCCCTTCATTTGAATTGGCGAGTTTGACAGGTGGTGCAGCTGCAGCATATCTACATCCCCCTCCAGCTGTATGTTTATGTGGACCTTCACTGCATCTGAGCACCACAAACCAAAAACACTATTGCATTCATTTTTAATATTTACAGCAAACTCACACATCCATGTCTCTATACTTTATTTTGTTGAGAAATCACTTTGAAAAACAACCCCTAGTACTTCTGGCCCCAGCCATCTTGAGTAAGGGCAAATGTTTCATGTTGCATTTACTTCCTGGAATTCATCTGCCTTTAGCTCAAGCATGCATGCAGGAGAGTAAGCTTAGCTGAGAAAAAGGCTTTATAAAGCCGAGCAGATTTAAAGCTGGACTTCAATCATACACAATGGGATTGATTTACTAAAGGCAAATGTACTGTGCACTGGAAGTGCAATTGCTCCAGAGCTTAGTAAATGATGTAAAGCTTCACTTTGCAGAAAATAATCACATGCAAGGAAAATAAAAAACAGCATTTTTGCTTGCATGTGATTGGATGATAGAAACTAGGCACTGCAAATGATGAATAAAAAACAGCATTTTTGCTTGCATGTGATTGGATGATAGAAACTAGGCACTGCAAATGATGAATAAAAAACAGCATTTTTGCTTGCACATGATTCCCTCATGTATAGGCCTGGAAAAAGGAAAAGGACTGCGTTTTTTTTCTTCCAGACCTGGATGGACTTAGAGGTAAGTGAGTTTAAACCTGTCCATAGATCCACATGGAGCATCCAATCAGGTCCACCAGGAAAGCAAAAAAGGTGGACCTGACCAGAAAGCCTGTGTGAAAGGGCCATTAAAGCGGAGTTTTAAAAAAAATCGATTTTGGGCCTCCGCTTGCTGAGGGCCACCTGAAAAAGTTACTTACCTTGATATTGAAGAAAATATACTCACCTACCTTCCACTTCCTCCCTCTGCGGCCGCGGCCCACGCCGTCTCTTCCAGTTTGCGATGACTCCTGGGAGCTGAACGTCATCACTCCCAGGAATCAATGCGCCTGCACCAGCCCTGCTCGTCACTTCCGGTGCAGGCACGGCATTCCCTGCTAAACAGCTTCTGGGCATGCCCAGAAGCTGTGCAGGGATGCCGCGCCTGCACCGGAAGTGACGAGCAGGGCCGGTGCAGTGCATTGTGGGACTCCGACGTCACCGAAGAGGCTTCAGAAGAGGACGCGCTGGCTTCAGCTGCCCACACCTGAGATGGCAGCGCTGGAGAAGAACTTTTCAAGGTAAGTACTTCTTCTTACAGGTAAGTGCGACCCGGGACAGTACAGAGGCTATCCATTGTGGAATGTACTAGCCCTGACTGTCCCGGGGGTATTTTTATCTAAATTTGACCCCCGAGGCCAGAACTCAAGGTTTGAAAATAAAAGATAGAAGTTGGTTGGTTGCCATGCACAGCTGCTCTGGTCTTCAGAAATTCCCCTTTTGTTTTAAAAAAAAACCTGCTACTGCAACTTCCTAAGCAGCTGTAGAACTGTTTTATTTTTCCAATTCATGTCATTGTCACTGTTGCTAGATATCAACTTGGTCTTGGGGTTCAGTTTACTAATAGCAATTCATTCATTTATTACACTTTACAGAATCTTGTGTTCCACAGGAATTTAGGAAAACCCTTTGTTTGTTTCCCTTCGTACCATAAACTGCATGTGAGCTATTGTTATATGCCTATAATGGTCACATCAAGACACATTTCACAGTTGTAATGCTGTCGCTAATGACAAGTTGTAAGCAACAGAATTATTATGCGGGACAAGGCAGGAAAGAATATTACTCATCCATTTGCACAGGTCGCTCCCTTGTTGGCTGGCTGGATGAGCAAGGCATCACTCCCTCACTGACAAGTGACATTCCGCAGCTTTTTTATCAGTGAGCAACACCTCACTTTCTGACCAGCAATGGAGTAACCTGTGCAAAGGAGTACTTTTACAGCAGTTTTAAGTAAAAACTAAAGGCAAAACTTTTTTGTACTTTTGGATAGAGTGGAGAGGGATTAAAACACCTGTCAGTTTTTATTGCTGTCTGTGCCCCCGAGATTCACTCTTTCTATTTGTCCTGTTTACCATTATCATTAAAAGTGAAAGTAAAAGAAAATCCCAAACTTTGGGTGGCCCCCAAAAAAGTAATAGAGGGGAAATCTTCCAATGGGGGGCACTAGTTCTGGGGACATGGGGTCCCCAAGAAATTTCTTTAATTTACAAGGATTTCCTCTCACTTCCTGTTTGGTTATTGGACAGGAAGTGAAGGGAAACCTCCGCAATGGGACACAGATTGCAAAAAAAAATCTGACAGGGGTTATAACCCTCCCTTGCCCTATACAAAATGGAAAATAATAACTGTGCCTGTAGTTCTACTTTAAGTCTAATTAAAAGTTGATGTCTTTACAACCTTTTCTTGTAATTTTTTGGTTTGTAGCTATTATATATATCTCTTATATATATATATATATACACAGTGCTTTGCGAAAGTATTTGGCCCCCTTGAACTTTTCAACCTTTTGCCACATTTCAGGCTTCAAACATAAAGATATAAAACTGTAATTTTTTGTGAAGAATCAACAAGTGGGACACAATCATGAAGTGGAATGAAATTTATTGGATATTTCAAATTTTTTAACAAATAAAAAACTGAGAAATTTGGCATGCAAAATTATTCAGCCCCCTTACTTTCAGTGCAGCAAACTCTCTCCAGAAGTTCAGTGAGGATCTCTGAATGATCCAATGTTGACCTAAATGACTGATGATGATAAATAGAATCCACCTGTGTGTAATCAAGTCTCCGTATAAATGCACCTGCACTGTGATAGTCTCAGAGGTCTGTTCAAAGCGCAGAGAGCATCATGAAGAACAAGGAACACACCAGGCAGGTCCGAGATACTGTTGTGGAGAAGTTTAAAGCCGGATTTGGATACAAAAAGATTTCCCAAGCTTTAAACATCCCAAGGAGAACTGTGCAAGCGATAATATTGAAATGGAAGGAGTATCAGACCACTGCAAATCTACGAAGTTTGAAATATCCAATACATTTCCTTTCACTTCATGATTGTGTCCCACTTGTTGTTGATTCTTCACAAAAAATTACAGTTTTATATCTTTATGTTTGAAGCCTGAAATGTGGCAAAAGTTTGCAAAGTTCAAGGGGGCCGAATACTTTCGCAAGGCACTGTATATATATATATATATATATATATATTGTGAGGGATTAGCTCGGTAGCGGGTGTGGATAACCCCTTTTGGGGGGGGGTTCGTCACACAGGGAGATAGCCGAGGAGTGGTTGAAAACAACAGTTTATGGTTTATTCGTCCAATTTCTTCAAAACAGTGCATGCAGCAAAAACATCAAAATAAAACAAAACACAAAATAAATCCTGGCCACTGTGGGCGTCTACCTTCTCACACACCGGAACCTATCTAAGGAGTCTTCCCAACCTACTCTTTGGGCAGACCCTGCTGGTTCTACAGCAGACACTCAAATGTCCATTTGTGTTTTCTTTACACAGAAAAAAATTCAACACCTCACCTTTAGAAGTCTCTCATCTGACTGCTCTCCCCAGCTTACACAGCCTCAGGAGACAGCTGAAAGTGTTCTCAACTTCCGTACACCTTCCTGCCTACCTCTGCAGCCGACACCTGATAGCAATTAGTGAATTGTCTAAACCAAGCAGAAATATATCTCCCGTCAGTGACAACACCCATAGATTTTCCTGACTTCCTGTCACATACCCCCCCCTCTTGTTTCAACCCTAGGGTTGGGACACAGGTTGACAGGCACGCATGTGCACGGGACAAACCATCTGCATTCCCCATTTGAACACCGGGGCGATGCGTTACCACAAAACTAAATTCCTGAAGGGCCAGAAACCACCTATTTATTCTCCTATTGGTCTCCTTGTTCTGTGCCATCCACTTCAATGGGGCGTGATCCGTCACCAGTTCAAACTGTCTACCCAGGAGGTAGTATCGGAGAGAATCCAAGGCCCATTTCACCGCCAAACACTCTTTCTCAATGGTGGCATAATTCTCTTCATGGGCCTTCAACTTTCGGCTGAGGTACATAACAGGGTGTTCTTCCCCATTGATAATCTGGGACAGTACAGCTCCTAAACCCACATTTGATGCATCTGTCTGGACCACAAAGTCTCGTGAAAAATCAGGCGACTTTAAAACTGGCTGGCTACATAAAGCCTGTTTTAAAGCCTGAAAAGCTGTTTCTGCCTCGGGAGTCCATTTGATCATGACAGACTCCTTCCCTTTGGTCAGATTGGTCAGGGAAGCAGCCTGTGAGGCAAAATGGGGAATAAAACGGCGATAATAACCTGCAATCCCCAAAAATGCACGAACCTGTTTCTTGCTGGTGGGACGTGGCCAATCCTTAATAGCTTCAACTTTGTTTATTTGGGGCTTGATTAGACCTCTACCAATGGTATACCCCAGATACTTCGCCTCTTCTAGCCCAATGGTACATTTTTTTGGATTGGCTGTAAACCCAGCTTTCCAGATGGAATCCAACACAGCCTGAACTTTTGGTAAGTGTGAGTCCCAATCCTCACTGTGAATGACCACGTCATCGAGGTATGCAGCAGCATAGGCTAGATGAGGCCGAAGGGTCTTATCCATGGTGCGTTGGAATGTGGCAGGAGCATTCTGTAACCCAAAAGGCATCCTCCGATATTGGAAAGATCCGTCTGGAGTTACAAATGCTGTTTTTTCCCTGGCCGACCCCGAGAGAGGAATTTGCCAATAACCCTTGGTAAGGTCTAACGTGGTCATGTACCGGGCAGTGCCTAGGCGATCAATTAGTTCATCTATGCGGGGCATAGGATAGGTGTCAAACTTAGTGATTTTATTCAGGCGGCGAAAATCATTACAAAACCGCCAACTTCCATCTGGTTTGGGCACTAAGACAATGGGACTGGACCAATCACTATTTGACTCTTCTATCACCCCCAACTCAAGCATTTTTTTTACTTCCTGGCGAATGGCATCTCGCCGGGCTTCTGGAATTCTATAAGGCTTTAACTTGACCTTATCCCCTGGGGTGGTGATAATGTCATGTTTAACTCCCGAGACCCAACCTGGCAGATCTGAAAACTTCTCCCTATTACGGAGCACAAATTCTTTAACCTCCTGTTTCTGAAGTTTGGACAGAGTCTCTGCTATCCCAACTTCAGGGACAGCCAGGTGAACTGGAGCAGAAACTCGGGTAGTCTCAGCGACCAAGGACTCTCTATCCTTCCATGGTTTTAACAAGTTCACGTGATAGAGCTGCTCAGGTTTTCGTCTTCCTGGTTGGCTAATTTTATAATTCACCATCCCTATTTTCTCCAATACTTCATAGGGCCCCTGCCATTTGGCTAGGAATTTACTTTCGACCGTGGGGACCAACACCAACACCCTATCACCAGGTGCAAAAGAACGGACCTGGGCCCCACGATTGTAAATCCTTTGTTGAGCCAACTGGGCTTGGGCTAAATGTGCCTTCACAATCGGCATCACTTGGGCAATTCTATCTTGCATTTGGGCAACATGCTCAATCACACTTCGATGAGGGGAACTCTCACTCTCCCATGTTTCCCTGGCAATGTCAAGTAGGCCCCGGGGGTGCCTCCCATACAGCAACTCAAACGGAGAGAACCCTGTGGATGATTGGGGAACCTCTCTTATGGCAAACATCAGATAAGGGAGCAGATAATCCCAATTCTTTCCGTCTTTATCCACCACCTTCCTCAACATTTGTTTTAACGTTTTATTAAACCTCTCCACTAACCCATCTGTTTGAGGGTGATATACTGAGGTACGTAACTGGGTCACTTTCAGGAGTTTACAAAGTTCTCTTGTCACCCTGGACATAAACGGGGTGCCCTGGTCAGTTAGGATTTCCTTAGGTAGACCCACCCGGGTGACAACTTGAAATAACTCCTTGGCTATGGTTTTAGCAGAGGTAT
This sequence comes from Pelophylax lessonae, assembly GCF_965119305.1. Lineage (NCBI taxonomy): Eukaryota > Metazoa > Chordata > Amphibia > Anura > Ranidae > Pelophylax > Pelophylax lessonae. The sequence continues at coordinate 164,134,563 of NC_138775.1, forward strand.
TTCGGAGAGGAATCGCTTCTGGGTAACGGGTGGCATAATCCATTATCACCAAGATGTGCTGGTGCCCTCTTGTGGACTTCAGTAAGGGCCCAACCAAATCCATGGCGATCCTCTCAAAAGGAACCTCGATAATGGGCAGGGGTACCAAAGGACTACGGAAATGGGGCATGGGTGCATTAATCTGACACACTGGACAGGAAGAGCAGTACAATTCCACTTCCTTAGTGATCCCAGGCCAATAAAACCTCTGGGTGATTCTCTCCCGGGTTTTTTCTGCTCCCAAATGTCCCCCAAGAATGTGCCCATGGGCCAGTTCCAAAACCATCTTGCGGTACGGTTTAGGCACTACCAGTTGCTCAACAGTGTCCTCTATCCTCTGTGACACTCGATATAAGAGGTCCCTCTCAATAATGAAGTAAGGGAGGGTAATCCTCTCGTCAGGGTTAACTAGCTCCCCATCTATCTTCACTACATTCTCCCGGGCTCTTAGCAATGTGGGGTCCCTCAATTGCTCAGTGATAAAATTTTCTCGGTGCACTTTAAGGTCATCCAACCCTAACGGCCGCTGTTCCTCTTCTGAGGTAGCAGGCTCCTCCCTAGGGACTGGTGTTTCCCCGGCTAAGACTGAGCACGGAAACTCAGGATAATCCTCACAGTTAGAGGATTCTGGAGTAGATGGTTCAGGCTCAGAAGAACCACCTACTGGGGAATCTGGGCAATCCCAGAGTTCCCAGAATTTTGGGAAATCCCTTCCCACAATGGCGTCATGTGGCAGTTTGGGAACTAAACCCACTTGGTGACACAAGTTACCGAGGGAGGTTTCAAAGGAAACTGTAGTCACCGGATATTCTCGAGTGTCCCCATGTACACAAACTACCGCCATTTTCCTAGGATGTACGTTTTTTTTCACCACTAGATCACTTCTCACTAAGGTAACCAGGCTACCTGAATCCAACAATACCACAACATCTTTACCATCTAAACACATTCTATATAAAGGTTTCTCATTCCCCTTTACTGCAGTGTATGTGGTTGCAAAAAAGGACTGTCGTCTCTCTGTCAGAAAGTCACAATGCATGGGTTCATCATCCACTGGGCAAACCGCTGGGCAAACTGCTGCTACATGTCCCTCTTCCCGGCAACGGTAACAAATCAACCTTCCAGTCCTCTCCTGTGGGATGGGTCTTCCAGGTCGCTCTCGCTAAACATTAGTAGTAGTCCTACTAACACCTCGAGTTGCTCTTTGGATCCTCTCTCCACCCCCATCCCCTGACGCAGTCTTACTTATAGGTGGGGAGGGTCTGGTCTTGGGGTGAAAAGTCTGTGCATCTCTGGAAAAAGAGGTCAAATTCTCAGTTGTTAGGTACCTTTCGACCAGGTCTACTAATTTGTCTGCGGTTTCCGGACCACCATGGCTTACCCATTTCTGCAGGGTGTTAGGAAGAGACCTAAGAAATTTGTCCATGACTACTCGCTCCAAAATTTCTGGTCCGGACAGAATTTCTGGCTGCAGCCATTTCTTAGCCAAATGGATGAGGTCATACATCTGCGACCGGGGTGGTTTCTTCAGCTGATAACTCCAATTGTGGACCCGCTGAGCACGGACATCCAAGGTTACCCCAAAACGTGCCAATATTTCCACTTTTAATCGATCATAGTTTTTTGCATCTGCAAGTTCCAAGTCAAAATATGCCTTTTGGGCTTCTCCAGCTAATAGGGGGGCCACTAGTCCAGCCCACTGTTCTTTAGGCCAACTCTCTTTCTCCGCTGTTCTTTCAAACGTGGTCAGAAACATCTCAGGGTCCTCATCTGTAGTCATCTTTGGCAATAAGTGGTTTACCCGAAAAGTCGGTATGTTACTGGCCTGACTCCCAACCTCGGTCTGCTGTCTCTGAAGCTGTTTCACAATGGCCTCCATTTGCTGCTGGTGTCTCTGTTCCACGCCTTCAATGGCCTCTCGGTGAGCTTGTTGTTGAGCTGCAAAGCTCCGCTGAAAATCCGCATTTGCCTGCTGTTGAGCTGCATTTGCCTGCTGTTGGGCTGCATTCGATATAATCAGTTGTTTCAGTATTTCCTCCATTTTTTTTTTGGGTTTACTTTAACTGCCCGCGGCACTCCACCATATGTGAGGGATTAGCTCGGTAGCGGGTGTGGATAACCCCTTTTGGGGGGGGGTTCGTCACACAGGGAGATAGCCGAGGAGTGGTTGAAAACAACAGTTTATGGTTTATTCGTCCAATTTCTTCAAAACAGTGCATGCAGCAAAAACATCAAAATAAAACAAAACACAAAATAAATCCTGGCCACTGTGGGCGTCTACCTTCTCACACACCGGAACCTATCTAAGGAGTCTTCCCAACCTACTCTTTGGGCAGACCCTGCTGGTTCTACAGCAGACACTCAAATGTCCATTTGTGTTTTCTTTACACAGAAAAAAATTCAACACCTCACCTTTAGAAGTCTCTCATCTGACTGCTCTCCCCAGCTTACACAGCCTCAGGAGACAGCTGAAAGTGTTCTCAACTTCCGTACACCTTCCTGCCTACCTCTGCAGCCGACACCTGATAGCAATTAGTGAATTGTCTAAACCAAGCAGAAATATATCTCCCGTCAGTGACAACACCCATAGATTTTCCTGACTTCCTGTCACAATATATATATATATATATATATATATATATATATATATATATATATGTGTAAAGGCCAGCAATAGGCAGCTGCCTTGGGCCAAGCAATGTACAAGGAAGAAGGGGGGCGGAGGGAACAAGGCAGAGGCAGACAGTGGAGAGGGCTCGAGGAAGCAGCTGCAAACTCTCACTAGCAAAGTTCCAGCACTGGGCCCCACTAATCCCACTGCAGGGGAATCTACTGTACCTATGCCCGTAACCAGCACCCCCCTCTTCCCGCTGCTCTCAATACCACCCACGTGTGCTTTCCTCCTTTCCCACCAGCTGCTGCAGGGCACAGAAGGATCAGGTTCAGTATGGAAAGCAGGGGGCGGTTTTATATCATTTACAAGCCCCTTCCTTTTCTGAATGAACACAGTGAGTGATCAGTACTGATCGCTCCTGTGTTTAGGATTCACCAGACATGATTAACCCTCACAGTACTGCTGGCTTCCCTCCTCCCCCGCCAGCAAAAATACACCTTTGCTGATTAGCAGATTATTAAAATGTAATTCTCTTTAAATACTAGTAGGTATTTTGGCACTGAATGTGCTGTGAAACCAGATGGATAAGGACGTTCGGTTGAAGCATAAGCAGCCTCTATGGAGTTTGATTTACTAACGACAAATATGCTGTGCACTGCAAGTGCAGTTGCTCTAGATCTGAGGGGAAGCTCTGCTGATTTATATCATCCAATTATGTGCAAGAAAAAATGCTGTTTTTTATTCTACTTGCATGTGATTGAATAATCATTACAAAGTGAAGCTTTACCTCATTTACTGAGCTCTGGAGCAAGTGCACAGTAAATTTGCCTTTAGTAAATCAACCCCCTGGTCTTTGTCAGAATCATGGTAGGCTTCACTGCTCTCCACTTCCTTGGGTCTGATGTAAAGGCAAAAAAGGGAAATTCTTCTTTTGGAAGGGTTGCTTGCTTCGTAAATATGTTTCCAACAGTCCAACTAAATGTTGCCTATCTTTGCTCCTCCACAGACGCATCCAATTGTACCAGAGCTGGCAGGCATATATCTCAATCTTGGTGGAATTCTGAGGAAACTTTGGTTAGGAATCTTGGAGCTGCTATAAGGATGCATTTTCTCTCAAAGAACATACAGAATGGCTCGCCTGCCTTTAAGAACACTTTTTTTAAAGCTTTCCATACATGGATTACAATTCGGCCAGTTCAGCAAAGACTGGCTAAATTTAGATCCATGTGTGGCCAATGCAGTTGAACATAAGTCGATCTGCCGATTGACTTTTGTTCCACCACCCAGTCAGATAAAAAACACTCGATCAGCACTGCAAGTAGAAGTCAGCCGTGATGATCTGTGTATTCAGACAGCGGTGGAGTCTCCCTGCTGTCAGAATACAATAGAACAATGAAGAGGCTTCTCCCACCCACCTCAAGTGTGTGTGGACGGAGGAATTGGATTATTTTTCTTTTTTCAACCCGCTGGATGAGCAACCTCCAGATTCCATGATAAGATGCCTATGTCAACAGCTTTTGGTACTTGAGAACCATATTAATCACTGGAGAAGAGAGTCTACCATTTGGTCTTCACTCAATCTCCAAGCCATCAAATTCAAACTACTCAGGTCAAAATGGATCCACTGACCTTGTGACAACAGATCTCTCCTAAGAGGCAAAGATATCGAAAGATCCACCAATACCAGACTGAACAGCGGGCACAAACGACTTATCAGTCAGCACAGCAAGAAAGTTCTGTCAGATTTTCTGTAATGCTGGAAAGATGAGAACTGCCAGAAAACATGCTGAGAACCTCTCTGGATGGGTGAAAATTGGTGGCAGTAGTAGAGAACAAGCAGTAATGAAGATTTTCTTGGAAGCATGCTAACTACATATTTAAAGTTAAACTAAGTCATGATAGATCATTGCAGATCACTGCAGGTATAGCTATGTAAAATATTAAAATCATGCGAATTAGTGTGTATATGCTGTTGAAAATCCAGTAATGCACTGGATTCATCCCATTCTGCACATGCTCAGATGCTCTCTATTCTCGGTACTGTGCCTAAAATCAGAGCCGCTAGAGGCTGCTTTGATGATAGTGTTAAGATTGACTGCTAATAATGCTGAATGTTACTGTAACTATTTGTTTTCATGATGTTTATATAAGTCACTTTACCATTGTTTTGCATTTTGTATGACATTTTATTATTGAATAAAGTTTAAAATTGTGAAAAAAAAAAAAGATTTACTGTTGCTAAAGGGGAAAGAAAGCAATGGGAATGACACAAACTGTACAGAGGGAACTCAAATTAACCACTTCCGGACCTCCCTACGTACATATACTGCAGCAGGGCGGCCTGGTTTGCGGGAAATCCCGTACCTGTAGGCGATTCGCTGGTAGGGGGCGCGCACATGCCGGCCATCCCCATGACGATCGGATTGTATTCAAAACCAATCAATCATCAGGTCCAGGCCAATGTTTTATGGCCTGGATCTGCTGATTGGTTCTGACAAATCACAGAACCTCCTGTGCCGGTTTAATGTAAACACGGGCACAGGAAGTAATGCAATCTCCTCTCCTGGAGCCCTTTTCAGTTCCAGCGTGAGAGGAGAGAGCATCCACAGTGAGTAAGAGCACTACACTGACACCACAACACACAGTTAGGCACATTTAACCCCTTTATCGCGCCCCCCCCCCCCCAAGTAAACTATTTCACTCAATCTCACAGTGTTAATAAGTACAGTGTACAGATTTTTTTATTGATCACTGTATTGGTGTCACTTGTGACATTAAATAGCATTAGGGGCAGTTAGCGTCAGTCCCAGATAGGTTCAGGGTACCCGCCATATATTCCCTAATAGAGTTTAACCCCTTGATCACCCCAAGTTAACCCTTCCACTCCCTGTCACAGTGTCATTATTACAGTGTACAGATTTTGTTTTCTAATCCCTGTATTAGTGTCACAGGTGATGCCAGTTAGCGTCAGCGTCAGGTATTATCATTCTTATATAGTGTCAAGGTCCCGCCACATATTCCCTAATAAAGTTTTAACCCCTTGATCGCCCCCTAGTTAACCTTTTCACTCCCTGTCACAGTGTCATTAGTACAGTGTACAGATCTATTTTTGATCACTGTATTAGTGTCACGGGTAACACCAGTTAGCGTCAGCGTCTATCCCAGACAGCGTCAGATTTCCCGCCACATATTCACTAATCCGTTTTAATCCTTTGATTGCCAGTAACATTAAGACACACACTATACATCTCCATTACTAGCATAGTCTGAACGGATCAATATCTTTGATCTAATCAGAACTATATTAGCTTCCCCAATAGTATAGTGTTCCCAAAAAGCAGGATCAGCCCCCACACCTGCCAGCCCCTGCGTTTAGCCCCTCCATCCGCCCCCCAAACAAGTGCAGTATTAGTAGATCACTGTCACTTCTAATACACAGTACACAAAACAGCAGCGTTAGCAAAGTCAGGCCATATCTCTGCTAGCACTAGCAATTACATTTTTTTGCAGCGGTTCAAACAGTCCTTGACAACCAGGTACTTTTTTACCTGTGAGTATCACTAGGTACCTATAATTTAAATGGCCAAAATGTCCAAACAGAGGTACACTAGTGAAGAAGCCTACACAATTCTGAGCATGACAGATGAGAGGGATGGGGAGTCCTGACTGTCAGAATCATGCTCAGTATTCGAACCTGTAGAGAGCAGGGGCACCCTGACAGATAGCTCTGTTGATGGAGTAGAGCTCCCTGCTAAGGTCAGGCATACCCAAGCCCATTCCCCTGTTGCTGAGGTGCTACAATTGCATGACACTCCAAGCTACTTGCTGAGAGACATGTTGAGTTCATGGAATATTTTATATTTTGCCATAATTTTCGGGAAAATTACAAAAAAATTGTTTTACACAAAGTTATCACTAAATTATATATTGCTCAAACATGCCATGGCTATATGTAAAATGACACCCAAAATACATTCTGCTGCTTCTCCTGAGTATGGAGACACCACATGTGTGAGACTTTTTGGCAGTCTAGCTGCACCACACATGTGGTATTCCCATACTCAGGAGAAGCAGCAGAATGTATTTTGGGGTGTCATTTCACATATACCCATGGCATGTTTGCGCAATATATAATTTAACCACTCAAGGACCAGAAGGTTTTACCCCCTTTATGACTATGCCATTTTTTGCAATACGGCACTGCGTTACTTTAACTGACAATTGCGCGGTCGTACAACGCTGTACCCAAATAATATCGATGTCCTTTTTTTCCCACAAATAGAGCTTTCTTTTGGTGGTATTGGATTACCTCTGATATTTTTATTTTTTGCACTATATACAAAAAAATAGCGACAATTCTGAAAAAAAAAAAAAACAATATGTTTTACTTTCTGCTATAAAACATTCCCAATAAAAAAAAACTAAAAATCAAATTTTTTCATAATTTTAGGCCAATATAGATTCTGCTACATATTTTTGGTAAAAAAAAATCCCAATAAGTGTTTATTAATTGGTTTGTGCAAAAGTTATCTCGTCTACAAACTAGGGGAAAGATTCATGTCATTTTTATTTTTTTACTAGTAATGGCGGCGATTAGCGATTTTTAGCGGGACTGCAACATTGCGGCAGACAGATCGGACTCCTGACATTTTTTACACTTTTGGGGGGACCAGTGGCATTACTACAGTAATCAGTGCTAAAAATATGCACTCTTACTCTACTAATGACACTGGCAGGGAAGGAGTTAATACCAGGGGCGATCAAAGGGTTAAATGTGTGCCTAGGGGGTGCTTTCTAACTGCATAGTGGATGGGCTCACTGGATGAACACAGAGACCTGTGTTCCTAAATAGGAGGAACACAGGATCCCTGTGTTCATTGCTCACAGAACAGCGGTCTGCCATGTTTACATTGGCAGACCGCCGTTCTGTCTCCATGGGGAGCGATCTGGGTGTGCCCTGCAGACATTGCAGCTGCCAGACACCCTGATTGGCTCCACCTCTAGATGATCGGCGTGGGCGCGCACCCACACTAACTACTACAAGAAGCTACATACATGTACATTGTTTCGTACAATGTACATATAGCTTAGGGTTTCTGAAAAGGGGTAATTTGGGGGGGGGGGGGTGTGCTATGTTGGCATTTCATGGCCCCCGAAACTGTGATAGGTAGTGAGGAGTGAAATCAACAATTTATGCCCTTAGAAAGCCTGAAGGCAGTGATTGGTTTTTGGGGTCCTGTACGCATCTACACTGCCAAAAAGTCTCCCACGTAGGATATCTCTGTACTCAGGAGAAGCAGCAGAATGCATTTTGGGGTGTCATTATACAATATATCTATGGCATGTGTGAGCAATATATCAATTCAATGAGAAATTTGTAAAAAAAAAAAAAAAAAAAAAAAATTAATTTTTTAAACACCTGTGAGAAAAAAAAATGAAATAGTCAATGGGCTTAACATGCCTCTCAGGATATTCCTTGGTGTATCTACTTTCCAAAAAGGGGTAATTTAGGGGGGTTTTGTACTGCCCTGCCATTTTAGCACTTCAAGAAATGAGATAGGCAGTTAGAAAGTAAAAGCTGCGTAAATTCCAGTATATATACCATAGTTCGTAGACTACAGTATAACTTTTGCGCAAAACAATAAATATACACTGATTGAGATTTTTTTATCAAAGACATGTAGCTAAATACATTTTGTCCTAAATGTATGACAAACATTGTGTTTATTGGATATTTTTTATAAGAATAAGTAGAAAATGTAAAAAATTTGCCGTCTTTTTTCGTTTATATCGTAAAAAATAAAAACCACAGAGAAGATCAAATACCACATAGGACATAAATTTTGTTTGGGTACAGCATTGCATGACTGCACAATTACCAGTTAAAGCCACGCAGTGCCAAAATGCAAAAAATGGCCTGATCATTAAAGGGGTAAAACTTTTTGGTCCTTGTGGTAATGTATTTGGGAAAAAGGCTGTAACATACCAAACTGTGGAGAAAGTGAAGCACTGTGAGTACTTTCCAGATGCACTGTAGCTGTTTGCTATGGAATGGACACAAAGGAATGTCCAAAGAATATAATGGGACGCAAGATGTGACCTGGAGTCAGAACCATGAAACATTCTAAATTAATCCTTAGCAGACATACTCTCTACGTTCAGTAGTGATGTTTAAAATCGAGTCGAAGTGGGATTATTATTGTTTTCTATGGAATTACAAGGGTGAATGACAGAATGGAGTGTCCATACAGTATTATGGGAAGCAAAACATAAAATCATTCACAGGCAGATCTAAGAAACATAACAACTAAGGTTTTACCACAGGTGGTCCCCAAGTAGAGTAGAAAATTATAAAATTGAAATTATTTGGGATTATAGCTGTTATCTATGGAATGAAAAGGGTGAATGACAGAAAGGAATGCCTATAGAGTATCATGGGAAGCAAGATGTTACTTGGCATCAGAACCATTCAGCGTACCAAATAAAGTTCACTGGCGATGTTTAAAATTGAGATTAAGCAGGATTAATATTGGAGAATATATTATTTTCAATTATTCTCTATGGGCATTCCCTTCTGTTCCATTATTCTCTATGGGCATTCCCTTCTATTCCATTATTCTCTATGGGCATTCCCTCCTATTCCATTATTCTCTATGGGCATTCCCTTCCATTCCATTATGCTCTATGGGCATTCCCTTCCATTCCATTATTCTCTATAGGCATTCCCTTCTGTTCCATTATTTTCTATGGGCATTCCCCTCTGTTCCATTATTTTCTATGGGCATTCCCTTCTATTCCATTATTCTCTATGGGCATTCCCTTCTATTCCATTATTCTCTATGGTCATTCTCTTCTGTTCCATTATTTTCTATGGGCATTCGCCTCTGTTCCATTATTTTCTATGGGCATTCCCTTCTATTCCATTATTCTCTATGGGCATTCCCTTCTATTCCATTATTCTCTATGGGCATTCTCTTCTGTTCCATTATTTTTTATGGGCATTCCCCTCTGTTCCATTATTTTCTATGGGCATTCCCTTCTATTCCATTATTCTCTATGGGCATTCCCTTCTATTCCATTATTCTCTATGGGCATTCTATTCTATGGGCATGCCCCTTCCTTCCATCATTTCCTCAGGGGATGCCATTGGGTCAGCATTTGCCTCTTCTAACCACCCATCAGTGCCCAGCACCTCTGTTCCTCCAGTGCCCCCTCCTTCTCTCACTTCCTCAGGGGGTGGCATTGTGTCAGCATTTGCCTCTTCTAACCACCCATCAGTGACCAGCACCTCTGCTCCTCCAGTGCCCACTAATTTCCTCACTTCCTCAAGGAATGCCATTGTGTCAGCATTTGCCTCTTCTAACCACCCTTCAGTGACCAGCACCTCTGCTCCTCCAGTGCCCACTAATTTCCTCACTTGCTCAAGGAATGCCATTGTGTCAGCATTTGCCTCTTCTAACCACCCTTCAGTGACCAGCTCTTCTGCTCCTCCAGTGCCCCCTCCTTCTCTCACTTCCTCAGGGGATGGCATTGTGTCAGCATTTGCCTCTGCTAACCACCCCTCAGTGACCAGCTCTTCTGCTCCTCCAGTGCCCCCTCCTTCTCTCACTTCCTCAGGGGATGGCATTGTGTCAGCATTTGCCTCTGCTAACCACCCCTCAGTGACCAGCTCTTCTGCTCCTCCAGTGCCCCTTCCTTCCCTCACTTCCTCAGGGGATGGCATTGTGTCAGCATTTGCCTCTTCTAACCACCCCTCAGTGACCAGCACCTCTGCTCCTCCAGTGCCCCCTCCTTCTCTCACTTCCTCAGGGGATGGCATTGTGTCAGCATTTGCCTCTTCTAACCACCCTTCAGTGACCAGCTCTTCTGCTCCTCCAGTGCCCCCTCCTTCACTCAGCATTCTCTTCTGTTCCATTATTTTCTATGGGCATTCCCTTCTATTCCATTATTTTCTATGGGCATTTCCTTCTGTTCCATTATTTTCTGAGGGCATTCCCTTCTATTCCATTATTTTCTATGGGCATTTCCTTCTGTTTCATTATTTTCTATGGACATTCCCTTCTATTCCATTATTTTCTATGGGCATTCCCGTCTGTTCCATTATTTTATATGGGCATTCCCTTCTGTACCTTTATTTTCTATAGGCATTCCCTTCTGTTCCATTATTTTCTATGGGCATTCCCTTCTATTCCATTATTCTCTATGGGCATTCCCTTCTATTCCATTATTTTGTATAGGCATTCCCTTCTGTTCCATTATTCTCTATGGGCATTCCCTTCTATTCCATTATTTTCTATGGGCATTCCCTTCTATTCCATTATTTTCTATGGGCATTTCCTTCTATTCCATTATTTTCTATGGGCATTCCCGTCTGTTCCATTATTCTCTATATGCATTCCCTTCTATTCCATTATTCTCTATGGACATTCCCTTCTGTTCCATTATTCTCTATGGGCATTCCATCATCCTGGTAATGTCTATGGGCATTCCGTTCTGTCATTCCTTTTAGTATGTCCCGATTAACATCGCTAGTGTAGAAGGTTCCAACATAAGAATGTGATGCCTGCCAAACTGACCCTCTTATAATAAAACAAATACAATATCTCTGACGCTCTCACAACACTGACATCAGTGACATGGGGGCGTGTATACGGAAGTAGAACTAGTGACCTCATTACTGAGCGCCGGTGGGTGAGGAGGAGGTGGCGACCATTGACTGATACGGAGCCCATGTGTGGAGAATAGAAGGCGATGATTGGCTGACACGGCGCCGGTGTATTCGCATTGGCTGACAGACAGGAAGTTGTGCTTTTGTGTCAGATGTGATGATCGGTGTTGCGGGTTGGAATTATAATGTTTGTACCGAGAGCCGTGAAGAGGCGGACAGAGACTGAAAAAAGTGCGGGGAAGAAGAGAGTCACCGATAGGAGCCATGCGGGCGCATCTGTGGCGGTGTCACATAATTCCTCTACTTCCTTTCTTATTCCATCAACATCATCGCTGCCCATTGCTGAGTTGTCACAGTCATCACCTACTCTTATTCCTGCCTCTTCTAACCACCCCTCAGTGACCAGCACCTCTGCTCCTCCAGTGCCCCTTCCTTCCATCATTTCCTCAGGGGATGCCATTGGGTCAGCATTTGCCTCTTCTAACCACCCATCAGTGCCCAGCACCTCTGTTCCTCCAGTGCCCCCTCCTTCTCTCACTTCCTCAGGGGATGGCATTGTGTCAGCATTTGCCTCTTCTAACCACCCATCAGTGACTAGCACCTCTGCTCCTCCAGTGCCCACTAATTTCCTCACTTCCTCAAGGAATGCCATTGTGTCAGCATTTGCCTCTTCTAACCACCCTTCAGTGACCAGCTCTTCTGCTCCCCCAGTGCCCCCTCCTTCTCTCACTTCCTCAGGGGATGGCATTGTGTCAGCATTTGCCTCTGCTAACCACCCCTCAGTGACCAGCTCTTCTGCTCCTCCAGTGCCCCCTCCTTCTCTCACTTCCTCAGGGGATGGCATTGTGTCAGCATTTGCCTCTGCTAACCACCCCTCAGTGACCAGCTCTTCTGCTCCTCCAGTGCCCCCTCCTTCTCTCACTTCCTCAGGGGGTGGCATTGTGTCAGCATTTGCCTCTTCTAACCACCCCTCAGTGACCAGCACCTCTGCTCCTCCAGTGCCCCCTCCTCCTCTCACTTCCTCAGGGGATGGCATTGTGTCAGCATTTGCCTCTTCTAACCACCCCTCAGTGACCAGCTCTTCTGCTCCTCCAGTGCCCCCTCCTTCATTCACTTCCTCAGGGGGTGGCATTGTGTCAGCATTTGCCTCTTCTAACCACCCTTCAGTGACCAGCTCTTCTGCTCCTCCAGTGCCCCCTCCTTCACTCACTTCCTCAGGGGATGGCATTGGGTCAGCATTTGCCTCTTCTAGCCACCCTTCAGTGACCAGCTCTTCTGCTTTTCCAGAGCCCCCTCCTTCCCATACTTCCTCAGAGGATGGCATTGGGTCAGCATCTGCCTCTTCTGAACAACCCTCAGTGCCCAGCTCTTCTGCTCTTCCACTGTATCCTCTTTCCCTCACTTCCTCAGGGAAGGGCAGTATTTCAGCATCTGCCCCCAGTGAAGTTGGTCCCTCTGTATTTTCTCCTGATCCACCAGCTGTGGTGCCCAGTTGTCCCCTTTCAGCACCATCCCTCTCTTTAGATGCTCTCTTTTCCCCCTCTTGTGTTTCTGAGCCATCCCCTGCGGATCCAGGTGTCCTAGAAGATGAACCAATCAAATCCTTCAGCAAACTTCAGCGTTGGCCCGTTTTTGGAGAACCAGTGTGTGTTGTATGTGGGCGATATGGAGAATACATATGTGATCCGACAGAGCATGATGTTTGCAGCTTGGAGTGCAAAGCAAGGGACATATTACAAGCTCAGAAGTGCATAACCCAGAACACTGCCGGTCCATCGGAGTACCAGGCCATAGCAAGTACTGATGCAGGACAGGGTCAAATATATACTGTATCTAATTTTATACCTCATCCATATATGTCCACTGAGTCTTCATCCTCTACAGCTAACCACCTTGATCCCTGTTACTCCTACACTGAACATGATTTTATAGCCCAGCTGGGGCAGGATCAGATTGACCACCTAAGACAACAGCTTGGCTTATCTGTGCAAGGTCATGAGGTGTGCAAACCTATTATAGAGTTTGAACATTTAGGCTTTTCCTCTGCACTCTATGCAAATTTAAAAAGAGCCGGATATGAAGTTCCCACTCCGATCCAAATGCAAATGATCCCTGTTGGACTGATGGGGCGCGATATTTTGGCAAGCGCAGACACTGGCTCAGGAAAAACAGTAGCTTTCCTTCTTCCGGCCATCATCCACTGTCTCAGACAGGTAGTTCTAATATTACCTACTTGTGTAAGGGTAACTTATTGTGCCATCATGCTGAGTGTGTGTTTATGTCAGTGTGACTGTGATAGGAATGTTAGATGGCAAGCTACCTCAGGAACAGGGTTTTAAGTGTATGCAAACTTTTTTTTTCCCCAAATCATCTTCCAGGACAGCTACTTGAGAGTAGAGATGGGCTTGGGTGTGTTTGGGATCTCACCTGCCCGATCCCGCCAGGAATCTGACACTGCACAAGGTTAATCACAGGCAGTGAGACATTTCACTATCTGTGCAGCTGCGGACCAGGAAATTTCTCACTGCCTGTAAATAACCGTGTGCAGTGTCGGCTTCCTGGCGGGATCAGGCAGGTGGAATCCCAAACACGCTCGAGACCATTTCTACTTGGCTCCACCTTCAACAGGAAACACAAACCAATAAGATTAAAAAGGCCCTCCCTCTTATCCTCAGTTGTTTTCTGTTTCCGACAATCCAAGAGTAAACTTTGTCATGTTTGTTTTGTTTCCCTTGGCTCTGATAAATGTGATTGTCTGTCAGTCTGCCCCCCCCCCTTCCTCCCTCAGGTGACTGGATCCCGGTGTGCCTGTGTTCTTGGTCACGTTGCTTACCGAAGGGTTTTTTTCTGTCACCTTGTCACGATTGTCATATTTGGATGTCCAGTCAATAAATCTGGATTTTGACTCAACCTGGAGTGCTGCCAATTCCTTTTCCTTTATCAAGTTTCCACAGGGGCGAGCCGGGGCATGCACCGGTGTTAGTCATCAGGCAATTACACCACCATGAGCAGTGAGTTCTTGTCTCTTCAGATGTGAATGTAGCCTAAGAATTGGTGAGCTGCAATATAATAAATGTTTACTTTTGGGTTTATTACTGCTTTAAGCCTTCTGATTCATATAGATAGCTTTGTATGAAAAATATATCCTGCTAATAACAGGATTGGAACTTGCCGTTTTCATAAGGGTTTTTATGATGTCCATGTGTGAGGGTTTGCTTCATGAAATTGATGTGCTTGGATTGTACACTTTTTCAGTTGTCGTTTATTTGCCTTACCTTGTGACAGTGGATTTTCATGTGGTAACTGCAGTTTGCTGTGTCAGGGCTAATTGATTCCCCTATGTCCAACCATGGATCCACCAACCCTGTCCCTGTTTCACCAGAAGGGCAACCAACCTTGTGTAGATCTAAAATATTTTATGAAACAAACACATATTTTCCAGCATGGTAAACTCTGATAATTGCTTTCACCTAATCTAATTTCATCTAATTATCATTTAGTTTTCACCTGCACCAGCACTAGAAGGGTAGTCCCAGGGATTGTGGGATACATAGTTTCTTCACAGGAGGTGTCAGTCTTTAGCCTATAGACAGAGGTCATGTAATGATCTGTGCAGTGCCATGTGGCATGCCTTATGTTTCAAAGAACCAGAAATATCTGACACTGGAATGTGAAGATTTATTCTACTATAGACTATCTGCACAGACCAAGAAATGACGGCATGAATCTACATGGATAATTTATATATGTTAGACAGGTATAAGGCTGGTATGTAGATTTGAAATGCTTTTAAGTGTGAGGAGGGGGGTAGGGTTCAGGTTTAGAGTAGCTCTTTGCTACCCCTAATGATCAGAAAGATCACCCATGAGCAATCAATAATGTTGATCGCCTTACAGGTCGAAAAAGGAGCTGAGTCTCCACTCTGAAGTCTCTGGCAGTCAGCTCTCCCTGGATTCTGCAGAATTTTTCTGGATTTATCACTGAGACTGTTGTAGCATCTGAATTCCTGGCTCTACCACCGATGGCTTGGAGGCTGGCTGGAGAATTCTAGAGAAAGGAGGATGTTCGGAAAGGGTATTAACGCCTTTCTTCTTAGCTGTAAAGTGAATACCAGGAAACTACACTTAAGTTTGGAAGACATTTTTATTCCTCGCAAAAAAGAATTTCCATACATTCAGATTTATTTCCTATAGTTCTGGATTAACTCCAGAAAGGAGTTAAAGTGACTGTAAAGGGTAAAATTTTTAAAAATAACGTTATACTTGCCTGCCCTGTACAATGGTTTTGCACAGAGAAGCCATGTTCCTCTTCTTCGGTCCCCCATGGGTGCTTTTAGTTCCTCCTCTTCTCGGTGTGCCTTCATAGAAAGCCACTTACTATTGTGACACACCTGCAGGCTCGGTGCAAAGCTGCGTTGCCTGTGTCGGTAGACACAGAAAGTGTGGCTCGGCCCCACTCCCTTATCACAGGATTTGATTGATAGCAGCAGGAGCCAGTGGCTCCTGCTGCTATTAGTCTGTCCTGTGAGAAGGGAGAGAGCCGCTGCTCTTGGGCAAAATGTTGGATTGAGATGGGGCTCAGGAATGTAGGAAGAGGGGCTGGTGGGGTGAGCTGCACACATTACGTTTTTTTTACCTTATTGCAGAGCATGCATTAAGGTAAAAAAAAACTCTGCCTTTTGAACTGCTTTAAAAAAGGGTTTGTTACTCATTAACCCTAAAGGAGTTGTAAAGCCAGGTTTTTTATCCTGATGCATTCTAAAAAAAAAAATTTTGTGTATAGCAGCCTCCCCAGCACCCCCTAATACTTACCTGAGCCCCACCGCCTGGGACTCTCTCTCCTTATTGGCTAAGACACAGCTGGGGCGCCATTAGCTCCCGCGGCTGTCAATCAAAGCCAATCAGGAGAGAGAGGGGGTAAGGCCGAATGGTAACTCTGTGTATGAATGGACACACGAAACTGCAGCTCGGCTTGGGTGCCTCCATAGCAAGCTGCTTGCTATGAGGGCACTCAACAGGAGGGAGAGGCTAGGAGCAGCAACAAGGAACCCGAGAAGTGGAGAATCCAGGCTGCTCTCTGCAAAACCAACTGCACACAAAGGAGGTAAGTATAAAATGTTTGTAAAATTTGTTTTTTTTTTTTAAAAAACAATCACTTTAGGATACAGGTGGTGGCCCTTTAGGGTTTTCTGGAAATTTAGTTTGACAAAGATCTATCCAACTTCTAGTCTTATATAGTCGTCCCTTCCAGGGCTAGGTGCTTCCTAGAGTACCATGGCCTGATGGATTACTATTATTTCTGCTTTCTTTAGTCCTTGTCAGTTCCTACTTACTAGAATTGGAGTTCACTTCTCAAAGTCAATGGCCGCATCTGGAACAAAGAGGGCAGTTCCTTTGTGGGAAGAAAGGTTAGTTTAATGTTCCGGTACCTTTGGTACCCTAAATTACTCTTTTCACAAGTGTATGCGCCCCACCATTCTCTTTTGGAAAGGTGCGCATACACCTTTAAGACTGAAGCTGTCATCACTCAGCGCCGGACTAGATGGCTATTTAAATCGCCGGTTCTCACTCACATGTGTTCGTTCAAACACCCTTACCTGGATGCTAACTTGGCTTGAAGCTTTCGTGCTTGCAAGCATACCTCGCTGACGGAACCTCGCTGCGCTGATCCCTGCATCTCGCTTCCGGATCATCCGCTCCTCCTAAACCAACCTTCGGCTGTATTGCTATTAGTGATAAGTACCCCGCAGGGGAACCCTCTATAAACTTATACTAAGCTTACACTATCTAGCTCTGCATAGTAAAGACTATTTATCACATCTGCATATCTAGATTGCTAGCTCTTAAGACTACTGCTACTTATTCCTGCACTGGGTTGATCTCTCTTGTATGTCCACCTGCTACTCTGTCATCTGCTACCATACATGATTGCTAAACCTACCTGCATCCATCTGCTACTGTCTTACCTTCAAGTGTCTGTCACCTACCACCTCCACTCAACCTGTCTCTTAAATCTTCATCACTGTGTTACTACATACATAAAGTCACTCTAGGAACCAGCTTGTTGAGTGTGTGTATTTAGTAGCTAAATTAAGACCTTCCACACATGAGTCATTGAGGTTGGGAATGGTATCTCAGCATCTCTCTTACATGACTACTGAAGTGGAATATTTCTGCAGCTGAAAATCCACACCATACATGAAACGCAGGAGCGTTACAGTTAGACATCTCTAAGACTGCAGTATGGATCTCAAGACATGCTTTCAAGAAGCACTACCTCTTGGAAATGTTGTCCAGCCAGGACTTGTGCTTCGGAAGGAAGTAGCTGTCCTGGAAGATAATTTGGGTAAACCATTGTTCCACTTATTGGTGATGGTATTTTCAAGAATCTTCCAGGACAGTGTCCATATTCCCTTCCAGATGTTTTTGGTTTAAAGTGATGATTTTTGAAATGTTTTTGCATTTTACCTAACTATACCCATTGTGTACATTGGGGGAGGTTCTTTACTTAGAACAACTGAGGGGAAAAGAGGGGCTTTTTAACCTCTTACTGGTTTTTGTTTCCTGTTAAAGGTGGAGCCAATCTCTTCTTAGGTAGCTGACCTGGAAGATTATTGGAAATACTGTTACCGGTAGTGTAGCCATGTTGTGTTTTTTTTTTTTTTTTTGATGGAGTAAGATCAGAACATATTAGGGCTGCACGATATTAGGAAAAAAAGTACATTGCAATATTTGGTTTTCAACTATATATATATATATATATATATATATATATATATATATATATATATTGCGATATTTCTCCACAGTCACGTGCTATCACTGGGAGACACATATCACAGGGGAGGAGACAGGCCGCACTGAGGAAGACGCTGCTTCAGCCAATCAGCGCTCAGCTTACATGACACTGCACAGCTGGAAGGAAGCGATGTGTGTGCGGTGTGCCCGGTGTCAGCTGATCACCTCCATCCCTCCCCTGATCTCACCTGGTGATAGTGCTGTGCCCGGAGTGTAGCCGGGGAACACACACACCCGACCCCCCCCCCCCCCCGGACCAATATCCGGTGTTGTGTCGATATCTGTTTCCCCTTGCTTTCGGCTGTGATCGGAACTCCGCCCCTCCAGCCCGATGCAATCCAGCCCTCCCAGCTCTGCCTCTAGTCTCCAGCCGACCATTACTCCGCCCATTGTCTCTCCATTGAATCCATTTACAAAATATTACAGCCTGATCCCGCCCCCGTGCGCACCCCCGATGCAGCCAGGAGAGACAATGGGCGGAGCAGGGCGAAGTAATGGTTGGCTGGAGACTAGAGGCAGAGCTGGGAGGGCTGGATTGCATCGGGCTGAAGTTCCGATCACAGCCGAAAGCAAAACGGATGTGTCGGCTGCCAACACTGTGAGTCCTCCTTCTCCCTGTACTAAATATCGTGTCTTCGGCGATATGAATATCACCCACGCCCGCAGAACGATAGTCGATATCACATCGACTATCGTTCAGCCCTAGAACCTATTGTCAAAACCTAGGAACAAATGGGGCGCTGGATTCAGATTTTTTGATAGGGCCACTGAAATTGTTACTGGGCACACTGGCTTCATTTCAGCAGCACTCCTATAAAAAGAAGACACCCTTTAGAAACGGGGAAGGAATTGCGCTGAGAATCCAGAAACATACAGTCCAGTGAGTGCCAAACAAATGTCCAAGGTTTTTAATGATTAAGTTGATTCATAGCAGAAAAAAATCAATTGGGTTTTAGCAGCTAAACACATTCTTCTTCATCGGGGCTGGAGAATTTTAACTGTGCTTGAACAGACTTTGGTAAGCAGACACCAAATACATCTGCACTGTGATTTACTGCTTGGAACAGTTTCAGAAGGAATGGTAAAGCAGATCTTCAGTCTCTTTTAAACTAACTTGTATTGGATTCCTCTCCCCCCTCTTCTAATACCAGTGGTTTTAAAATTACATTTCTCATGTACAAATACCTTTTTTTTACTATTTTTAGTCTTCCTACTTTATTTGCCTAGGCGAATGATGTAGGGACTTTAATCCCTTTGACTCCTGGGATATCCTAGTCACAAAACCCAGGAGTCTTCAGGCGAAGAAGGGAGGAGACAGGATGGCAGTATGCTGGCATGGCCCTGGCGTGTGAATGTGCAGGCATATCCAAGAGGTGCGTGAATTTTGTGCATGAAGGACAGAGAAGCAATTGTATCCCCTGGAACAGACGGGCCCTGGCTTCAATTACCCCTGGTAAAATGTCCATTGTTAGAAAAGGGGTAATTGCTGTAATAACATAATTAAGACCGGGAAAGCCACACCCTTTTTATTAACAAAATGGATGTCCTAAACAAGGGGTTGCCAAGTTTTCAAAATGTAGGGCGTGTTTGTTGTTTTTCAGGCTTGGGGGGGGTGGCTGACTGTGGCTGGTGGGAGTAGGAAATGCCCCAGCACATCATTGGTTTTAATGGGAGGAACAGTGCCCCATTGTTATCAATGAGAAGAATAGTGCCCCATTGATGGTGCCAGTTGGTGGAATAGTGCTCCAAGGTCAAGATAAAGGCAAGGCCACAGTTTGGAGACCACTGTCATAAACAATCATATAAGTATGTTGTGTTTTTTTTTTTTTGTAAAATGTATGAGCCTTGACTGAAGTTCCTCTTTAAGCCAGTGTTAGTAAATGTCACAAAGGACATGTCGAAATTCATAAGCCCTGGTGAGGGGCCTCGAAATGCGTTGGCTCTTTTCTCCTAATAATGTAACCTATTATTGAAAACCTTGTACTCTTGAATATTTGTTTTCGTACTTTCATTAGTTTTTATTGTTGTCTGTGACACACTGGGTAGATTCACTCTCTCTATTTGCCCTTATGACCATTGTCACAGAGATAAACATATTTATAGGAAATTGAAGATTTTAGGTTTCTTACCAAAACAGGAGGTTACGACAAATGTTCGAATGGGGATGCCTGTTCTGCTAACAACTGTCTAAGAGGGAATATTCCCTCACCATGTAGAGTTTTCCTTTCATTTTCTATTGCGTTTTTGGGACAGGAAGTGAAATCTCCCCAATGGGACATAAAAAATAATCTGATCAGCTTGAACCTTCCAAACTCTATCCAAAACAATACTAAAAGTTTTGACTATGTATATATACTTACATGTGAACGGTCTATGTACTCTATGATGTGCTAGGGAGTTCATTGTCACTGTATAAATAAATTCTTTTGTTTTCCTTTGTTAGAAAGATGCTCCAGTTGCTTTGATTTTGACTCCGACCAGAGAGCTTTCTGTGCAGATTGAGAAACAGGCCCAGGAGCTAATGTTTAAAATCCCCCAGATGAAGACTGCTTTGCTTGTTGGAGGGATGCCATTACCACCTCAGGTCTACCGACTGAAGCAAAATGTGCAGGTAATCCAACCCGATAATCCATACATCCAAAATAAATATTCATTCTATGTATCCATAAGAAAACCTTTTTAAAATGTTGTTGTCATATATTAAATATAATATACACAACAAAGAAACAATCATGCCATAAAACAGCTGGGGTAAAACTGGAATGCATTTGCAAATTATTCTTTAAAGTCTTGTCTTTTTTATTTTTGTTTAAAAATAACAAACCTGTTATACCTGGTTTTACACCGAGCAGACCCGATCCTCCTCTTCTCGAGTCCCTCGCCAGCTCTCCTGGCCCCTCCTTACTGCTGATTGCCCCCACAGCAAGGAGCTTGCTATGGGGGCACCAGAGCAGACTTACTCCTGAGCTGCTGCTCTGTGTCCAATCAGACACAGAGCTGCGGCTCAGCCCTGCCCCCTCTCCCTCCTCTTTGGCTCACTGACTTTGACTGCAGGAGTGTAAGCCAATGGCGCCCGCTGCTGTCTCAGCCAATGAGAGGGAGAGTCCCCGGACAGCTAAGGCTCTCATGCACATTGCTAGAGGAAGATCAGGCTCAGGTAAGGGGGGACTTCTGTACACAGAAGGTTTTTTTATCTTAATGCATAGAATGCATTAGGGTAAAAACCTTCTGCCTTTAGAACCACTTTAATATCTAATTTTGTTGCATTTTTTGCTTTTTTTAAAGCTGATATGGGTGGAGCTTTAGGAAAAAAGGGCAGGACTTTGCAGCTTAATATTAGGGATGAGCTCAGGACTGTTTGGATCATAGTCTGAACCCACCTGAATGAGCCCACCAGGAAGTTGTCATTGTACTGGGCCAATCATAAGCTCCTGAGGCATTCCACAGCCCGCAGCGAAAGCTTTGGCTGCAGAATATTGGCCCAGTATAGGTGACTGAACACACTTGTGAGAGCCTGTCGTCAGGAAGCAGACTAGGATCTGAACTTGCCTGAGCACATCATTACTCATTACACACAAATATACAGCATATCTTACCAAACTGAGCAGTAGAGCTGCTGTAGAGGAGCACATACAGTATATAGATAGAGTATTTGAGACCTCATGCTTTTTTCAGTAAAATTATTAAATTCTCTCAGTTGTCAAAGCCTGCACCATGCTCCTAAGATAAAAGCCAAAAATAAGTTTCTGTTTATTATAAAATGTTCACTAAAGTGATATTAAAGGTTATTTTTTTTCTTTTTAAAATATACCAAATATGTTATACTTATCTGCTCTGTGCAATGGTTTTGCACAGAGCGGCCCGATCCTGTTTTTTTTTGGGTCCCTAGTCGGCGCTCCTGGCTACCTTCTCTTGACCAGTGACCTACAATAGCAAGCCGTTTGCTATGGGGACTCTGGTACGTGCCCCCCCCCCCCCCCAGAGCCCTACTCTATGCGTCCATAAGACCCATAATGCAATGGCTATTTCCTCATTGGCTCACTGGCTCTAATTGACAGCAGTGGGAGAATGGCTCCCACTGCTGTCTCAGCCAATGGGAAGATAGACCTGGGACAGCTGAGGCTCCTGTGCACATTTCTTGATTGAGAGGGGGCTCAGGTGAGTATTAGGAGGGGCTGTTGGGGGGGAGGGGGCACAGCACGCGGAAGGTTTTTTACCTTCATGCATAGAATGCATGAAGGTAAGAAAAACCTTCAGCCTTTACAACCACTTTATTTTTCCGTTGAGGTTGTGCACGTGTGCTAATAAAGACCCCTGTATTCAGAGGAATACAGGGGCTTCAACCTCCAACCTCTCTATGCTGTCTACAACCTTAGTACCTTCAAGGACTGATTCTTTGAAGATGCAGTGAATCCCTTCTCTCTTTTATCACTGTCATTTTTCTGTCTACAGAGACATTACTGCAGCTGCAGGTTAATTAATTGTAATAACCTTTCAGCCCGCAAAAAGAGGACATAGATTTCTGAAATGTATTTGCTTTCTGTATATCTTCAATAAACATAGTCAGTCATTTTTAAATTCAGTTCCTACTTTGAGTTTGTATTGTATGCAGGCATTTCCCTTGACTTTCAACTGATTTTTAGTGCTTTGGAAGTCACTGACCCAGAAGAAGAATACAGCAAGTGAAGTCCTGATCTGCATATTTATTTCTGGTCATTGACTTGGAAGACCTTCGACAAGTAATTACTATTTCCACAAACAGAGGCCATTGGCAACCTACTAGATATTTTAGCTTGAAAATATCACAACGGTCTATTATTGCAAAATACCATTTATACTGTGCCCAGAGTTTTATGTTGCTTACCTATCATTGTATTCCTAACCTTTTACGTGTGTGCGTGTGTGTGTTTTTTTTTTTTTTTTTTTTTTTTTTTTTAGATCATTATAGCAACTCCTGGAAGGCTTTTGGAAATACTTAAACAAGATTCTGTAAACCTTGCGAAGCTAAAGATTCTTATAGTGGATGAGGTAAGTGAGAATTTTATTGTATAATAATAAAATATGAATGGAACTTCTTCCTCATTTTTTGCAATCCTGCTCCAACGTAAGTTGAGCAGGCTGTAGACAGATCCAAACTCGTCTTGTTCAGCAGGGATGGGCCAAATTTTGATCAGTGTTTGTGGCTGTCTTTGCTCAAAATAAGTTTTTTGTGTGATTGATTTCTGTAGAAGGAGAATGTTGGAAAACCTTTCTTGATCAGCAAATGCATCCACTGATCAGTGTTTTGCGCCAGCTGCGAGTCCCACTGCCAGAATGTCCTGGCAGGGTAGGGGATCCTTCCATCTACCTCATTTGTGTGGATGGATGGAGGAATCCTGTGTTTTGTTTTTTTTTTTCTTTCAGGCCTCTGGGTTGAAAAAAAAAATAAAAACAAACTGCCTAAAGTCAGCTTTAGACTAGCTAGTAGCAATAATTATTTAAAGCGAAGTTCCACCCAAAAGTGGAAGCTCCACCTATCTGCTTCCTCCCCCCCCACATTTGGAACCTTTCAGGAGGGACAGGGAAAAACAGGTACCCCTCCCCACTTCCATGAGACTGCGCTGCGGCGAGGTCCCTCTGAAGTTTAGCCCCCCTACTCCTTCTTCCACTGCCAAGCCAGTTAAAAAAGTGCAGCATGATTCACGCATGCACAGTAGGGAACCGGCTGTAAAGCCAAAAGGGACCAGATTTACTACACTTGCCTCCCATGTTGTTCTGGAAAGTTCTGGAAATGGGTATGGTGCTTAGTCAATGGGCATATGCGTCAAATACTGTGTGACATTAAAAATTGCAAAACCCACCATTTTATTCTCAAGGGTCTCTGCTAAAGAAAAAAAAAAAAAAATATATATATATATATATATATAATGTTTGAGGGTTCGAAGAAATTTTCTAGCAAAAAAATACAGATTTTTACTTTAAACTAGAAAAAAAAGGCCTGGTCTTCAAGTGGTTTAAGATGCATTTTATATACATTGGTAAACAAAAAAATATATAAAATACAATCTCGTGTCCCATATCACAAGGATGGATAGTTATGCCATAATATACTTTACAGTGCCATTAAATCATTAGGAAAAAACGCAGGAGAATTAAATGTACACATAAAATTGGTTCATGCGAAACCTGGTTCTAGAAGGGCAAAGTTGATTGGCATGTTTC
Source organism: Pelophylax lessonae (assembly GCF_965119305.1). NCBI lineage: Eukaryota > Metazoa > Chordata > Amphibia > Anura > Ranidae > Pelophylax > Pelophylax lessonae. The sequence goes on from NC_138775.1 coordinate 164,158,882, forward strand.
TGAGATATTCCCAAGGTTGGATATTAGTTTAAGCAACACTCTGAGCAAAAAGATGGTGACCGCACTTCAATATAAATAGAAGCATAGAAATGTTATTCATCACCACAAGTTCCATACATGACTGACACAGGACAGGTACATAGGTTGACGCCTTTCACGACACTATGATCGCTTACTCGTAACCATACAAAATGCCAAGTGGAGAGACCCCTAATAAAGAGACGCAGCAGCTGAGAATGGTAAATAATTACAAAACTACATGCTCCTTGCTGGAAATGCCTCTCACCTGCAGCCACAACCCAATCGGCATACTAAAACCAATTTGTCACATCTCCTTGTGTTGGCCAAGGAATAATCAACATAAAATTTTTTTGCGTTTCCAGCAAGGAGCATGTAGTTTTGTAATTATTTACCATTCTCCGCTGCTTCTATTTATATTGGAGTGCGGTCACCATCTTTTTGCTTGGAGTGTTGCCTGGACTGCGGATCCGACTCGCACCCGATCTATAGCCTCACCTGAGCGGCTTGTCTGTGTTGGACTTTTGGATATTAGTTTAGAAGGGCACAGTACTGGAACTTCATTAAGGTGGCATCTGTTGTACAGAAGTGGTGACACCAGAACTGCTCTGAGTAATAAAAACCTGAATCACAAAACCTGTCAATGTGGGTTCCACAGTTTACAGTATACTGTGTATAATTGGTATACAAATATTGATTCTGGAAAATAAAAATGAGAACTGATTGATACTGTGGACTCAATTCACAAAGAGTTATTGAGATAAAATAACATAGATTTTTTGCAATTCAAAAAAAAAAAACACTACTAAAATAAAGCATGAGTTTTTTACATCAAAATGTGAGGTATTTTACTCATAAAACCATTTGACAATTTATCTGATGACATGATATCCAGTGGGATGGATACAGTAAAGCATTTTTATTGCTAATAAAGAGGTAAAATGATTTTAACCATAGAAATATACCAACTCACAAGTCAGTGCAGCATACGTATTAATAGAAAAGAAAAAGGGTGGCTGGACTAGGATTGGATGTATATACTGTTTTTTTTAAACCAATAAAAAAATGACCACTTTGTCATTGGGGAGATTTCCCTCCACTTCTGTCCCATAGCCAGTAAGAGAAAATTTCTGCAAATTATAAGAATCCCTTGGAGCCCCCCAGGTCCCTAGAGCTAGTGTCCCCATTGGAAGGTTTCCCCTCTATTACTTTTCTGGGGACAACCCAAAATTTGGGATTTTCTTTCACTTTCAATGATAATGGTAATTAGGACAAATAGAGGGTGAATCTACCTAATGGGGGCATATGAAGCAATAAAAACCTGACAGGTGCTAATCCATCTCCACTTTTCCAAAATCAAAAAAAAAAAAAAAATAAAGTTTTGCCTTTAGTTATACTTTAAGTAAATCAGCCCCAATGGTTCTGTTTTTCCATATGTAGGTTTCTATGCATTACTAATAAGAAACTGATCCAAAAAAGACTACTCCAAATTGCCTATTATATTTTTACATTCCTTAAATATCTCATACCTGGACCACTACTTAAAGTGATTGCAACCCTAAAAATAAAAAAAATATAAAGATCCAGTTCCTTTAAAGCATGAATAACAGCACAGTGTTTGTGCTGTGTGATTTGGCCCTTTCTATCATCTAAAATACCTGACTGATCCTGCCTGGTGCTGTCATCCTCTCTGTAAACTGACTGTTTATCATGGCTGCTGAGCCCTGATACAGTGGTCAGTTTACATGCCTCCGTCATCCTGCTGTCTCTTCTCTGTCCTGTCCTTTACCCCCCCCCCCCCCTCCTTGTCAGCTAGTGTCAGTGCCCCCCCCCCCCCCCCACACTTCCCTCCTGCTGCTAAAATGACTGTGTTTACTTAAGTTATGTGCCCAGTGTATGTTCTTTATCAAAAATATGTAGCTGTAAACTTAATATTTCAGAGCACTGCTTGGCCCTCACATGACCGCCCTCTGCTTCTTTTTCCGGATCTGATAACTACAGCAGGAGGGGCTGAGAATTCCCCGCTGACATCAGCCGGGAGGAGAGGAGTGGGCAGTCACGTGAGCACCGAGCGGCACTCTGAAATAAGGTTACAGCTACATATTTTTTATATAGAACATACGCTTGGCACATAGAGTCCCCTATGTTCCATAAAGATTTGTGCCCAGCGTATCTTCTATATCAAAAATATGTAGCTGTATACCTTATTTCAGAGCGGCACTCATGTGACTGCCCCCCGCTCTCCTCGCCTCCTTTTGGCTGACGTCAGCGGGGGCCCCTCTCGCTGTAGTTGCCAAATTGGGAGAGGAGAGCGTGGGCAGTCAGGTGAGCGCTGAACGGCGCTCTTAAATACACATATTTTACATATTTTTTAAATAGAACATACGCTGGGCACATAACTTCATGGAACATAAGGGAATCTGTTAAAGAGGAAGTAAACCCTCCTCTGACACTTTTACCTATAGGTAAGCCTATAATAAGGCTTACCTATAGGTACTGTAAATATCTCCTAAACATGTACCGTTTAGGAGATATTTACCTTACATGCAGCCAGTGACGTCACTGGCGCATGCGCTCTGAAGGAATGGCCGCTGGTGCCGTTTCTTCAGAGTCCCGTGCCGTGACTGTCGGCTCCCACGCGCGTGCGTGACGTCACCGCGGCTCCGGCCAATCAGATGGCCGGATGCCGCGATCCCGGAAGACGGGCGACTGGACATGTCGCCCGTCATAGAGGTAAGCGGGCGGCACGGCGGGGGGCTCGTTCTAATGTAAGTATTTCATAATGAGCTAGTATGCGATGCATACTAGCTCATTATGTGTTTCTCTTACAGGTTGCAAAAAAAAAAAAAATAAATTGTATGGGTTTATAACCTCTTTAAGTACACAAAGTGGCTTTATAAACACTTTAACTCATGCATTTATTTATTTCCTTAGTAAATTGACTTTAACGCTGTTTTAGGAGTTATTCACCTCATGTTTTTGGTTTGTGAGGTAAATAACTCCTAATGTGTTCTTAAATAGACATTTTCAGCATCTAATGAGATAATTGGAGAACATGTGTCACGTGATTCAGTTATCTCATGAGATATTCTTTAATGAATTGAGCTCTGTATGTAAAATGGGGCTTGATTTTATTCAACTTGGGATAGATTTACTAATCTGTCTTCCATTCCCAGGCAGATACAATGCTAAAAATGGGATTCCAGCAACAAGTGCTTGAGATTATTGAACAAGCTGCACAGGATCATCAAACAATCCTAGTTTCAGCCACCATTCCTGCCAGCATTGAAACCTTTGCCCAGCAGCTTTTAAGGGATCCTGTGCGAATTACTGTTGGTGAGAAGAACCAACCATGTCCTAATGTGCGTCAGATTGTACTGTGGGTGGAAGAGCCTTCAAAGAAAAAGAAACTCTTTGAAATACTAAATGTAAGTAACTAATGCTTATTGCGTATGTTTTGTGGATTTATATATAAATGTTTAACTGTTTTAAGAACTCAAATGGTGCATTAACTGTATGCAAACATTATTTGTGTGAAAACATACAAAAAAAAACTTGAGAACTGCTAACCCATTTTCTGCTCTCCAAAAAGAGGAGCTGGGTGGGCTTGTTTATGGAAAGAGTTGTGCCAATGGCTGCCGATATACTATGCAAATATATATCACAGAAAGGTTTTCCATTCTTCATTTTTTTTTCATGAAGATCCTTAACCAATGGACAAATGTTATGTTATAAAAAACATTTGTGTAATTTCTAAATATTATGCAGTTGCACTAATAAATTTTCACATGCATATGTTTTGAACGCATACTATGCTTCAGTTATTTGTGCTTATGTCTCTCCTCCTTCTCCTAGGATTCCAAGCTATTTCAACCCCCTGTCCTGGTATTTGTTGATTGTCGAATGGGAGCAGATCTCCTGAGTGAAGCTGTGCATAAGATTACAGAACTAGAGTGTGTTTCCTTCCATTCTGATAAATCCCAGTCTGAAAGAATGAAAATACTAAAGGTAAACTAGGTCTAGAAGCGTACTTTTTATTGTAGTTTAGGTAACCTATTCTTATCTCTATCTTATGGTGACCTTTGAATTGTGGGATACAAGGAGACTCTTGGATTTTCCTACTTTATATGGCAGTCAAGATTTACATATAATGTACACCTTGGCTTGGGGTTTTCTGTATTACAGGAGTTTTGTGGACTTCATAGGATGTGGCAGAACTGCAGTTGATTGATAATTTCCTTACATTTGAAATGCGTGTGTGTGTTTTTCTAAGGCTAAGTTCACACTGATGTGGCCGTGGGTCACAGCAGGGGGTCCGGTGCATCCCTGTTCACCAATCAAGTGCGATTTAGGTCCGAATTGTTGCCTGAATTCGCACCTGAAATGGAGCCAAAGACGCACAGGACCCTTTTCCAATGCGGACCACGGCCGCTCCGGAGCTATGTGAACTGGCTCCATTGGGAGCCTGTCACAATCTCCTGTCATGCAAATTGGATGCGGGCAGGGTCGCTGATAAGCCAGTACAACCGGCCCTCCTGTACTGGGCCCTAGCTATCTCACTTCAGAAGGCCTGAGCACCTGCAGGAGAGGAGAGACGGGTGTACTGCCTTGTGACTGCTGTGGAGCCCCCTCTTTCTGTGTGTGTCAGGGACAGCTGCAGAATCTCTCTCTGCCTTTGCTATGAAATCTTTATACTGCCGGCTCCTGAAATTCCCCCTCCCCCCCCATGAACGGCAATGTTATCTATCGCAAAGAAGAAAGATCGAGGAGGTAAGAAGCTCTTTGCCTGCTCCACCTCCTCGCTGAGTCCTGAGCTCTTCTCTACCGACCTCCACACCATGCTGTGTGTGCACTGTAACTGCAGTGGCTGCAGGGCCTGAATGGAGTAGTAATTCTGCTGGAAGGGTGTGAGTGGGAATGAAGCTGCAGAAAGAAAGAGGGGGCAAATGGGCCAGGTGCCAGCTGCAGGTAGACACTGGCTACCACTGTAGTGCTGGAGCTAGGGGCCAGTAAATACCCCTCCCCCACCTGACAGACATTTCTGCACCAGCCATTTCTATATGGCACCCCTGAGGTCCCATTTATACTCAGCGTAGTGGAAATGCATGTTCCTCCACGTATTTTTTTTATTTAGCTTGTTTTTCACACATAAGGCAGGCTATTTATTTAAATGGCCAGCCCTACATTTGACAAATGCACCATAGAAGCTCTAGAACATTTTCAGGCATCCTGCTTTAGGTTTGCCACATGACAAAACGTAAGTCTGCTAACTGTTTTTGGGGTGCCATTACCATGGCACCACAAGCACTATGCAAAATTGCAGTGCATTTCTAAAATGCTTGCAAAGCGTGCGTTTCCTGTGCACTTTATCACACGTTTAGGAAATGAACAGTGTGAATTCGGCCTAAGGACTCTTTCACATGGGTAGCTGGGCCATGGATTTACCACTATCCCTGGCTGCACACCCGAATGCTAACAACACAGTCAGACAGGGCTGTATACAAGCTGTGGCTTCAATGTTTTACTACACAGCTGTGTGCAGGCTGCAGAGTTTGACAGGCAGCACCACCTATAAAATTCCCCATTGAGTTCAATGGGGCCGCTCTGCAACGGCAAACCAAACACTTGGCTCACAGTTGCAGCGCAGTGTCGCAATGTAAAATTACCATTCAGCAATTCAAAAAAGTATAAAAAAATGATATCATTTTTGACATGGCTGCAAAACAGCATTGTGACCATTGCATTTTTAACAAAAATGTAATTTTATGTTTTCGGGTAAGGGCCCTGTAAGGTAGGCTGTACGGGGCCCCATGATTTCGAACAGCAGCTCTGGATGCAGGGAAATCTGCATCCAATTTGCATCAGTGTGAACCCAGCCTAATTCCTCTATTAATATAGTCCCTACTTATTCCATGAAGCAAGCACACCTTTTGGTGTGTGTGTGTGTGTGTCTGCCCAAAGTTGAAGCCAGGCTACTGGCTATCGTAGAAGGTGCTATATAAAGGGCTATAAGGATGTACATGAAGAGGACTGTTTATTAAAATACTTTAACATTTGTTGTTGAGTTCGCCATTTATTATCCTTTATGTTGCTGCACGCAGAAGGCATTAGAGGCGCATGGCCATGTTTAGTGTTCACAATCTGTATGGCACCGAGGGAGCAGGGGCAGTGGGTGTGGCCAAATAGCAGTGTTTTAACGAATTGTGGACCCTGAGCATGCTAAACCATGTCCAAAACATTTCTTTGAATAGACTGCTATGCCTGTGTTTCATGCAGGAAAAAAGTGCCTTCCCTGGAAGGCAATTTTATGGTGCTTTTGCACCATGCAATTTCCTGCACCTGTAAATGCTCTTGGCTTTCAGATGCATGGAGTGGAAGGGTGAACCTAGCTAAAAGAAGACTGTCTGACACAGTGTATAAAAAAAGGTAGGATAGAGAGATACAAAGTAACATCGTTACAGGATTTGATTGACATCAGCAGGAGCTAATGGCTTCTGCTACTCCTACTCGTTCCTATCAAGAAAGGAAAAGCGCATCGCTGTTGCATTCGGGCACAGCGCTGGATTGAGATAGGACTCAAGTAAGTATAAGGGGGGAATCTAAGTCAATCATAGGATACATATTCACTGCTCCAGGTCAGGCCACAACATTAACCCCTATGCTGTACAGCTGGATGCAGGTCCGGTTAACAGCCATCAGTCCATCCACAAATCGCAAAAAGGTTGACCGCACTCCACTTCAAGAAATCCAACAAAGTGTATTATTTCAATGCAAAATACATGACCTCACAGCTCAACAAGTAGGGAACACAATGTTAGCGCATTTCATGCTTAAAGTGCTTCACTAATCATAATGAGGGGGATAGGGGATGAGGGGGGGGGGTGATAAAACCACGGGGGCATGTTTTACATTAATGCAGGGAATGCTTTAAGGTAAAAAATGTTCTGCTTTTAACGACTTTAGGTAATTACAAAGTTAATGCCAAATAAACAGGCCCATTGCATAAATGTAAAAATTGCTCTGCTCTGGTCTATAGAGGTGGGCAAATGTAAAAGCTCAAGTGGTTAAAGCAACTCTGTTGTAGTCGAACAAAAGTTAAAAAGTAGTAGTGCCTGTAAAAGTTCGCAGTTTAGTTAGTCTTTGTAAACATGGGAACAAAAAGCGTTACAACAGAAAAAAAAAAACTAGTGGTCCATCAGGTCTTCCCATAATTTTTTTTTTTTTAAATCTTTGTCCAAGTATATATCTACATTTGTCCAATGCCTGGATAGATCAGGGGGGGGGGGGGGTTATAACCCCTGCCAGATTTTTTTTTTTTTTGCCCTCTTTGTCCCATTGCAGAGATTTCCCTTCACTTCCTGTAGCCATACAGGAAGTGAGAGGAAATCCCTGCAAATGAAGGCGATTCCTTGGGGAGCCCCAGGTCATTAGAACTAGTGGAAAAGTTTTCCTCTATGACTTTTTTGGGGACAACCCAAAATTTGGGATTTCCTTTACTTTCACTTTCAACGATACCGGTAACCAGGACAAATAGAGAGGCTAAAGCTCCTTAACCATTACACAGACAGCAATAAAAACTGACAGGTTCTAATCCCTCTCCACTCTATCCAAAACTAAAAAAAAAAAAGTTTTGCCTTTTTGTTATACTTTAAAGTTTACAATCATTACATGTGGTGGCTACTTAGGCTTTATTTCCCCTTGGTTTTCACCTGGTGATCTGGCCAGTAACACACCTCCTGTATTAGAGGGCCCCTACTCTGATCATTGTAAGCATTCCTGTCAGTGTTAAATGGTTTGTGTCATCCCTGTAATCTGATACATCTGGAAGAGAGCTTGTTCTTTTTAAATCAACAGATTTACTGGATGAAAATAAAACATAAGGCTTAAAAATGAAAACTAATAAAGCCAATAAATTTCTATGGCTCTCTACTTTTTTTGGAGGTCTATTCCAAACATAAAATAGTATAAGGCCAAGCATGAGGAGATCTTTCCAAATTTCAAAAGTGATAACCTCTCTTAGAACAGGTTCACGTATTTGAACGTTTCCTCTCCTCTATTGTTCCAATAAATTTGCCACTACTTTCTGCACTAGAGACCATAACCACCAAAACCAATAGGGAGGTTTAATCTTACCAGCAAGAGAAACAGGCAGCTATAAAACCTGACAGAGGTTCTAATTCTTCTACAGTCTGTCTAAAGTGTAAAAAGATTTGTCTTTACATACACTTTAATACATACCAATTCCGCTGTCTGTGTACTGGTCTTCGCTCTCTACCACTGCCAAAGGATCTTCTGTGTTCGCTGCACTTCCCTGTGAGTTGGTTGCCTAGTCCCCTGCAAAGTGCTGTGGTTCTTTCGCCAAACTTACATCTTTACAATGCCCTGTAGTAATGTAGATGGTCAGCAGGAAGAACTGCAGAGGGAACTAGACACCTAATTCTCCCAAATATGTCAGATGCAGAACCTTTTTATGGCAGTGGTAGCTTTGCAACCAAGCCATGGTTACCAGCGCAGGCAGTGGGACAGGTAAGTATTAATTGTGTTTGTTTCCAGCCACTGCTATGTTTAGTACAAGCAATTGTTTAAATATTGAGCCAGCGTTATGTACATTGTCTTTACCGTTTTTTTTTCAAATGCCTCATTATTTCACTGCTATGCAACTGCTCTTTTCAATAATTCATATATGTCACTTTGTATAGGGATTGCTCCAGGGAGAGTATGATGTTGTTGTCAGCACTGGAGTCCTAGGCAGAGGTCTGGATTTAGTAAATGTGAAATTGGTGGTGAATTTTGACATGCCTTCAAGTATGGATGAATATGTCCATCAGGTAAATCTATCAAATTTTTAAATATCATGCTTTTTCACCCTAAAAGGATAAGTTCACCTTTCGTAACATGTTACATGTTACACCCATATTCAGGGTGTAACATGTTATGAACAGACCGGCCCCCGCACCCCCTGGTTTCCCAGTCTGACAGCTAACCGGGATCTTCCCCCGCTAGCTGTCATAATTTTTTAAAAAATCTGGCCGAGCGGGTCTCCGCTTGCTAGGCCACGTCCTTCAATCATAGTGTTCTGTGAATGGAAAACGACAAGGTCTGGCAGCCTTTGTGGCTGTTGGCTTGTAGTTTTTCATGAACTACCACAGCACTGTGGTAGTTTGTTCTCTCTTCTTGTCAGATTGTATCTGCTTGCCCTTATGGGATGTACGGGCACACAGATACACTGAGAGATCTGCAGAAAACCTGCCTGGCACCAGAAGTCTGTTGATCGTTGATGCAATGCTTTAGAGGCTCCAGAAACAAAAATACCTACAAAAAAATGTGCATTTATTATTTTTTTGTTTAAAAAGTGAACTTATCCTTTAAAGTGGACCTGTCGTTGTTTATTGAAGAGTTGCCATTGTGAAATGCAGCTATAAAACTGTAAAACTATAGGGGGTCTCAGTATCTTGGCAGCCTACATAACGGGCTGCTACAGTAATATTGCAAGATATAGTAATATACTGCGCCAACCTCAATTCAATCCCACAAACGTATGTATAAGCAGCCAACACAAGATCCTAATTATCGGATTAATAAAGCAATAGAAAATAGGTGTAGAGCTAAATACGTGACAAACAACTAATGTCCATATCCAAAAGGAAAGACAAAATCAGAGAGTGTTCAAGACAAAATCCAAGTGTTCATATAATGAAAATCTGATGCAAATGGTAGAGAAACCATCACCAGCACCAATCGTGTAGCCTCGTCATCAGCTGACGACGTCGGGGGGTGTAGCTGATGACGAAATGCGTAGGGAGGAGCCAACGACGTGTGACGTATACATTGGTGGAGGACGCGGCAGGCATCTTGTTGGTTATCAAACCGGCGGTATGGATGTTGAATGCCTGCATATCATATTTTAACATGTCTTTGTCTGGTATTTAGAAGGGAACCATGAGGTGACCGTTGGGAGAATCCTACGATCATACCGGTTACATATAGGAGTTCCTCCCTTATCTTGACCCTAGTAATGACGGTCATTATAGTCTGGTAAGAGGCTACACGATTGGGTGCTGGTGACGGTTCCTCTACCATTTGCAGAAGATTTTCATTATATGAACACTTGGACACTCTCTCTGATGTTGTCTTTCCTTTTGGATATGGACATTAGTTGTTTGTCATGTATTTAGCGCTACAGCTATTTTCTATAGTAATATTGCAAGAATCAAAGTGTTCCCTGGACTTTTACCATTTTTAAAAAAGCCACTTCTTTTCACATAGGCAAGCCGAGATGAAGCGCTGATATTTGAATTAAAGCTCAACAGTGAACACCTCTGAAAATCCCATTGCTTGCTCATCTGATTGAAACAGTGCTTTTTTTAAGAATTCTGCATTGTAGTTGAGTTTTTAGGCAACCCCAGCTCTAGTTTCAGGTTAACTGCAGTGTACCTTTTCATGTTTTTAAAAGTGTACATCTGCAGTATTGTTGGGATGTAGGATTTCTCTTTTTACAACACTGAGAAAAACTGACAAAACAGAAGCTAGTAAGAATCTGTGACTATGTATATTTCTCTTTCGTTCATTGACGGACACAGCTTCTGGTATTCTTAACCATTGGGTTATCCTGCCCCTTACAGGAGTAGGACACTAGGCAGAAAATAATTCTGGCTACATCCATGGGCAGTCCCAGGGGGTAAACACCCTGTCTCTGCTATAGCCACTCAGTTTTTTTTCTGCCTAGTCAGAAGTAAGGAACTAGTTCCTTGCTGGGATCTTTGCTCCTGGCAAAATCTTTTAGATAGAAAATGTTTTGCTTCTGGATTTTTTTCCTGGAGGGTTTTTGGGTGGACACTGGCCCCTACATGGGAGGGCCAGACCCCGGGTTCTCCTCCTTCCTGGCACCCCCCTCACCTGTCCCCCCCCTCCACTAATGCGGGGTCTGTATGGGTGGTCTAGACACCCCCTGGGGTGGGGGCCGGGCTCCATGCTGGCGATGGGGGAAGGGGGGTGTGCCTCCAGCGACTGGACGATTGGCTTGTGCCTGTCTTGTGGCTGGGGATACCTCCTGGGTCCCCGAGAGCCTCGTGGTGCTGCCATTTTCTTGTAGCCCATAGTGGAAGCCCCTCCTCATCCCCCTAGTGCTGACTTTTGGATACTTTTCACTTCCTGAACGCCATACGTGCAGTGCAGATTCTCCTGGTGACTAGCGGTGCCTGGTTCTGCGGGTGGTGAGTCTGGTGGGTTCCTCTCCCTCTCTGCTGAGGGTCGTTTGGTGCTTGTAGCTGGTGACCGGGTGGTGCTGCAAGTGTGGTGGGGGTGTCCCTTAGCTGTGTTTTTACACTTATTCTGTGGGTCCCCCTGGTGGCTAATGGAGTCTTTGGCGCCCATCTCTCCACTTGATCCCCTCTCTGAGGCTGCGTTGCCCTCCGAGTGCCGACCATCCATCCATGCACTGACCACGGCCCTGGAGTCCCTTATGTCTCAGGGGGAGGTGGCTTTTCGGGCGACAGTCTAGCAAAAAGTGCTCCCTGCCTTCCCCTGTCTCATCAGATCCTGAATCTGATTCGGCCGCCGTGGATGTGGATCACCCTGATGGGTCTGCAACCACGTGCCCTTAATGCTCAGATAGTGAGGATGATTCCTCCACATCTGCAACCACGCACAAAAAGGCGCCTCTAAAGATGGGGGATGCAGCTTTAATTTCGACAGGGGCGCAGGTTCCCTTTGACGCACCACCCAGAGCGGCAAAAGGCGTTCCCCTTTCCCTGCCTAATTTGACAGAATTGTCACAAAAGAGTGAGGACAACCAAAGTGTCCCCTTGGGGTCCCTAAGCAGTTTGCTTGGCAATACCCCTGTTAAGAGCCCCTTTTTTAAAAAGTGGTCTGTTACACCAGTGGTGGACCCTCCGGTTTCCAGGGTAAACAAAGCAACCATGATTCCGGTTGAAGAGTCTCCGGCCTTGGAGGACCCGGTTGACAAAAAAGCGGAGGCTGTGGCCCGCAATATGTTCCCCCTGGCGGTCTCGGCATTGAGGCCGGTGTTCACCATTGCTCTGGTGTCGCAAACTCTGCCTGAGTGGACTAAGCTTTTACGCCAAGACCTGGAAGGAGAACAGCTCTCACCTGCCTTTGCTGAGCTGGTGGACCAGCTGGTCAGGGGCTGCAGTTTATCTGTGCTGCATCTTTGGATGTACCTCCCCTAGTGGCCCGGCTCTCTGTTTTCAGCAGTGATCCTTCGGCATGTCCTTTGGCTAAAATGCTGGTCTGCCGACCAGACTTCCAAAAAGACCTTGAATGATCTTCCTTTTTAAGGAGATTGCCTGTTTGGAGCCACCCTGGATGACATTAAGGGTCTCACGGGGGGGGGGGGGGGGGGGAGTACTTTTCTTTCACAGGTTACTAAGGGCAAGGACCCTCATCGCAGATGTGAGCCCTCCTTTTTCGGCTCATAAGTTTTTTTTTTTTTTTTTTTTTTTTTTTTTTTTTTTCATGCCTCAGGATCGACTGAAAAGGGATCAAAGCCTTTTGGGGCCTCATCTGGTGGATCCAAGCAAACTTGGTCTGGCAAGTCAGGAGCCGGCTTTTCAAGACCTGCAGACAAGGCTCCTTCAGCATGAAGGTGTGCCCTAACCCGTATCTGGGGTGGGGAGACGTCTTCGCTGGTTCCCAGGCCCGTGGACTTCCTTGGTACATAAGTGGGTCCACGAAGTCTTACAATCCGGATACAGGATCGAATTTCATGGTCGCCCTCTGGAAAGTTTCTTTCCTTCCAACATGCGACTGTCCCCGGTGCACTTAAAGGCCCTCTTTGGGGCAGTGCAAGATCTTTTGCTTCAAGGGGTGATTGTCCCGGCTCCGATAGCGGAACGTTTTCAGGGGTTTTACTCAACCTGTTTACAGTCCCCAGGAAGGAGCCAGAATTATTTTCTGCCTAGTATTCTACTCCTGTAGGGGGGCAGTATAACTCCATAGTTAAGAATACCAGAAGCTGTGTCCGTCAATGAACTTCAGAGAAAAGGATTTTACGGTAAGTCAAAAATCCAATTTTTTCTAAATCCTTCCAATGTATATAGTCGGCTTGGAGAGTTTTTTTTAAACAACAAAAATGGAGTTCCACTTAATAAATTTTGCTGTAAGCGAAGATGTTTGTATGTAATTTTCGTTTGCAATAATTTTTATTAAGTTTTCAAAAACAAGGGTAACAATCGCCAACAAATCAAACATGTCAAATTTAGGAGAACATAAAAGGTATAAATAAACAAGCAACAATGGTCAGTAGAACAGCATAGGTACATGAGGCATGCATTGCAAAATGGGAATATAGCACGTGTGCCAAGTGATCAACTCGAGGAGAAATAACTGTCCCCAACACTGATAGCAACCAGAAAGTCCAGGATGCCCGGCAACCCCGTTGATTTTGTATGTAATTTTATGCTTCCACATTGTATTTACAGTTTTCTAGCACATGCAGGACCTGCCTAAACAGTAATGATACACCTTTCTTTTACAACCCTATACTTCCACAATACACTTCTGAGAAGCTTGTAAACATATATTCGAGAGAACCTGTTATAGCCAATCAAAGGTGAGAAGTCCCAGATCCCGATTGTTAGTACGAGACTCAGAGCTCTCGTTGAGAGCCCATTTGATGTGCTGGGAGCACGCTTTGCTTTGATTTTTGCCATTAGGAATTCTGCCCCATGTAGCAAGTTCTTCCGGTCTCATCTTCCCTACCTTTTCTGCTCCACTGTAACCTGTTTCTACCATATCCATGACCCTACCAACTCAGCCCCAGCAGAAAGCTGAATACACACATGCCATTGTGCTTTCTCTAAAAGCCATCCACAGCCACTGTAAAGTCAGCTGTTAACCTTCCCACTTTTGTTGCCTGCCCTTTCCTCTGGTCACCTCCAGGGACCTATGCGTAGCTATCTCCTGACAACTCCACCTCCGACAGTACCTGCCTCTGGCTTCCTCTGCTGTTGGCAATCTCAAGCCCATGCTTGGAGCCGGAGCTGCTGCCAGAGTTTCCAGAGTTCTGCTGCCTCTTCCCAGCATCCCTGCACACACACAATGGGGCCGATGCTCTGTCACCTCTGCTTCCTCCCCGGCCTAGCAGTTGCTAGTAAGTGATAGGGCAGTGCTGAGACGTCTACCCCTTGTTAACTGTAAAAGTATGCTGGAGAAGCTGAAGTGCTTGCTTTGCTGACTTGTATGGAGACTGCAAGCTGGAGCACAGTCACAGGGTGGAGAGACAGTTGGAGGATGCACTGTGGGCCCCTCTCCCCGAAACTGCCAAGTACCTGCTCTGCATACCTGGTGGCTGTAGGAGTAGTTAGAAAGATACTGTGCCTACATATTTCTCCACTCTAAACCCACAGTGCTCACCACCCACCACACCTAATCCCACCCCTCCCAGGCTCTCCCCACCACACCTGCTCGCCTAACCCCATCCATCCCCTGCTTTTTGTGCTTTTGGGCCCTTTTATTATAACGCCAGAACTGTATATTCCCCTACCCATTGTGCCTACATGCACTCCCACCACCCTCGCAGCCTGAACTTCTAACACCACACCAGGCTGTTCAGGAAGGAGTAACAGTTCAGCATGCCTTACTATAGTCATCATCACACCTACTTATAGCACCCAACCCCCTTCACCTCTGCACATCCCCCTGGTCTTAACTCTGTGCCTTAATGTACCCCCTTGTCACTTTACCTGTAACCTCCCACCCTCTCTTTACTCCACTTTCCCCACACATGCCTTGCCTGTTTTAAAAACAGCACACATTTGCTAGTATGTATAATGTACATACAGTATAGTGTATGTATATATAATGTAAACCTTCTCACAAAAGTATTTTGATTTAGACATATTCTCTTTAGTAGAATACATTATTCCGTTTTGGTAGTGAGCAGGTAACAAAAACTCTACTCGGATTATAAAGTTTCTTTACTTTTTTTGTATTTGTGTGCAGATTGGAAGAGCAGGAAGACTTGGCAACCGAGGAACTGCTATTACGTTTATTAATAAAAACAACAAGAATTTATTCTGGGACTTGGTGAAAAGAGTGCAGCCCACTGGGTCACTTCTTCCACCCCAACTACTCAACTCCCCTTATCTCCTTGAGCAAAAAAGACTAGAGCAGAGAAAGCATCAAGACCAAGACAGACTGGTGACCGGAAAACAGATTCTTAATCTCATTCGTAAACATGACAAAAGAAAACACAAATAATGATTGACCTTGAATCCTTCCTTGACTGAGTAGCAGGCACCTTGCTGTGTCCCTTTATTTTTTCTATGGAAGAAACTATGGCTACGGATATATGGAAACCTTAGGATTTCTTGCGAAGAAAAACATTTGCTCTCATTGTAGAGATTTGCTTCACTCAGAAGTGATTAAATGCGATAATTCAGTTATGAATATGTTCAATGCACGCACCTTGTGTAATAACCTTCATAAAAAAATGTTTTTTTACAACTGCAGCCTGTAATCATTTTTTGCTTGAAGGTGAACTTCAGGAGTAATTTTGCATAGCCTCATTGGCCCAGCTTGGTTCGATGCAAGTATTCTACAACTATATGTAGTGTTTGTGACAACAGCAGTGTCAGATCCTGTTTTTTTTTTTTTACCAATACGTTACAAACTGCTGGTCAGATTTCACTGTGCTGCCACAAATATGTGATGAATGGCGGGTAAACTCACTCCGTGCTGTCACAAATATCAGACCATGACCAGTGTTGGGGGTAACTAGTTACAAAGTAACTAATTACAGTAACTAAATTACTTTTTTTGGTAACTAAGTAAAGTAACTAGTTACAATACTAATATTGGTAACTACACTACTTTACTAGGCTATAGGAGGTAACTACACTACTTTACTAGGCTATAGGAACGCGCTTTCCTGCGTTACCCAAGCCGTGCGATACAATCATTATTTTCGAAGAATAGAGAGGGATGAAGTTTATGACTTTTTGTTGCACTTTGTTTTATTCTGTTTTTTCAGGTTTTGTTCTCATTTTTCCCAAAGCCTGTGTTTATACAATAAACTCTATGCAGAAAAGTGTCATGTATCTTCTTCTACACGGTCAATTAAGAAAGAGGAAGGTAAAGTAATAAGTAGTGAAGTTACTTTTCAAATGCAGTAACTAGTAAAGTAATCTCATTACAATTTACAGAAGTAACTAGTAACTAGTTACATTTTTTGAGTAACTACCCCAACACTGACCATGACACTCAGTCTCTCCCTGCAAAAAGAATTTTCAGCTTGCGGAACCATAATCTAGGTGCCAGCATGCTGAAAGCAATTGACACTGGGTTGGATTAACTGCACAGTGAACCTATTATGAAATCGCTGTCACCATTGTTTTCTCAGAAAGTTTACAACATCTGCGTAAACCGTTATGACTTTTGTCTGTAATATACCCTTTTTTTGACAGACAGGACTATTTTAGAGATTCACAAAATAATAGCTCTCTTCAAAGAGATAGGGATTCAAAAAACTGGAACTTTAGTTATTAGATTAAGTCTAGATACCGTCAGGCTGCCTCCTTTTGCAGGTATAGCTACTGTATGTAAAACTTTAAAAGTAAGTGCACATACTTTTTAAAATCTAGTAAAACACTGTCTCACCCTGCTCTGCATATACTCAGTTGCTCTCAATTTTTTCTGTCCCTGTGCCAAAAAATGTCAAGCCTGATCTGCTGACAGCCTAAAGATTTACTGCTGTTCAGAGGCTCTGGACTTCAGCAAAATGGCAGCCTCCAACAAGAAGAAGCAGGAACCCTGCTGAAGACAATTTACAACACACACTTATTTTAGTAGCATAATTATTAATCGCTTGCCCTCCGGAAGATTTAATCTCCTTCATGACCATTCCTTTTTTTTTGCTATACGGCACTGCATTACTTTAACTGACAATTGCACGGTCATGCAACCCTGTACACAAATTAAATTGGTCATTCCATTCTTTTCCCCAGAAATAGAGCTTTCTTTTGGGGGTATTTGATCACCACTGGGTTTTTTTATTTGTTGCGTTGTAAAAAAAAAAGACCGAAAGTTTTAAAAAAAAAAAATGCTTTTTACTTTCTGCTATAAAATATATCACAAAAAAAATTAAAAAAATCACATTTCTAAATATAATTAGGCCAATGTGTATTCTGCTAAATGTTTTTGGTAAAAAAAAAATCTTCATAAGATTGGTTTGTGCAAAAGTTATAGCTTCTAAAAAGTATGGTGTGTGTATAGATACTGGAGTTTTTTTTTTTTTACACTAGTAATGGCGGCGATTAGGAACTTATAGTGGGACTCTGATAGTAGGGCGGGCTATCTGACATTGACACTTTGTGGGTGCCAGTGACACTAATACAGTAATCAGTGTTAAAAATATGCACTGTCGCTGTACCAATGAATCTGGCTGGGAACGGGTTTAAACATCTAGGGGCGATTGAAGGGTTAAAAGTGTGTCTAACCAGTGTTTATGTGCGTATTATGTGGTGCTTTCACTAAGGGGTGTGTGTATAATATATATATATATATATATATATATATATATATATATATATATATATTATATACATTTTTTTTTTTTTTTTTTTTTATTCTCTGCTTTGCAGGGAAACAAAAACCAGCACATCCCTGCTGACAGGACAGAGTTCTGTATTGTTTTACATACACAGAGCTGTGTCCTGTCTTCCTCCTCGCCAATCAACGGGTGCCGGCCAATGGATGACCGCCGGCCCCCGCTGTTCGGCTTGTGCTGTGACTAGTCCCAACACAGCTGACGCGCATGTGCGCCCCCCTACCCTGAAAAGCTGAATCACGTATATATACGTGATTCTGCGCAGCTGGCCCACACTGTAGCAGTAAAGCTACAGTGCACAGTCGGCAAGTGGTTAATAAGGAATGTATAAATCAAAAATACAATGTAGTGCAACTCCGTGTGTGTGTGTGTGTGTGTGTGTGTGTGTGTGTGTGTATATATGTATGTATTCTATATATATATATATATATAATATATATATATATATATATATATATATATATATATATAATATACACACACACACAGTGAAAATAATTATTTGATCCCCTGCAGATTTTGTAAGTTTGCAGACTTACAAAGAAATGACGGGTCTATAATTTTTTATCATAGGTGTGTTTTAAATGATAGAGACAGAATATCAACCAAAAATCAAGGAAAAAAAAAACACGTGATACAAATGTTCTAAATTGAGTTGCAGTTCAGTGAGTAAAATAAGTATTTCATCCCCAAGCAAAACATGACTTAGTACTTGGTGGAGAAATCCTTGTTGGCAAGCACAGAGGTAAGATGTTTGTTGCAGTTAATGACCAGGTTTGCACACATCTCAGGAGTGATTTTGGTCCACTCTACTTTACAGATCTTCTCTAAATACTTAAGGTTTTGTGGTTGTTGCTTGCCAACTCGAAGTTTCAGCTCCCTCCATAAATTATCTATAGGATTAAGGTCTAGAGTCCATGACCTTTGTGTGCTTGTTCTTGAACCACTCCTGTTGCCTTGGCGGTATGTTTCAGGTCACTGTAATGCTGGAAGACCCCTCCATCTCCTGCTGAGCAAAACGGAGTCCGCCGGGCGGAAAGCTCCTGTGAAAAGACCCTTAGGAGCAAAGCTACATTTTAGAAAAAACTACAGGTGAGTCTAATTATTCATCAAACCGGTATCCAGCAGACGCTTGATTCTAAAAGGGCATTAGTTAACAAAGAAAACCCCTTCCCATTTCATGCTGTCAGCAATGGCACCACATGGAAAAGAAATGTCACAAGGCCTGAGAGAGAAAATTTCTTTAAACAATAAATATGAAGGCTACATGAAGATCAGCAAAGCTTTACTTATCAGTCAGAATACTGTAGCAAAAATTTAACAAGGATGAAACTGCAACCATCTCACGGAGACATCCAGGCTGTCCACAGAAATTAACATCTTAACAGGAGCGTCTTCTGATGAGAAGGGTTGAAGAAAATCGCCATGCAAATTCACTGCAGTTAGCTGAAGAAGTAGAAAGCCAAACTGGGGTGATTGTTTCCCGTGACACAATATGACGTACAATGCAGAGAAATGGCATGCATGGGCCAACAAAGGAAGCCTCTCCTAAAGCCCATGCACAAAAAAGCCCACCTAGAATTTGCCAGGGCCCATCCTGAAAAATAAGACGACTACTGGGACTCTACTGTGGAGTGATGAGACCAAGAGAAATGTTTTTGGAACTGTTTGCTTTAAAACTGTATGGCGTCGTAAAGGACAAAGAAAATTGCATGGTGCCTACAGTGAAACATGGTGGTGGCAGTGTCATTTCTGGGGGGCTGCATGAGTGCTGCTGGTTTTGGGGAGATGCCTTTCATTAATGATATCATGAATTCACAGATGTACTGCACTTTATTGAAAGAGAAGATGCCATCACTCTGTGCCTTTGGTCGTCGTGCACTTTTCCAACATGACAACGATTCAAAGCACCTCTACGGCCACTGTTGCATTTCTGAAGAACAGGGTGAAAGTAATTCAGTGGCCAAGTATTTCTCCTGATCTGAACCCAATCGAACACCTATGGGGAATTATGAAGAGACAAGTTGAACATCACTTTCCATCAAGCATCCAGGCTCTAAAAGAGATCGTTCTTGAAGAATGGAAAAAGATGGATGTTGCAATATGTCGCCAACTTGTTAATTCCATGCCTAGAAGACTTGGTGCTGTCCTTTACAAATCATGGAGGTCATACAAAATACTAGATGTAGTAGTTTTTGTTGTGGGTGTATTCATTTTTGCATCAACTAATTTGAGTAAAACTGAACATTTTGGAATCTTAAGTTATAGTATTACCCTTACTTTCATGTAATGAGCTAAACAAATGTTCTAAAAAACTCAGTTTTGTCAACATTTTGGTAGATTGTTCTTGTGTTCATTGAGATATTGATTAAAGTCTTACTTTTCAAAAGGGATGTACTCATTTATGCTGAGCACTGTATACATATATTCTTTTCTCTAGCGCTCATTGACAGACGTAGTCCTCGGTGATACACCACCTTCGGGTTATGTTGCCTCCACAGGAGCAGGACTAGACAGGAAATTAAAAAGCTCTGGCCACACCCCAGGGGCAGTCCCAGAGGGTATATTCTCTCTCTCTCTGCCTCAGCAAATCAGTTATTTTCTGTCTAGTTAGGAGTAAGGACCTAGATACCTTGCTGGGATCTTAGGTCCTGGCAAGAATTTTTTCTTAAAGGATTTTTTTAGACAGCTTTTTTCTCCAGTGTTCCTGTGAGATCTTCAAGCAAGAAAGCTGAACTGGGCGACGGGCTGGATGTTGAGATCCGGTGGTCACCCCAGTTCAGCCTACGAGCGCGTGCAGGCCATAGCTCCGCGCTGGGTCGGCCGCGACAAAGTCCCATTAAAGGACTGTCCACGCGAGTTAAACGTCTCGCTGAAACGCCAAAGACCATGAGTCACGGCGTCCGTATCGGTCGACAGCCCTCCCGCCCCGGTGGAGAGGGGTACTGTCAGGAGTTGGTGCCCGCCTGGTTCCGGTATGGTGAGTAGTATGTTCCCCCTTTCCCCCTGAGGGGTTTTGTGGTGAACGCGGGCCCCTCTCTGTATGGTAAGATAGAGTCCCTTTCTATCCTACAACATGACACAGATCCTCCTACTTTGAGTGTGATTTTATGTGTGCAAAAAGCCAGGAGGCTTGGTTTGGAAGCTAACAATCTAATTGTATACATGTTTTAAAGATGTAATCTGTGGCATTCTGGGAATCTTTTGGGTTAAGAATAAGCTACCTACCAGTCAGAAGCCACGGACATGTAGACTGCCTTCCTAATCAAATCTCCAGCTATCAGCAGGCCTCCCGAACGGCCATGCGGTCCGCCAGGGCCGGTACCGCCAACCACGCCATATCCCCATGCAGTGAGAGTGTTGTGTGCCCTGCAGCACACCGCTATTCAGTACAGGCAGCCGCCATTTTTTTTGCTGGATCGCACGAGCCGCCATTTTGGCGTAGCCTCGTGTCTCCAGCATGGGGGCGGCCATGTTTGAGGTGATCCAAACACCTCGTGGAGCTTGGGGGAGGCGCCGGAAGGCGTACAGAGGGGCGGAGCCGCCTCCTTTCTTCCTGGGCAGCCAGCCAAAAGACTTCCTGTTTGTTAAGACAGCGCTGTAACCTGTTGCAGTTAAACTCTGAGCATCAAGTGGTGAGCCTGGGGGTCTATCTCTCTCTCTCTCGATCGATAGGGATCCCTAGCAGGTAACACTAAGGGGCTTTTTCTGGCGCTGGGGGTCGAAAAAAAAAAAAAAAGAAAAGTTTTATTTTTGAATTATATTATCCAGGAAGTAACTGGAGTTATCATGGACCCTGCCACACATATTCCCCCACCTGTTTCCCTCGAGGGGGCCACGGGACCCGCCGGTGCACAGAGTATAGAGTCATTTACAGCAATTTTGGAGTCTATGGTGGCTCGGGTGGAGGCGGCCTGTCAGGGACGGGGGTCAAGGAAGCGACCCCCGCCTACCCCTATACCATCTGACACCTCTGACTCAGATTCAGAGGTGGTCACGGCAGTTGCAGGTTCCTCTGCAAGGGCTGTTATCCCAGGTAAAGCCCCCTCAGACAGTGAGGAGGACGCTTCTTCTCCTGCTATTATTCAGGAAGAAGCATTGGTGGACGCACTAGTTGTGGCAGTGCAGGAAACCTTAAAACTTGAGGCTTTACCGGCAGAGGCAACTGAAACAGAGATTCCTTTTGGTACTAATAAGCCCATCAAGACGATGAAGGCTTTTCCTGTACCTAAATGTTTCGGTAATCAGATTAAAGGAGAATGGGAGCATTCTAAACGTACCTTTACTATTTCCAAGCGTATTGCTAGACGCTATCCGTTTGAGGAATCCATAATTAAGAAATGGACGGTACCACCAGTCGTGGATCCGCCTATTTCCAGGCTGAATAAAGCCACGGTTATTCCAGTAGAGGACACTTCGTCCTTTAAGGATCCGGTGGATCGAAAGATGGAAGCAGAGTCCCGCACCATCTTCTCTCTGATAGGGTCAGCTTTTAGACCAGTAATTGTTATTGGTCTAGTTTCCCAGACACTTACGGAATGGGCGAAAATGGTACGCCAAGATCTTAGGGGAAAAGATATTCCCCAGGAGACATCTGATTTGATGGAACAGATTATACAAGGGCTACAGTTTATCTTTGACGCAGCCTTGGACACTACTCCCTTATTAGGGCATGCATCTAAGACAGCGGTGATCCTCAGACGTGTGCTGTGGTTAAAATGCTGGTCAGCTGACCTAGGTTCCAAGAAGACCTTGACAAATCTCCCCTTTCAGGGGAATCGTCTATTTGGGGCCAACCTAGATGAAATCATTAAGGATGCCACTGGGGGCAAGAGCACTTTTTTGCCACAGGCTGCTAAAGCTAAGGGACCTCGCAACAAGCGAGGACCTTTCTTTACCGCCCATAAAGGACGCCCGGCTGGTACTAGCGGGAAAGGCAAGACTCCTCCAGGAGGGTTCAAGAAGGGCTGGTCGGACAAGCAAAGGACCAACCCAGCCAAACCCGAAGCAAAGGAGTACACAGCCTGAAGGTGCGCCCCCACCCGGTTTCAGGGTGGGGGGACGTTTTCACCGGTATTCAGGACATTAGATCAAGCATCAACCACTACTACCGGTGCGATTCTTCCCTTCCAACATTTAAGTACTACAGGAAGCGGTAATTACCGTTCCCTGAATAGATCTTTTCCTTTACCTTTTCCTAAGATTAGTCCCGATACCTCACAGGAATCGGATCTGGTTGACCAGGTAGGCCAAGTAGCCTCTAGTCGGGTGACTTCGGTCCCTGAGGTTCAACCAGAAAAGATCACCTTTCCTGATAACTATCAGGTATCTGATAAATGTGTGGGAACAGAATACGACCAGACTTTCTCGGATGGTCGGGGCCAGATACCTCTAGGGACGCCTGGTTCAGATCCAATCAGCGCCAGTGGTCCTAGAAATTCTAGGCTGGCCTCCTCAAGCCGGCCTGGCCGACTTGGACATGTTAGTCGTAGACGTTCCGTGGGAACTTCGTCTCAGGGAGTGTCTGTGGTCTCAAGGACCAATTTACCATCATGCTTTACAGTCGCTGGGTTTAATGGCCTGGCCATTGAGACCCAAGTACTGAAGGACAGAGGTTTGTCAGCTTCAGTCATTCCTACCCTTATTAAAGCAAGGAAAGCGACTTCCAGCAAAGTCTATTATCACACATGGAAAACTTATATTGCGTGGTGCGAATCTTTAGGATTTCCTCCACGTACCTATTCGGTGTCTCGAATATTGGCCTTTTTGCAACAAGGGGTTGAGCAGAAGCTAGCCTTGAGCACCATCAAGGGTCAAGTTTCAGCATTAGCAATCTTCTTTCAGAAGCCTTTAGCTACCAAATCCTTGGTGCGGAATTTCATCCAGGGGGTGCGGCACCTGGCTCCTCCAGTCCGCGCGCCCTTACCGCCTTGGGATCTTAATTTGGTTTTGTCGGTTCTACAGAAACCTCCTTTTGAAAACATCAGGGAGATTCCCTTGCTTACTTTATCCCAGGAAGTGGCCTTCTTGGTGGCTATTACTTCTGCTCGCAGGGTGTCCGAACTGGCTGCATTATCATGCCAGTCCCCATACCTAGTGATTCATAGGGATAAGGTAGTACTTCATCCTAAGCCATCTTTTCTTCCCAAGGTGGTTTCAGATTTTCATCTGAATGAAGATTTTGTACTACCTTCCTTGTGTCCTCAGCCCAAGCATCATCGGGAACATGCGTTGCATTCCTTAGATGTGGTTCGGGCAATCAGGGTATACCTGAAAGCTACGGAATCATTCCGTAAGACGGATTCACTTTTTGTGATCACGGATGGCCCCAGAAAGGGTTTGCCTGCATCTGCCGCGACCATTGCCAAATGGATTAGACAAACGGTGGTACAGGCTTATTCTATTAAGGGTCAGAGTCCTCCGTTCCCTGTTAGGGCGCACTCCACTCGAGCGCTCAGTACTTCCTGGGCCTTTCGCCATCAGGCGTCAGTGGTCCAGGTATGTAAGGCGGCCACCTGGTCGTCAGTACATACCTTTACAAAATTCTATAAAATTGATGTGACGGCATCGGCGGATGCCTCATTTGGCCGCAAGGTTTTGAAGGCCGCAATTTGAGGAGACCGGTGGTCTACCTCGAGGGTTTTTTTTCTGTTTGAAAAAAAAAAAAAAATTGTTTTCTCTTTTTTTTTGTTGAGTCTCATCATTAAGGATGAGCATTGTAAACTTCTAGTTGGCACCGGTTGGGCCTTCTAGATTGGGATTTGATTTCCATTTTCCCACCCCTCAGTTGTGATACTGCTCTGGGACGTCCCGAAGGTGGTGTATCACCGAGGACTACGTCTGTCAATGAGCGCTAGAGAAAAATGGATTTTTGTAAAATCTTACCGTAAAATCCTTTTCTCTTAGCTCATTGACAGACGTAGTCCCCGCCCCTCTGTTTTTTTGAGTTGGGTTAAAATCTCTAAAGACTGCTTTTTCACATAACTGATTTGCTGAGGCAGAGAGAGAGAGGATATACCCTCTGGGACTGCCCCTGGGGTGTGGCCAGAGCTTTTTAATTTCCTGTCTAGTCCTGCTCCTGTGGAGGCAACATAACCCGAAGGTGGTGTATCACCGAGGACTACGTCTGTCAATGAGCTAAGAGAAAAGGATTTTACGGTAAGATTTTACAAAAATCAATTTTTTGTATATATTTATGATATGGTTTGGAGGTAAAATATTGGTATGAATTATTCACTCCTTCGGAGTTGTGCTACACTGTTTTTGATTTATATATTATTGTATTGAGAGTGGTGAAATTACTTTTTTGGTGTGAGCAGCAATTAATTTATTATTTAATTTAGAGATTGGTTGCGTTAATTGAGTTTATTTATTTTAATGTTAATGAGGAATGTATGTTCCTTGCTAAAGAACATTATTTTTTTATCAGGTTGTTATGGGTAAAGTTCCACTTTAAGTTCTGGCTTAGTTCATTAGAGAGAGTTTTAAAAAAAATTTAAATATTTTTTATTAAGAAAAAAGGTAAAATAGTGCACACAAAATATTTACAGAAAAAGATATGAGATAATAATACAGCAGCTAGCTTTTCATGCCAAACTGATCTTGGCATGACTAATTGCAGGGTGTAGGTTTGGATTAACACTGCAAAAGTTTTATGCAGGTGTGAAAATGCTGTGAAATAGGAATGCTTTCAGAAATAGAAGTGTTATTAGTTTATTTTCATCAAGTTGGAAAGTAAATTAATCCAAATCAAATCAATTCAATATTTGGTGTGACCACTCTTCCAAACAGCATAAATTCTTCTCGCACACTTGCACACAGTTTTTAAAGGAACTCGGCAGGTAATCCTAGACAGACTTGATGATGTTGAGATCAGGGCTCTGTGGGGCCAAACCATCACTTCTAGGACTAGTTCTTTATGCTGAAGATAGTTCTTAATTACATTGACTGCATGTTTGGGGTCATTGTCCTGCTGCAGAATATATTTGGGGCCAATCGCATGCCTTACTGATGCTACGGCATGATGGAGAAGTATCTGTCTGTATTTCTCAACATTGAGGACACTATTGATTGTGACCAAATCTCCAAACCCAATTGCAGAAATGCAGCCCCAAACGTGCAAGGAACCTCCGCCATGCTTCACTGTTGCCTGCAGACACTTATTGTACTGCTCTCCAGCCCTTTGGTGAACAAACTACCTCCTGCTACAGCCAAATATTTAATATCTTGACTCATCAGTCCAAAGCATCTGCTATCATTTTTATGCACCCAATTTCTATGCTTCCATGTTTGAAGGTATGGCTTCTTGGCCGCAATTCTTCCATGAAGACCACTTCTGGCTAGACTTCTTTGGACAGTAGATGGGTGGACCTGGCTCCCACTGGTTTCCATCAGTTCTATGCTGATGGCACTGCTGGATATCTTCATATGTCAAAGGGAAGTAAACATGATGTGTCTTTCACCTGCTGCATTAAGATTCCTTAGCTGATTACTGCGTCTACAGCCCTCAACTTTGCCAATTTCTTTGTGCTTCTTCAAAAGAGCCTGAACAGCACATCTTAAAACCCCAGTCTGCTTTGCAATCTTTACCTTGCTGATGCAGTATAACTACCCTGTGTCTTGTTGCTGTGCTCTTGCCATGGTGTTTGACCTGTGATCTTAACCTTCCCCCATCCGCGCTACAGCCTATATACGGCTGCAGCGCGGACTCGAATTTTCGGGAGGCCGTTTTTAAACGGCCTCCCAGTGACACGCCCCCCGCGCGCTCCCGCGAGCGCGCTGCGGGGGAAATCTGTGTCGGCCGTGTCCCTTGGACACGGCCGATCACAGATCGTGGTGAATGGCCAATCACAGCGGCCATTCACCACGTGATTGGGCCGTCCAATGAGAGATGATCTCATATGTAAACATATGAGATCATCTCTCATCGCCGGCGCTCCTTCCTCACACGGAGCCTGCAGTGTGAGGAAGGAGGGGGAGCCTCACAGCACCGGGGACACAGGAGAATGTAATCAGGGCACTGATCACCAGTGCCCTGATTACTAAAGGTAAAAACACACACACAGTGCCCCCCATCAGTGCCCACAGTGCCCGCCATCAGTGCCCCCCATCAATGCCCACAATCAGTGCCCATAGTGCTGCTAGTCAGTGCCCATCAGTGCCTGCTCATCTAAGCACTGATGAGCACTGACTGGCAGCACTATGGGCACTGAGTGTGGGCACTGATGGTGCTGCCCATCAGTGCCGCTCATCAGTGCCACCCGTCAGTGTCCAGTGCCATCCGCCAGTGCCCATCAGTGCCGCCTATCAGTGCCCATCAGTGCCGCCCTTCAGTGCCGCCTCTCAGTGCCGCCTCTCAGTGCCCAGCAGTGCCACCTCTCAGTGCCCAGCAGTGCCGCCTATCAGTGCTCATCAGTGCCGCCTATCAGTGCTCATCAGTGCCGCCTCTCAGTGCCGCCTATCAATGCCGCCTATCAGTGCTCATCAGTGCAGCATATTAGTACCTCCTCATCAGTGCCCATAAGTGCCACCTCATCAGTGCCCATAAGTGCCACCTCATCAGTGCCCATCAGTGCAGCCTATCAGTGCCCATCAGTGCCGCCTCATCAGCGCACATCAGTGAAGGAGAAAAATTTATCTTCAAAATTTACTCGCAGAAAATAAGAAAAACTTTTTTTTTTTCAAAATTTTCTGTCTTTTTTCTTTTTTTTGTAAAAAATAAAAAACCCAGAGGTGATTAAATACCACCAAAAGAAAGCTCTATTTGTGTGAAAAAAATTATAAAAATTTCATATGGGTACAGTGTAGCATGACCGCGCAATTGTCATTCAAAGTGTGACAGCGCTGAAAGCTGAAAATTGGCCTGGATGGGAAGGGCGTTTAAGTGCACAGAAGGCAAGTGGTTAAAGTGTCTTTTGCAACTTCATCTTAGTAGCAGAATTTAGCTGTTCTTCGCCCAGTTTTAGGCCTCCTACACAGCTGTTTCTCAAGATCTCAGTCCACAAGTTTTTAACATTCTTGCACTCATGTGAGGGTGAATGTATATAACTTGGGCACAATTCTACTGTGCCAAAATGAACATGACGGCAATCAGTAATGAGACAGTATACATCACCAATCCTTGTTATAAAGAAAACATAGTAGAGGAATGAATCCAATTTAGTCTCCAGAACAGAGCCTTTCAACACCAAAATAATGGGACCACCCAAATCCTGTTCTCAATAGGTAGTATCCTGCTAGTAACAGCAGGGCCGTCTTTCTGAATGGGCATGCCCGGCGGGTGCCTGGGGGCTCCACTTGCCTAGGGGTCCCACACACAGGGTGGCAATGATCTGTCCCCCCCAGGCCAGATTAGTTTACCTGGTGGTCTAGCCACCCCCCCCCCCCCCCAGACCAGTTTGTCCCCTAGGAACGGGTGCCGGCTGCTTTGCTGTGGCTCTGAGTCTCTGCTGCACCCCTAGAATGGCTCCACCCACCTCCTCCCTTCATGTGCTGTGCTGCTGTGGAAGGTAATCAGACTGCTGCAGGCTGCTTGATTTTTCTCTCTCCCTCTCTCTCCATCCTCTGTGGCATGTACATCCTCTGTGTGCCATCTTGTGTGCCATGTACATCCTCTGTGTGCCATGTACATCCTCTGTGTGCCATCCTTAGTGTGCCATGTACATCCTCTGTGTGCCATGTACATACTCTGTGTGCCATCCTCTGTGTGCCATGTACATCCTCTGCATGCCATCCTCTGTGTGCCATGTACATCCTCTGCATGCCATCCTCTGTGTGCCATGTACATCCTCTGTGTGCCATCCTCTGTGTGCCATATACATCCTCTGTGTGCCACCTCCTGTGTGCCATGTACATCCTTTGTGTGACATCCTCTGTGTGCCACCCTCTGTGTGCCATGTACATCCTATGTGTAACCTCTGTGTGCCATGTACATCCTCTGTGTGCCATGTACATTCTCTGTGTGCCATCCTATACCTGCCATGTACATCCTCTGTCTGTGCCATCCTATACCTGCCATGTACATCCTCTGTCTGTGCCATCCTTTACCTGCCATGTACATTCTCTGTGTGCCATCCTATATTTGCCGTGTACATCCTCTGTGTGCCAGCCTATACCTGCCATGTAAATCCTCTTTATGCCATCATCTATGTGCCATCCTATATCTTTCCTGTACATCCTTTGTGTGCCATCCTATATCTGTCCTGTACATCCTCTGTGCCATCCCATACCTGCCATGTACATCCTCTGTCTGTGCCATCCTATACCTGCCATGTACATCCTCTGTGTGCTATCCTATATCAGTCATGTACATCCTTATATTGTCCTGTACATCCTTCTATTGTCCAAACGTTGTGTTAATGTTTAAACACTGATTTTGTTGGAGGTACCAATAAATATTGCCTTATTGATAATTTGAAATTTTTATTCTCATGGGTTATTGTGTAGGCGGGGCCCCACTGCACTGCATTGCCCGGGGCCCTATAAGGCTCTTAAGATGGCCGCCATCATGCACCACAGCCAACCAAAAACTGGATTCAGTCTTGAGGAGGCGGATTAACCGCAATCAAATAATAGAAATTGTGGATTTTATTTGGTTTGCTACTCACCTATCTGTCATCTTTAAAGCCACTGTTTTTTTTCTTTCCATGTTCTTTGTTGTCATTTACTTTGTATCACCTGAGTCCAGCCACTTCTTTGGGTAAATGTAAGGGTTTTCAACCACTTTAAAGGGAGAAGCAGTGTGGAATAGGTAACTTACATTACAGGGTAAAAGATAAGGCAACAGGTAATGTACAGCACAGCATACAGAATTAGGTGGTATGAAAATGCTAATATACTCCGCTTTAAGATAAAAAACCTTCTGACTTTGCAACCACTTTAAAACTACCCTCCCCCAACACTGACAATGCTGCTGTCCCCTGTGTTCCTTCATCCAGAGTGGGGGCAGTCAGTGTCCCTGATAACAGCCACATCAGTTATATGATAACCCTGTACTGCACTGGTGACAGTATGTAAAAACATTTCTTCATTTTCCCAATAATTGTGACAAAAAAAATGACAATTTCTAAAAATTTGCCATGCCTCTTACTAAATACCATAGACTGTCTACTTTCCAAAAATGGGTCTGTACTGTCCTGGCATTTTCAGGCCCCTAGAAATGAGACCATGATCAATTTTCATATACAGTCATGGTCAAAGATACTGGGATTCCTGCATTTCTGTCAGATAATGCACCACTTCGCCCAGAAAATTGTGCAATTACAAATGTTTAGTCATTCTCATGTTTATTTCTTTTGTTTGTATTGGTATGACACAAAAAAATTGAGAAACAAAAAGCCAAATCTGACGCATTCCACACAACACTCCAAAAATGGACTGGACAAAATGATTGGCACCCTCTCAATTGTAAGAAATAATTGCATTCCAAGTTTGTGATGCTCTTGTAAATTGTAATTAAAGCGGTTGTAAACTGCGGCTGGTAAAAAAAAAATTAACAACAAAAAAAAAAAAACACCTGTAAGGCAATTGTACAATGCGCTAGTATGCATCACATAACAATTGACTCAACCTTTCTGTTGTGTGTCCCTGCGTACCACACGGAACATAGAGAAGCGAAAGAGCAGCAATATTTTTGGCCATGACTGTGTATATATACCATAGTTTGTGGACTCTATAACTTTTCTACAGACTAAATAATAAACACTGATTTGGGCTATTTTCACATAAGAAATAGAGCAGAATACATTTTGACCTAAATTTATGAAGAAAGATTATTTATTTGCAAAATGTTATAACAGAAACAAAGAAAAACTTTTTTTTTTTAAATGTTCCGTCGTTCTTCATTTATTAACCACTTTAAGACCGGAAGATTTTGCTGCTCAATGACCAGGCCACTTTTTCAACTTGCCACTGCGTGACTTTAACTGACAATTGCGCGGTCGTGCGACACTGTTCCCATACTAAATTTACGTCCTTTTTTTCCCACAAACAGAGATTTCTTTTGGTGGTATTTGATCACCTCTGCACTTTTTATTTTTTGCAATATTAATAAAAAAAGAGTGAAAATTTTGCGAAAAATTTACATTTTCTACTTTGACTGTTAAAAAATATCCATTATATTCAATTTTTGTCATATATTTAGGGCAAAAAGTATTTAGCTACATGTCTTTGACAAAATAATTCTCAATGAGCGTATTTTTATCCACTTTAAGACCGGAAGATTTTACCCCCTTCCTGACCAGGCCATATTTTGCGATTCGGCACTGCGTTATTTTACCAGACAATTGCACGGTCCTGCGACGATGTACCCAAACGAAATTTACGTCCTTTTTTTTCCCCACAAATAGAGCTTTCTTTTGGTGGTATTTGATCACCTGTGCGATTTTTTTTTTTTTTTTTTTTAAATTTTGCGCTATAAACAATATAAGAGCGACATTCTGATATATAACATTCCCCCAAAAAAAATGTAAAAATCAAATTTAGGCCAATTTTTTTTCTGCTACATATTTTTGGTTTGTGCAAACTATGGGAAAGATTTATGTCATTTTTATTGTTTTTTTTTTACTGGTAATGGTGGTGATCTGCGATTTTTTGCAGGACTGCGACATTGCGGCTGACAGATCGGACCTCTAACTGACATTTTTGACACTTTTGGGGGGACCAGTGTCATTACTACAGTAATCAGTGCTACAAATATGCACTGCTACTGTAATAATGACACTGGCAGGGAAGGGGTTAACACTGTTGGTGATCAAGGGGTTAAATGTATGCCTCATGCTTACTGACGTGTGGGGTGGGGGTTCTGTGACAGACAGAGATCGCAGGTTCAGCTATGCTGAATCCTGTGATCTCTCCCTGTCTGTCACAGAGAAGATCCGCCTGCTTTGTTTACACAAGCGGGCGGATCTTCTCACACTTTCCTTGACGATCTGGGAAGAGAGGCGACAATCCCCGCCTCTCCTCCTCCGGCTCGACTCCCGCTGTGTCTAAACACAGCGGGAGCGAGCCTCCGGCACTAGGAGTCCAGCGCGATAGGACTACGTCGCTGGACCCAGGGGAGCCGACCTGCCGCAGTAGTAGTACTGTGAGTGGTCGGCAAGTGGTTAAGCAAAAAATAAAAAACCCAGTGCTTATTAACCAGTTGCCGACCGCCCCACGCAGATTTACTGCGGCAGGGTGGCTCGGCTGCGCATAATCACGTAGATCTACGTGATTATTTGCACATGGTCTCGGCAGCACACGCGGCCGGAGCCGCGCTTCCGATGTGATTAGACCGGGAGCCAGACCGCGGGAGGAGGTATAACAGAAGAGCCTCCTGCCTATGTAAACAAAGCAGGCGGCTCTCCTGTCACACAGGAAGACTGAGATCATGTGTTTCAGCTAAGCTGAAACACCGATCTCTGTGTGCTGTTCACAGAGCCCCCCCCCCCCCCCAGTTAGCAAGCACATTTAGGCATACATTTAACCCCTTGATCAACCCTAGTATTACCCCTTCCCTGCCAGTGTCAATTATACAGTAACGGTACATATTATTTAGCACTGATTACTGTATTAATGTCACTGGTCCCCAAAAAGTGTCAAAAATGTCAGTTAGGGGTCCGATCTGTCCGCCGCAATGTCGCATTCCCGCTAAAAACCGCTGATCACCGCCATTGCTAATAAAAACAAACAAAAAAAAGTCCAAAAATCTATCCCGTAGTTTGTAAACACTATAGCGTTTGCGCAAACCAATCAACCACTTGCCGACCGCCGCACGACTATATACTGCGGCAGTCAGCCCCTCCTGGGCAAAGTGACGTACCGGTACATCACTCGCCCATAAGCCTCTAGGGGGCGAGCGCCCACCCCCGGAGGCACGCTCCCGGCCCTGCTCGTTCCCCGACATCCCCGCGCGAGTGACCGGCGGCTCCGATGTCCACCAGTCACTCGCGATCTCCGGCTGGAGAGGGAGAAAGGCAGACGGCTAATGTAAACACAGCCTTCTGTCATTCTCCCTGATGTAACTGCAGAGACTATGCGATCCTGCTATGTAGGATCGTATGTCTCTGTGGTTACATCAAAAGCCACGTCCCCCCACAGTTAGAATCACACCCCTAGGGATACACTTAACCCACTGATCACCAATAAAGTTAATCCCTTCCCTGTCAGTGTCATTTTTACAGTAACAGTGCATATGTATAGCACTGATTACTGTAGTAATGTCACTGGTACCCCCAAAAGTGTCAAAAATGTCAGTCAAGGGTCCAATCTGTCTGCTGCAATGTCGCAGTCCCGCAAAAAGAATCGCTGATCGCTGCCATTACTACAAAACAATAAAAATGACATAAATCTTTCCTGTAGTTTGGTTTGCGCAAAACTTTTTTGCGCAAACCAATCAAAATACGCTTATTGCTATTTTTTTTACCGAAAATATGTAGCAGAAAACAAATTGGCCTACAAGGTTAAAAAAATTAGATTTTTACACTTTTTTTGGGGAATTTCATATAAAAAAATGTGAAAAATATTGTTATTTTTTCAAAATTGTCGCTCTTTTTTTGTTTATAGCGCAAAAAGTAAAAATTGCACAGGTGATCAAATACCACCAAAAGAAAGCTCTGTTTGTGGGAAAAAAAGGACATCAATTTTATTTGGGTACAGCGTCGCACGGCCGCGCAATGGTCCGTTAAACTCGCACAGTGCCGAATCGCAAAATAGGCCCTGGTCTTTGAGCAGCCAAATCCTCCGGGGCTTAAGTGGTTAAAATATGCTTTTTTGGGATTTTTCTTTGTAGCAGAATACAAATTAGATTTTTTAAATTTTTTTATTGGGAATGTTTTAAAGCAGAAAGTAAATATATTGTTTTTTTTTTCAAAATTGTCGCTCTTTTTTTGTTTATAGCGCAAAATTTAAAAACCGCAGAGGTGATCAAATACCACCACAAGAAAGCTCTATTTGTGGGAAAGAAATTAATTGTATTTGGGTACAGCATTGCACAACCGCGCAAGTGTTAGGTAAAGTAACGCAGTGCCGAAGCTTGTTTGACTGTTTTGCACTCCTGTGACCCGTTTTCAGTAGGCTTTAGCTGACGTCACAGAGCTGGTTCGGGCCCCTTACTCCGATCTGTGATCAGCCGAGTTGATTAAGCCAATTAAGGTCCGCGCTGTAGCCTATTCTGACACTTTGGTGCTACGTGTAAAAAAAAAACGTTTGTATAAAATAAATAAATAATAATAATAAAAAAAAAATTTAAAGCGCCCCCGTCCCACCGTACTTAGGGCTCTTTCACACGGACGTTCCGTATGTCCGTAAATCAACCCATCCGTTTGCGGACCTAATGAATGTCTATGGGATTGCGGATGTCAGCGGATGACCATCCACTGACATCCGATTTTCTTCCTTTCAGTTCTGTTCCGTTTTTTGGAACGGAACAGAACCCTATTTTTCCTCCGTTAAAAAAACGGAAAGGAAGCAAAATCGGATGTCAGCGGTGTTATCCGCTGACATCCGCAATGCCCATAGACTTACATTATGTCCGTATATCATCCGCAAACGGATGGGATGATATGCGGACATACGGAGCGGATGACACAAATGTCATCCGCTCGGTGGAAAAAAAAAAAAAAAAAAGGACCGGAGCGGAGCCAGAAAACTGATCGCCCGTGTGAAAGAGCCCTAACGCGCAAATGCGAACTCATACGTTACTGCCACACGCATATGTAAACGGCGATCGCACCACACAAGTGAGGTATTGTCGCGAACGTCAGAGAGAGAGCAATAATTCTAGCACCAGACCTCCTGTGCCACTCTAAACTGGTAACCTGTAAAGGTGTTTAAAGTAGTTTACAGCTATTCGACGGGCAGACGCAATTTTAAAGGGTGACATGTTAGGTATCTTTTTACTCTACGTAACATCATCTTTCACATTCTACAAAAAAATTGGGCTAACTTTAATGGTTTTTTTAGTCATGAATGTGTTTTTTTTTCCCCAAAAAATTGCATTTGAAAAACTGTTGCGCAAATACCTTGTGACATAGCAAATTGCAGCACACACATTTTATTCAATAGGGCCTCTGCTAAAAAAAAAATATATAAGTAATTTTCTAGCAACTTTTTATTAATACTTTAAAAAAAAAAAAAAATTCGTACAAACTTTATTGCTATCACAAGGAATGAACAACATCCCTTGTGATAGCATGGGCCGTAACAGGTCCTCTTTATGGAGAGATTTGGGGGTCTATTAGACCCCAAATCTCTCCTCTGGCCCCCATGCAGCCAATTGGACCGAGATCGTTGCTCCTGGTTTCCAGGGTTACAGAGAGAGGGGAACAATGTCAGTTCCTCTCTCTCTGTCCCAGGCAGCCGTGGCCGCATCTCTCCCGGCCTCCACAATGGGACCAGAGAGCCTGGGAGAGGCAGCGGCGGCAGGAGGGGGTATGACCCCCAACCGCAGAAATGATCAAGTGGCTAATTAGCAACTCAGATCACTTCTGATTTGTAGGGATTCGGGAATCCCCAGCTGAAACTAACAGTACCGGGATGATGCCTGTAGGTGCAGGCATCATCCTGGTATAACCACTGAAACCCAAGGATGTACAGGTACATCCTTGAGTGGGAAGTGGTTAAACTGTGTACATTACATATACCTGACCCCTGCACTCCCTGCATTACCCACTCCCAGTGTTGGGCATGTCCCTTAAAAAAAAGTAATTAGTTATAGTTACTTCTCACAAAAAGTAACTGAGTTAGTAACTGAGTTACATCATTAAAAAAGTAACTAATTACTTTATAAGCTTTGTATGCATTAATAGAATACACCGCTTTTCGCGATTGGCTCAGCACGGTACATAGAGTATTACAGCACAGGGATGTTCTGTAAGTAGCCGAAACTTTCTGTATACACATCCAGCGGGCACTACTGGCCACTGAATAGTAACCCCACATTTTTTGTCAGTAACAGTAACGGCGTTACTAACGGGGAAAAAGCAATTTGTTTGATTACTAGTAACTGTAAAAAGTAACGCCGGTAGTAATGCCGGTTAATTATAACGCCGTTATTCCCACCACTGCCCACTCCTGACCTGCACACTCTATACATTACACACCTGAATCATGCACTACATCTACCCACCCCAGACCCCTGCGCTTTGTACATGACATGCTTCTGAGCCCTGTACTATGTACATTACACACCTGACTCCTGCACTATGTAGGTTATCCACCCCCAGGCCCCTGCACTATATACATGTACATGACCCCTGTACTCTGTACATTACACACCTGACCCCTGCTCTTTGTGTAATACTCACTCCTGACCCCCACACTCTGAATATTACACACCTGACTCCTGCACTATGTACGTTACCCACCCCAGACCCCTGCACTCTGTAGGTTACATACTCCTGAAACCTGCACTTTGTGACGTATCTCTGGCCCCTGTACATTACACACCTAACCTGTGAATTTTGTACATTACCCACTCTTGACCCCCCACACACCCCTGCACAGTGTACGTTACATACTCCTGACACCTGCACTTTGTACATGACGTATCGCTGATCCCTGCACTCTGTACATTACACACCTGACCTCTTAACCTCTGTGCATTACCCACTCCTGACTCCTACACTCTGTACATTGCACGTGTGACTCCCTGAACAATGTACGTTACATACTCCTGACTCCTACACTCTGAACATTGCACGTGTGACCCCCTGAACAATGTACGTTACATACTCCTGACCCCTACACTCTGTACATTGCACGTGTGACCCCCTGAACAATGTATGTTACATACTCCTGACCCCTACACTCTGTACATTGCACGTGTGACCCCTTGAACAACGTACGTTACATACTCCTGACCCCTACACTCTGTACATTGCACGTGTGACCCCTGAACAATGTACGTTACATACTCCTGACCCCTAAACTCTGTACATTGCACGTGTGACCCCTGAACAATGTACGTTACATACTCCTGACCCCTACACTCTGTACATTGCACGTGTGACCCCTGAACAATGTACGTTACATACTCCTGACCCCTAAACTCTGTACATTGCACGTGTGACCCCTGAACAATGTACGTTACATACTCCTGACCCCTACACTCTGTACATTTCATGTGTGACCCCTGAACAATGTACGTTACATACTCCTGACCCCCTACACTCTGTACATTGCACGTGTGACCCCTGAACAATGTACGTTACATACTCCTGACCCCTACACTCTGTACATTTCATGTGTGACCCCTGAACAATGTACGTTACATACTCCTGACCCCTACACTCTGTACATTTCATGTGTGACCCCTGAACAATGTACGTTACATACTCCTGACCCCCTACACTCTGTACATTTCATGTGTGACCCCTGAACAATGTACGTTACATACTCCTGACCCCCTACACTCTGTACATTGCACGTGTGACCCCTGAACAATGTATGTTACATACTCCTGACACCTGCACTTTGTACATGAGGTATCTCTGATCCCCACACATTGTACACTTAGCATGTGAACCCCCCTCTCAGGAGTTGTCATTCTGAAGCTCACAAATAGCCAGGAAAGCTGATAACATTACATGAGTTTTCCTTTCAGGAAGTGATAAAAACTGCAATTTTACAATGAATTACCAGGTGCTTTCTGAAAAAAAAAAAAAATGAATGCAGCCACATCTAATGAAAGGTAAGCGGCCATACATATTCTATGTGTGTTCATGTGCTGAGCTATCCTTTAACCACCTGGCGTTAGTAAATATTTAAAAGAAGCACCAGACAACTACACCCCAAATACAAACACAAACACCTATGGGTTCACACGAAGCAAAACACGGCTCTGACATCTGTAGAAACTTAGAAAAACAGCAGCTACTGAATTCAATGCTAGAGACAAATTTTTGCCGTTATTAAAGCCCTTATTAAAAATGGCAGATGCAAGCTTTTATCGGCGCCGAGTGACCTTATCAAAAATGGCGATACGGCTTTTCACTTCCTTATACGGACTGTGTGCCTTCCCAGTTAGGTTGTGTCAGCCATTCCACCAATCATAAACAATGGAGGGGAATTCGAATAGAAAGGCCA
>NC_138775.1:164201529-164279029 GCF_965119305.1 Pelophylax lessonae
GCCTGTCATTCTCCCCTGTGTAGAAACAGTGATCATATGGTTCTACTATGTAGGACCGTTGATCACTGTTCCTACAGCTCAAGCCACAGCCAATCACAGTTAGAATCACGCCCCTAGGGACACACACCACCCCTCCCTCTCAAAAAAAGTTAACCCCTTCACTGCCAGTGTAATTTTACAGTAACAGTGCATATGTATAGCACTGATTACTGTAGAAATGTCACTGGTAACCCCAAAAATGTCAGTCAAGGGTCCGATCTGTCCGCCGCAATGTCGCAGTACCGCAAAAAAAACGCAGATCGCCGCCATTACGCGTTAAAAAAAAATGACAAAAATCTTTCCCTTTGTTAGTAAACGCGATAACTTTTGCACAAACCAATCAAAATACGCTTTTTTTTTTTACCAAACATATGTAGCATAAAAAAATTTGCCGAGAATGTTAAATTTTGATTTTTACATTTTTTGGGAATTTCATATAAAAAAAATGTGAAAAATATTGCTATTTTTGCAAAATTGACGCTCTTTTTTTGTTTATAGCGCATGATCAAAAAATCACACAGGTGATCAAATGCCACCAAAAGAAAGCTCTGTTTGTGGGGAAAAAAAGGACGCCAAATTAGTTTAGGTACAGCGTCGCACGACCGCGCAATTGTCCGTTAAAGTTACGCAGTGCCGAATCGCAAAATAGGCCCTGGTCAGGAAGGGGGTAAAACCTTCCGGGGCTTAAGTGGTTAAGGTTAGTATTTCACAATGAGCTAGTATGCGATGCATACTAGCTCATTATGCCTTTTGTTTTACAGGGTTTTTTTTTTATTTTTTAGGTTTTATAACTTCTTTTAACCCATATTAAGCATATAGTGGGTTTTTTCGCAAATTTGATTTGAAACGTGGAAGTGTAAACAGTGAATTTGGATATTTACTTAAAATACATGCCATGTAGCATTTCATTGACCCTTTGTAATTGTTCATCTATTGTATAATCAAATAACATTTTAGTGACTGCTGTTTTTTTTTTTCTCAGAACACTCAAGAATTATCCCTGTTCCAAGCGTTTAAGAAAATACCATGGCGAGATGAAGCCAGAATAAATGTATTGTAACAGAATTTGCCATTCCTCCTGAAGAACTTCGTCTGTTAATTATTATGTCACATAAAGGCCACCAACCTAGTAACACCAGAGATATAAACAGTACGTATGTAATATCTGCATGCAAAAATGTTAGGTCTCTAGTAACACACAAACTAGAGCCAAGGTTAAAGCTTCAGAAGAGGGAGACCATAGTTGAGTCCCCTGGTGTGGAGAAGAGTTCAGACAAAGATGTCATTCATCAGCCTGAGTCTGAAAGACACCTGACTTTACAGAGGAGGCTCAGAACTGGATGCACTGAAAAAGATGACGCAGACAAAAACCCAGGTGAATGTAGTAAAGTCAAAACTCTCTTTGGAAAGCAGCAAGTGAATTATGGATTAACACAATCCAACATAGTCAACAATACAGCAAACAATCAACCAGAATTTAGAACAAAAGGTTTCAATGGTGCAAATTGGAAACCTTTCCATCCAAAATCTCTTGTAAATGGCTTAAAAACTCAAAATACACATGTGTCTAGATCTTGTGAGGACGTTAAGGTTCTTTCTGGTAGGAGTGCAAAGGGAAATGATACATCCAATAGCTCTGGCAACACTGGGCACGATTTAATAAAGACTCCTATTGCAAAAAATGGAGGTTTGGATAAACAGAAAACACCAAAGAGTGGAACGTCTGGGCTCTTCAGGTCTGTATCGACAAAGGAGGTAAGAAGCCCTGCCATAACACCGAAACGTCCAGTAAGCACATTACCTACCACTCCGAGAAGGATACCTGTTACAAATGGACGCCCAGAAAAAACAGAAGTACCCACGATTCCATCTGAATCTTTACATGGTAAAGATGAAGCGGTCAGCTTGCTTTTTAATGATGCAAATGAATATCACAAAGAGGAAAACTGTGCAGTGACTGTCGCCGTGAGAGTTAGGCCATTCAGCAAAAGGTTCGTAAGATACATTTTTTTGATGCTTTATATTTCTACACTGACTATTTGTGTTCTAGGAATCTTTTTTTCACACTATGGTTTCCCGTTAAAATCTGATGCAGCACCTACTTAACAACCACTATAGGTAAAGTGACCTACTGAACGGCAATGTAGGCAAAGCGACTTACTGATACGTCGCTTCCTACTTCTGGGTTTAGGGTGTGCGCATGTACCCCCCCCGGTCAACTCCTGTTGTGACTGTACACAGCGTTAGGCTGTCACCAAGTCCCAGCCAATGATTCACGGCCGGGACCCGCTGATTAGCTGTGTACATTCACAGCCAAGAACTCTCTATTGACATTCAATACAGAGCTCTGTACAGAGGGAGCGATCTGTAAGTTTCTCATCTCTGCAAAGCAGGGATGAAAAACCTGAGAGATCATTAGTAAAAAGCAGCACACTTTACACACATTACACATAGTTAGGCACATGTTTAACCCCTTCTCAGCCAGTGTCACGAGTACATTGACCATGTAGAGCAGGGATCTCCAAACTATGGCCCTCCAGATGTTCAGGAACTACTATTCCCATCATGCCTAGTCATGTCTGCGAATGTCAGAGTTTTACAATGCCTCATGGGACGTGTAGTTCCTCAACAGCTGGAGGTCCATAATAAAAAATAATTGGCTGCACTCCACCCTGCATCCAGATTCGGTTTATTGGACGAACATCCCAAATGTTACAACAGTGTACAGGTAGATGCGTTTCACACACTAACAGGTAATGAATAAGCACACCTGTTAGTGTGTGAAACGCCTCTACCTGTACACTGTTGTAACACTTGCGATGTTCGTCCAATAAACCTTTATTATTGTATGCGGAGGCGAGCCGAGGCGGGCACCCGTTAGCATCATTAGGCTTCCTTTTTCTCACCTGGAGCATTGAGTCTTTCTTTTCTTGGATATTAAGCTGGAGATCCATAGTTTAGAGATCCCTCATGTAGAGTATTATCACTGTATTAATGTCACTGGTGATGTCAGTGGCAGCTAGTCAGTTCCCCCAACGTCAGTTAGTGTCCGAATGTCCATCGCACTCCCATTTTAAGTCTTTGATCGCTGCCATTAGTAATATAAAGAGTTATATAAAGAAAATAAAAAAATATGAAATAAAAATAGTAATATAAAGAAAATTAAAAAAGTAAATACTCCAGTATATTTACCACAGTTTGTAAACACTAGAACTTTCATGCAAACAAATCCATATACACTAATTGGGATTTTTTTAAATCAGAAATGTAGCAAAATACATTTTGGCCAAAATTTTATAGAGCCATATATTTTTAAAATATATTTAAAAAATGTATTGGTTATGTTTTATAGCAGAAAGTAAATATTAGTGTTTTCTTTTTCTTCAAAATTGTTAATATTGCAAAAAAAAAAAAAAAAAAAAAAACTGCGATAAATAAATACCACCAAAAGAAAGCTCTATTGTGTGAGAAAAATTATATAAATTGTGTTTGGGTACATCGTTGCGATTACCATGCAATCGTCAGTTAAAAAAGAGTTCCCGTCTCCCGTGAAAGAAATTTAAGTTTCTAAAAAATAGCCACTCACATGTCCAATGATCCAACGGTGTGCTCACCCCCAGTCGGTTTCACCGGCTGTCTTCCTTCCTTGGCGCCGGCATCTCAATTATGGGCACCCAGCTGTGACAGCGCTGTGCATCCTGAATAGTGGATGCAGTCTTCTGGGACCCGTAGGTGTACCAGAAGACTGTAGGGAGGGAGGAGAACTTCTTCTGTTTCTGATCGCCTAGGCCAGTGATGGCGAACCTTGGCACCCCAGATGTTTTGGAACTACATTTCCCATGATGCTTATGCACTCTGCAGTGTACATAAACATCATGGGAAATGTAGTGTTAAAACATCTGGGGTGCCAAGGTTTGCCATCACTGGCCTAGGCAGTTGGAGCAAACGTGGGAGTGGGTACCTGTGAGAATCGGGTACCTCCGCTCGCCCCCCACTTCTCAAATTTGCTAATTTTTCAAGTGGATTGGGGAAAGAGCCCTTAAAGCGAAACTTTTCCTTTTGGGCGGAGCTCTGCTTTAAAGTAGCAAAGTGCAGATTAGCAAAAAATGGCCTAGTCTTAAAGGGGGTAAAATCTTCCTGAGCTGAAGTGAATAAAGTAGAATTCCAGTCTCATTCCAACTAGCCTTAAAAATGTCCCCTCTCCTCTTCTAACATCTGTAATGACTAATTTTGCTTTAAAAAAAAAAAAAAAAATATATATATATATATATATATATATATATATATATATATATATATATATATATATATATATATATATATATATATATATATATATATATATATATATATATATATATATATATACACATACATACATACAGACTATTCTCAGGCAGCTGTGGTCCGGCCATGTAATCACTGTGTCAGCCAGTGGTGGATGCAGAGAAGAGGGGAGATCACTCGAGAATGGGTGACATCACCGCTCCCAGGCATTCCTAGCCAAAGGCTCTAATGTCACAGCCACTGTCAGCGCACCTTCCTCTCCCCCTGCAGCAGCTGCTGGCTGACACAGGAGAGTCAGATCACATGACTTGACCAGAGTGTATATACACAGGTTAGTTAGCATAGGTGTTAAGAAGGGGAAGATGCCATTTTAAAGCGGAGTTCCACCCAAAAGGGGAACTTCCACTCATTTGCTTCCTCCCTCCTGTGCCACATTTGGCACCTTTCAGAGGGGAGGGGGGAACGTGTACCGGTTTTTGGCCACCTCCTCCTCTCCCCCCCCCCCCCCGCCCGCCGAGCAAATTCCAATGCGCAGTGCACTTTGTGCATGTGCAGTAGGGACCCGCCCTTGAAGCCGCAAAGGCTTCACTGCCGGGTTCCCTTACCGGCAATGGTGGAAACATCAGCTGCGGTGCCGATATATACCTGGACTCCAGGACAGGTAAGTGTCCTAATATTAATAGTCAGCAGCTACAGTATGTGTAGCTGCTGACTTTTAATTTTTGGAGGGGGAGGCTGGAACACCGCTTTAAGTTTAGGCTGGTACTTTTAATTACGGTATGTTTTCTCTTAGTCCCCCTGCAAGTCCCACAAATACCGTTTTGATCCTGCCATTAAAGTCCACCTAATGCAACTTCCTGTGATGTGGCAGCAGTGCTGCACTGCTCCTGAATTCAAAGCGGAGTTCCCATTCTCATGTAGGCTGTTCCTACTTGCACTGCAGGGGGGCGAAAAATGCTACAGGGAATGTAGCTAAAAGCAATCTCTTCAGTAGGGGCACAGATGGCAAAGTCTGAAGAGAGGCTCCAATTCATCCTGGAGTTCTCTAAAACAAAATAAAACAGTTTTTTGGCTGGAGTTGGACTTTAAGGTTTACAGAAACAAGTTTTTATAGCAAGACTTTAGATGCCAAAATTTGTTTACATTATTTTTAATGAATACATTTACATATAACAAATACTGTGATGGATGCACACGGGGCACTTGCTCGTGTCACTTTGTATAAATTAGGTTTTTAAAAATGTGGTTGATTGTTTTTGACTAGTAATGTAATGGATTAATCTGTTAATAACAATTCTGGTTGTCCTAGGGAATTGAATGAAAAAGCCACCCAGGTAGTATTTATGAAT
This sequence comes from Pelophylax lessonae, assembly GCF_965119305.1. NCBI lineage: Eukaryota > Metazoa > Chordata > Amphibia > Anura > Ranidae > Pelophylax > Pelophylax lessonae. The sequence continues at coordinate 164,207,205 of NC_138775.1, forward strand.
GGAAAGGAAACCGTTGTTCAACCACCAGACTCCAAGGAACGCCATAACTTCCTCTTTGACTTTTCATTTTGGTCCTTCAATAAATCCGATCCATACTATGCAGGTCAAGAAGAAGTATATGAGAAGCTAGCTGTTCCTCTCTTAGAGTCTTCTCTCCAGGGATACAATGCTTGTCTGTTTGCCTATGGACAGACTGGATCTGGGAAGTCCTACACGTATGTAAAACATTTTTGAATTGTGTGCTGGATAATAATAATAAAAATAACCAAAAAAAAAAAATAATCAAATTCTAGCTCCAAGTTTTTAGAAATCTATCAACATTGGTTTATATTTAAAGTGTATATAAAAGGTTTAACTTTTGAGAGAAGAAAATGACTAAAGAAATCAGGGAGATTTCTCCATTTCAGTTGTCGTCATCAGGACTGGAAGCCCCCTGGCAGTGACACAGATGGCAAAAATAAAACAAAGGGGTTTCATGGAATCATTTCTCACTTCCGTTATTTTCTGAACGAGGATTGTGGGTTCGTTGTGGTCACATGCACCGCTCTATGCCCACACTACATATCCCATAGTCCTCGGCCCATTTCAAGAGTGAGAAACAGAGGGTGGCTACACTCCTATTTACAGTGGGGCCATGGAGAATAAATGCAGCCACCCTCTAAAAAGAAGTTTGATTACAGCATCCAAAAAAAAAAAAAAAAAAAATTGGGATGCGGCTAAGCAATAGAAAGTACTCTTAAAGTTAAAAATACATACCTGAATAAAATATATATTTTTTTCAAGCAGAGTTTTGTGTCATTTAATGGCATTTTCTTTTTCTGTTGTTCTTTATAATGCTGTGTTGTATAATATCTGAGGTATGAGTTATTTAGGACCTTGAAAAAGTTATGTTGTAATGAACCAGTTTTCTGAATTGCATTAGAGATTACAGTATTGTCCTGAACTTTTATGTATCATGTTGGCATGATTTTAATAGCACTAAGCTAAACTTGCTCTCTTGTTCTTGTTTTGTTGCAGAATGATGGGCTTTGATGAAGAAGTAGGCATTATTCCAAGATTCTGCAATCAACTTTTTTCCCGGATTCAGGCAACAAAGCAGCAGGTACGGAGTGCCACTTGTATTGTACTTGCTTTAATAGCGATGGATAACAAATGGATCTAAAACTACAAAATACACTAAACCTATTACAAAAACATTACCTGACAGGCAAATATGATGGTCCCTTTTCCAGAGAATTCTCCTTTAGCTTAGTGAATGAGGTGAAAAGTCACTTTGTGAAGGATACCCTATCACGTATATCATGGAAAATAAGAAAGCTGTATTGCTTGCATGCGACTGGAAGTCTGCAAAGCTTCTCCTCCTTCCCTAAGCTAAAGAAACTCCCTTTCTGTAGAATATACCGTAATTTTGGCGTATAACACGCACCTAAATTTTAGGAGAGAAATTTCAGGAAAAAAGCTGAAATTTAAAATAGCTTTGAACTCAGGACATTTTTTTTTTTTTTTTAATCAAATGCAGCCTCGCCAGCGCAGTGCCCATACATGCAGCTTTGCCAGCGCAGTGCCCATACATGCAGCCTCGCCATCGTTATTGACACTATCCGAATCCCTTCTAAAAAAGTCCAGGAAGCAACGGCGAGAGGTAGAAGGGGGCGGGCAGCGCAGAGGAGAAGGATGGACGCACTGTCATCGGAAGTGCCGGCGCCTATGATAGACGTCGGCATAGGAGGCGGGACTTCCGATAACAGCGCGTCCTTCCTTCTCCTCGGTGCTGCGCGCCCCCTTCTACCTCTCGGCGCTTTTTTTTTTTTTTTATATCGGCGTATACCACGCACTGTTCTTTTTCCTCCATTTTTAGGAGGAAAAAGTGCGTGTTGTTATACGCCGATAAATACGGTATATGTTTTTACAGGGAGGTCTAAGGACCTGGAGGTGAGAACAGGAAGTGGGAAGTGATGAAGGGAAACTAAAAAAAAAAAAGGTTTACACCAGGCACATGGCTGGCTGGAAATAAACAAGTTCTTTACAAGTGTAGCACTGCCCCCTTGAAGACTGACAGATTTCACACTTACAGGTCCCCCTGAGTTACCATTGGCAACCTTGACCTCTTTGGCCTATCCAATAATCAGTCCAGCCCCTGTACTCACAATACTGTTTTTATAGGGTCTCCAGTGTCTTCCCCCTCAGTCAGCTCTCCTGGACCTCTGGGTTCAGCTCCGTTCCTCTGGCCTTCGTGCCACTGCTACAGAGGAGGCAGCCGCCACCCTCCCTTCCGGGACTCTGCTCTCCAGCCAAAGACCACCGCAGCACGTGTGCTCCTGGCTTTTATACAGTATCCCAGAATGCACTGAAGCGACCCACCCATGCCAATCACCAGGACTGTACCAAAGCCTATGCATCCATTTGTCAGATTTCTTCCCACTGTCCAACATGCCTTCCTATTGGACCAGTGTGAAACACTCTCTAGACATAATAAATCTCATACTGAGCACAATGAGCAGACCTCACTAACAGATCCTGCTCTCTAATAAGCAACGAGCAATAAAGATTTGCCTGCTGCTCCTCTGATAGGCAGACACAGCCAAAAACTATACTCTCTCACTAGCACCTACCTAGGAGGGTGCTACACAAGGTTCTTCTGACTACTAATCATTGATTCTACAAAATCTACATGGTGACAGAAGTGAGATTGATGAAATATCATGGCTCAGAATCTAAGTGGCATGCAACCCCTAATCTTTGATAATGAAATTCGAAAGGGAATGGGAAGTGTACAGCAAAAAAAGGGCTCTCAGACAAGTCAAAAAGGTATAAGCTTGCACTCTTAATTTTACTGGTTGAGATGCACTAGATAAATATGAGTCATTTCATTTTTCAAGACAATGAGGACAAATATCTAATGCAAGAAATTTGAGATGTTTTTACCACAACATAATGTAATAGACAGACATGTTTTAACATGATGGCTCAGAAACCAGATGAATGAGACTGCTGGCTAAAAATTTTTTTATTTTGGTGCGCTACGATGAACTGATACGTGACAGGATTGTATGTGGTATCTACAATGATGCCGTTTGTTCTCAGTTGTTAAGGAAGAAAAATTTGACACTGGAATTCGCCATCAGAACATGTATGTTGTTTGAACATTCTGAAAGGGTCACTAAGGAACTCAAAAGAGAAGCAGAAGTGTTTGGTGCAACAGAACAAAAGACAATGCAGCAACTGTCGTAGTAAACAAGCTACTGAGCGCAACAAGTGTCCAGCTTTTAACAAAAGGTGTAACTCGTGGAATCATTTTGCAAAATGGCCGACATCCCTTTTTTTTTTTTTTGGTGCATTTAGCACACGTAATTGCGTATGTTGCGCCATGCGCCTCCGCGCACTAGGCCTGCACTTTCTGGCTTCTTAGGCTGCCTCCCTCGTTTTGGACAGTGCACGCTATGGAAGACACGCCAGCCAGCCACCCACAGCCCCTGTGCCAGCCAGCCACGTCAGCAGGGAGCAAGCCACGTCAGCAGGCACGCGCATTAGGCTGTACCGTTTCATCTAAGTGCATGTGATTCAAGACTGGAAGCTTACCAACAGTGTCCGTTCGAAAAGAGTCCTCATAAAATTGGTCATTCCAGGAGCTGGTTGTTGTACTGCATGTACTTCTGGACTGAGTTGGATTAGATTTAAGTGCATGCTGTCTGGTAAGGCCCCTACCATGCTTGAAAATGCAACCTCATTTTCAAGTAGAGAAATCAATAACTTTGCTCGCCAATGGGATTTTCAGCACGTCCCTAGCAGTCCCAATTACCCTAGATCCAATGGTCTTGCAGAGCGTAGTGTAAGATTGGCCAAGCTTTTCCTAGAGAAATGTCCACGCAATGGTTCTGGCATTTATGCAGCCCTACTCAACCTCCTAACATAACCTAGGGATGGCATGCCTTCTTCGGCACAACATTTACCATCACCAAGAACCAGGACTCTGATTCCCATGGTCCCATCCCAGCTCCTGCCACGAGTTGAAACTGCTGTTCAGGTTGCTTTGCTTTATGTACGCTCAGGCAAAAAGGAAAAATAAACCATGACAAATCGGCCAGACGCCTTTCTCCTCTGGAGCCTAGGCAGGTGGGAAGGATGGAGACTGTAAATTAATCCACAGACACGACGTGGTTCTGCACTCCGTCCTTTATTTCACCTCCACACAAACTAAACAGGAAGGGGAAATTCATCATAGAATAGGAGGGAATACTGAAAAAGATGCAGTAACCGAAATGACCACAAGATGGCAGTATATTAAACAACTATATCCCTTGTACATGAAGTTAACAATCTCACTCTCTTCTTAAAGCGGAGTTCCGGGCACAAAATTCAATTTCTAATAATTACTGCATTGTATTCCTTACTCTCCGCTGAGTCAGAATTGGATATTCCCATAGTTTTTTTTTTTTCACTTACCTGTTTACAGAGGTTTGTATACTCACCTTTCAAAGGACTTTCTCCCTCCTGTGCCTCGGCTCTCCTCGTCACTTCCTGCCGCAATGCGTCCTGGGAGCTCTTCCTCGGCCCTCCCATGATTCACTTTGCAGTCACATGGGCGGCCGACCACTGTTCTAATTCCTTGACTCACAGGCCTACGCCCACTGGAATCAGGAAGAAGGGAAGACATTTCCCCACAACGGACTCGGCAATCCACAACAAAGATGGCGCCGCACATCAGAAATTATATAAAGTAAGATTTTATTCTTGCAAACTCATTATTTCACCATTCTAACCAGGATTAGCGGATGTATCGATGTGTAAGGGTGATTGTTAGGGGGAGATTGAAAAAAAAAAAAACGATTCTGTGCCCGGAACTCCGCTTTAAGATAAAAAGAACGGGTGAGTTTGACATAAAACATTGTCACACAAAAATGATTTTCAGAACACAGTAGCATTCAAGTAAGTGTGTGTATTTAAACAAACAAAAAAATACCAAGATATATGCTCAATGGACCAGATTTTACAGTTTCCATACACCCTCATACAGCGCTTTAAGAAGCATAAGAGAGGAAGCACCTTTTTTCGTCAAACAGTCAGCAAGTTGTGACTTGGCTGTTGACCAACGCACTTCTTTGATTTTATTAGCATGTATGAGCTCTTTGACACCGCTTATTTCTAATCTTAGTCTCTTCTCTGTGACCTGTTTTGTAGACTTAAGAGCGTCAAACAGGGAATGGTTATCAGTAACACAGATAAGAGGAAGAGCATTAAGATCAGCTTTACCAGTAGTGAGTTCAGAGTAGAGCATAGCCAAGAACATAGCATTGTCAATACCATCTGACATGGCAAGGGTTTCTCCTGCCAGTGTGCTTCTTACCACACGTCTAATTTTTTTAGATTGCCAAAACAGTGGGGAGAACTTTCCTGATTTTTCCATGAGGGCAATTAGAGCCCCACCCTGTGTCCCTCCATCTGGAAGATTGCCCAGTGAAGCATCACTGAATACTACCAAACTCAAATCCTCACTTTTACCCAAGTATTGAAACTTAAGTGTTACCTTCTCTGATTTAAGTTTACGGATCACTTTGTTCACTTCATGTATGGACTGAACAGTAGCATTCTTAATGTTGGATGCTAGGCTACATGTGTCAAACATAACATCCGGTCTTGTTTGTTTAGCAACCCACAGAACCTGTCCTATTTTGGATCTGAGTTGTTCTTTCTTTCTCATTCAGTGGGGCCTCTCTCTGTACAGCACGTGTTGCCTGCAAATGAATTGGTTGTAGGTTTTCAATATAACTGTGCTGATGCACCTGTACTACACCACCCACAGTAGCAATGTTCATCCCCACATATGAAAAACTCTCACACTCTTCACGACCCACGTGAAATGCAGATTTAAGCACAGGGATGACATTGGTTACAAAATGCTCTGAACCTGCCCAAAAAAAATCATCCACATGGCATGCCAGTACTCCTGTTACCTCAGACTGCTCATTCTGCCAATAAAACACTGCAGGATCAACCCGTGACATTTTACCCCTACTGTTCAGCATGAGTTCTTTGACCTTGTTGTACCAGTAGAGGGAAGCATCTGCAAGTCCATACACACATTTCTTTAGTTTCCACAACACATTGTCCACACTCGCTTCTGGTGGGGGACGAATGTAAATGTCTCTTGAGAGTTCAATTCCCTGCAAAAAAGCAGACTTAATATCCATAGAGTTCACTTGCCATTTGTTTTGACAAATAACAGCTAACAGCAGCCTGAGTGATTCTGATGCACATGTGGGAGAATCTTTCTGTAGTTCATGCATATTGGCCTCTTCAAAACCTCTCGCCACAAGACGGGCTTTGGGAACAACACCACTAGAAGTTTCCTTTAACGTACAGACCCATCTAGTAGAGATACATTTCTGACCTTTGTCTGTGACTACTTCATAAACATTATTAATTTGCCAGTTTTCAATCTCTTGTTTTTTAGCAGCATCAAAAGAAATGTCTTTGGTGATAAGTACATCATCATCGGTGTTTTCACACCCAGTGAGAAGATCGTCAACTTGTGACATGTCTAAAGCTTCCTTTTGACCCTCGCTGCCATTTGGTTCTAGATACTGCACATTGTACCAGTTTCTATATTGCCCTCTTGCTTTCCCTGCTCTGCCTAAGACTCTGGCAGTGTGTTCAGCACCATCCTCTCTGTTTGTAAATGTCACTGTCTGACCTTTTCTCAGTTGGACACCCATGGAACCCCCTGTATTAGTATTAGTTTGTCTCACATCTTCTCTATCGTCAGTTTCTGTGTTTTCAGGGATTTGCACTTCGCTATTGACACTCATTTCATCATCTGAATTCTCTGAACCATCAGTGTGGATTACATTTTCTTTTTCTTTACTATTTTCAGTGATATCAGGTAGTACAGGTGTATCCTCATCCTGTGCATTAACTTTATTCAGTCTGGACTGGTGTGCTCTAACAAGGATACCACCATGTCTGACAAACACTACAGAGCCATCTTGACCGAAAACTACAGCTGGACCTTTCCACTCTGTACTGTCTGCTCGTTTGTAGTACACTCTGTCTCCTGTCTCATACTTTTCATCTGTAGGCCTGAGCTGCTTTCGTAAAGCTCTTTTTATTCTTTCTGAGCATTCCACCTCTGTGAATGCTCTTCTGGAAGCATGCAATGCTGCTAGGTGCTGTCCTACTCTAGTACTCATAGAAGTGCCTTCTAGAGCAGGCAGTTCATTAACCAAAACGGAGGGAAGATTAGGATTGTGACCAAACACCAGCTGGTGTGAACTATAACCATGCACATTGATCATACTGTTTTTGGCCATTAGAGCCCAATCTAGAGCAATCTGCCAGCCACACCCATTTTCCCTTTTCACCTTCAGGAGGATCTCAGTCAGAGTCATGTTGTGTCTCTCCAGCAGCCCGTTGCTCCAAGGACTGTATGCCGCTGTGGTCTTCATCTCGATGTTGAATTTTTCTGCCATCTCTTTTATCTCCTCATTGTTGAACTCACCACCGTTGTCAGTGTATATCCGTTTTGGGGCACCATGAACACTTATCCACGAGTGAATGAAAGAGTTGACGATCTCAGATGCTTTCTTTGTTCTCACAATGTTTCCAGCGCTGAAGCGTGTGAAATGGTCGATGATGTGGAGGTACCATATGCCAGGTTCCAGCTCATGTAAGTCCATTGCCACCGTCTCATTATACTCTGAGGCTAAAGGCAAACCGACAGCAGGCCTGGGCTTGGTCCTGCTGTATCTTTGACATACCTCACAGTCACGGATAATCTCTTGCAGAATAACTGGACAGTCTTTGTCAGTATTTCCAGAGCTGAGGATAAGCCTTTGCAGCCGGTCTGCAGAGGCATGGCCAAACTGCTTGTGAAGCTTCAAAAGGACTTTACGCTTCTCTTTTGTAGACATCGCTGCTGTGATGACAAGGACTTCACTTTCATTGGTGTCCACTTCAGTATTACCATCTCTAATGTCAACACAGTAGTGTCCCGAACTAGTGAGCTCAAGAGGCACTGGTTGCTTGAACATGACAACTTTGTCATTCTCCATGTCTAAGACAGTTCCCGCTCTCTTTAGAGCCATTTTGCTCAGCAATAAAGGAATATCTACAGGAACAACTTCCGTTTCAATGTGACATTTTGTTGGTCCGATCTTAGCGGGAAGCTTTACCTTTCTGTTGGAGTGTACCACCTGACCATCACCAAATCTGAAAGGTCTGCAGCTTGAAGATTCTGTTTGCATCAGTTTGTTTATTTGGCTTTGGCTCAGGTCTTTCATGTAACTATCCAGCCACTTTTCACCACAGACAGTACGTGTGCATGCTGTGTCAATGATAGCTGATCCCAGTGATTCAGTTAGGAAAATCTCAGAGTCCGTCATAACTTTTGTAAACAGTGTAATGTTACATTCCTCAACATTTTCATCTTCTGCTAGCTTTACTTCATTTCTCCGATGAGGACAGTCTTTGGCCCAATGGTATGTGCTCTGACAAATTGCGCATTTTGATCGCTTACCATATTTGTCGAGTGGGTTAGTACCTTGCTGTGGTTGCCACTGTCTGCTCTGTGACTGGCTGTTGTTCCGTTTGAATTTACCCAGTGGCCTCTGCTCCGTGAAAAACGCTGCATCTGGAGTCTCACTGCCTCCGCTCACTCCACTGGTTTTTCCTCCGAAAATCTGTTTTAACGCTGACTTCATGGATGCAAATGTTAAATCTGTGCACGCTGTAAGTGCTAGTTGCCTACTCTTTTCTTCAAGACAAGCCGTGTCCAGTAGTTTAAATGCTAACACAGCATCAGGCAAGGTCATGGTGTACCTCTTCATGCGGTTGTATCTCTGCTCAAAGTCTATGATGTAGTCTGTCATGGACACCTCGCTGTCTTTAGAAATCGAGTCGAAATGAGAGTACGCTTCATAAGCCCGGTCTTTTTCTTCTCTCAAAAATACAGAGTCCAGCTTAGCTATCAAAGTTTCCATACCATTGTCCTCGTTTAGATCCCTCGCAGGTATCTCCAAAGCGGTCTCTCTGGCTCGCCCCTCAAGCCCCAACACAACCGCGAGTGCCTGCTTCTTCTTGTCCAGATCTGTAACAAGTTTCCAAATACTAAGTTCATTCTTCCAGCACTCGTATGGTCTGGCTTCGTCAAACTTAGGCGGTACTCTATAGTTGGAAACCATCCTCTGCTACCATGTAAATTAATCCACAGACACGACGTGGTTCTGCACTCCGTCCTTTATTTCACCTCCACACAAACTAAACAGGAAGGGGAAATTCATCATAGAATAGGAGGGAATACTGAAAAAGATGCAGTAACTGAAATGACCACAAGATGGCAGTATATTAAACAACTATATCCCTTGTACATGAAGTTAACAGAGACCACCCGTGGGTTTGACAAACTGGCCACAGTTCATTGAAAGGCCTGGCAACCAAACAGCTATGTTGTCCCTTCTGAAGGTAAGACCTATGTATGGAACCGCCGTCGCCTTCTTCAGGTACCTGACTCATACTGTACTGCTGCTGCCCATGTGCCTATGATCACTTCAACTCCCCAAGCACAGTCATCTGCTGCTGTGCCCATCAACACTTCTGAAAATGGATGTAACACACAACCACAAAAAAATGACAGCGACAGGCCAGAGGTTTCTGACTTGCAAGCCCCACAAGTTGTTACTCCATCTGGAAGAGTGTGTAAACCCAATCCTAAATTCCAAGACTTTATCACATACTGACTTTTACTCAGCATTTTTGTTTTATATTGCAGTTATTATTCCTTGCTATGCTGCACTCCTTGTTGGTTCTATATTTAATATTTGGTTATATATGCTTATCTTTAAAAGGGAAAAGATGTAGAATGTGTCTGTTTTTACATAGAGGTCTGAGGACCTGGGGGCAGGAACAGGAAGTAGAAAGTTATGAAGTGTAACTAAAAAAGGTTTACACCAGGCTCATGGCTGGCTGGAAATAAACAAGTTCTTTACAAGGTTCCACTGACTACTCATCATTGCTTCTACAAAATCTACACTTTCCCAGTGAAAAAACCTATTTGCCTTTAGTATATCAACCCCAAAGCGTCTAGAAATGGGACCCAATATTTATACTTAATAAATTCATACTTCACATGAGTCCACATGAATTCATTGGGTGCATGTCGCTTATATCAAATCACACAAGTATATGGAGTACCTCTTTGCATTACTTGCTAAATAAATAAAAAAAGTCAAAACAACCTGCCAGAAGTATTGTGGATGTTGAGGTCATTAGAGACTGTTAATGAACAGACCCTGTCTAGTAAATGTGTTGTGAGATAAACAAGGTACGATGGCTGTTCAGAGCATTTTTACATGATGAGCAAATATGTTTGTCCCCTGTTTACATACATATTATTAACATGTACATAGAAACCAGGAGATTATATTTTTATATATATATATATATAAATTTTTTTTTTTTTTTTTGCACTGTCATTGATGGGGCAAGTTAATAACATGAAGCTAAGCTTTGTGAGATGTATTGAATACATTTTTTTTTTACTAATATTGAAAAGTGAGCTTTGTGGGTTTTGGCAATCATAATGCATAATCTGATGTTACCTTTTGGCTTTGCTATAGGTCTCCTTTCATCTGGAGATGAGTTACTTTGAAGTGTACAATGAGAAGATCCATGATTTGCTGGCTTTTAAATCTGATAATGAGCAAAAGAAGCAAGCAGTAAGTGTGCATGTATAGTAGTTTCATCCAATCAGTTTTGTTTTGTGGGTTGGGATTTGGAATGCTCAGCATTCCCAGGATCTAACTGGAAGGCCTGTAACATTCACAAAAGTCATTCTCCTGCGCTCAAAATGGTGAACCATGAGGTGTGTATTGTAGAGAAACTCTTCCTCAGCGCCTGCAACCTTGCTGCTCCCTGAGGACAATCGATATCTTTAAAAACTGCAAAACCTCAACAACTAGAGAGGGGCAAACTGACCTAGCGCATTACCAAAATGAGTTTGAACATAAAATAAAAATTGTCATACTCTCAACTTGTGAATAAAGTACGCATGTCTAAGCAAGTGGAACCCTGTCGCCTTCAGAACCGCTGCATTCTACCAATATGGGGAGAACAGGAGGCTTCTGTAGTTTGGCTGACATGTTTTAAGAGCGATCCCTCTTCCTCAGAGCCAAGATAGTCATTGAAACGTGTCAGCAAAACTACAAACTCCTCCTGTTCTTCCCATATTGGTAGAATGCAGCGGTTCTGAAGGCAAATGGTTCCACTTGCTTAGATATGTGTACTTTAGCCATGCATTTGAGTATAATTTATGTTCAAATAAAATTTTATTTTGGTAATGCTCTAGGTCGGTGCGTCACACTTGTTGTTTTCAGGCCTGTAACATTGCCTTTGCCTGTGAGCTGCGGGTGGTGGGTATTTTGATGCAAGTTCCGCTTTAAGGGGGAAGTCTACCAATAGACACACACCTGTCCAAATCATAATCCTCAAATGTGGACGTCCTATCCACTGAGATAAAAATAAAATGCAATCTGTAAATAAATGATAGATTTATAATCTGCACATATGGAAACATGGTAGCTATGATTATTTAACTATATATAATCTAGTATTGAAAATGCTAGCTGCCTAGTTGTCATGCCAATCTAAGACTTCAGTATTTTTGGAGCAAATTAGCCTAAATGGGCATCTCACTTGCTGCATGCTTTTTCCAGGTGAGAGTCCCAGAAGAGTAGCAGCAGGACATCCAGGGAAATATCACTTTCAGATAGAGGTCAGAAATGGCAACTCTGTTTCTCTTAGCAAAGGTTTCCTTGTAGTGTGTTTTTTTTTTTTTTTTTTTTTTTTTTTTTACCTTCTGAATCACTCAAGTAGCCATTGTTGCTATCTGAAAATAAAAGCTAATGGATATCAGTATGTTCCTGAATAGGATTATTGTGGCTGTCCCAAAGAATGTATAAGCAGTAAATATAGACTTTTTAAAGTTTTACCTTTTTAGGAACATGTTCTACCTATATTTAGGGTGTAAAATGTTCCAAGAGTTTCTCTTTATGTGACAGTGGGCGGGGGATCTTCTCCCCACACCCACTGTCACTTTTTGAAAACACTGTGGCTGTGCGGGCTCCGCCCACACAGCTGCATAAATCATTTACAGAGATCTGTGAATGAAAAAAACTACAAGTAGCGTCAGCCATCGTAGCAGACGTACTTGTAGTTTGAATGAGCTGCGAGCGCGCTGCTCAGCACGTTTTGTAGTTCATTCAATTCTCCTCTAGCTTTGTAACAGCCAGTACGGGGATATGGGCACAAAGATAGCCAAAGACTTTGGACGAGCCTGGCATTGCTCTGCTGATCATGGGTGCAATTCTCTGCAGGCTCCAGTACAAAAAAAGAATAAATAAACATTTTTTTTTTTTTTTAACCTTCAAAAATATGTGCTTTTTTTTTTTTAAATTTATTTTTGAAAGGTGAAATTGACCCTTAAATTTTCCTAAATATTAATGATCTATTTATTAAATAACAAAGGTTAAAGCTATACTCTGACCAGACGTGGTAACTTTACATTTAGTTAAAGATACCGAATAGCTGCTGTCTACAACATCGGAATAATGATTCCCTTGTTGAGTTACCTGCTGGCTTCCTATATTTCTTGGGGCACCAACAGCAAGATCTGCTGGCTGTCTTTCTGCCCAACTCTCACTCTTTTCTCTCCAAAATGTAACTACACTTTCTTTTGCAATCTCCCATAATATAATTAAAATTAGAATGGGATCTTTTTTTTAATTTATAATGGCAGGTGTGGATACATGGAAACTCAAGCTCCAAGATCATGCCACTGGATTCCCTGAGAGATGTCAAAACTTTTTTTTTTTTTTTTTGGGGTGAACTTCACTCACATGCAGTGTTTATACTCTACATGGCCAATAGAATATGCGGGCACCCCTTCAAAATATTGAACTTATACTGTTCATGCTAAATGCTACGGATTACAGTGATGACATTTTAGATAATTGTGCGTTGCTGGCTATGTGACAACTGTTTGGGGAAGCCTCTAAACTAGACATGGTTTGATGAATTGGGTGTGGAGTTACTCAAGTGTCTTGCAAAGATCCTCAACTTTTTGGGTCAAACTAGAACACAAATCCTTGCAGGCCCAATACGCACTAATTCCCACAAACACGTCTATATCTTTAGAAAAGCCTTTGAGAATAGTGAAAATAGCGGAGGCTGTTATAGCTACAAGGGGAGTTATTGATGGCTGTGTTCTTGAGTTGTCCAGCATGCTTATAAAGGTCTATTGTTTGGCCATATAGCGTAATTCTCTGCATACCTGTACATAAATGCATTGTAATATCACTTAATTGTAGAAAGCCTTTGATTCCTGTGGTTTTGGCTAGCATCATATTGCATATATGCTGAACTATACATATCCATTGTCTATATTGTACATATCCATGCAAGAATCTTAGTATAGTGCTTTTGTAAATATTTTATTATATCTTTTCATGTGACAACACTAAAGAAATGACACTTTGCTACAATGTAAAGTAGTGAGTGTACAGCTGTATAAGGGTCCATTCACACTATCGCGACTTGGTCGCCTGACAAGTCGCGGTCGGTCGCTCGCCATTGAATAGTACAGGACCCGTTCTAATAGGAGCGACACAAGTCGCTCCGACTTAGGAAAAAGGGTCCTGTACTACTTTGGGGCGACCTGGAGGCCACTTGCATTGACTTCAAATATATGAAGTCCCTGCAAGTCGTGCACCGCGACTTCCCAGGTCGCCCCAGCAAGTCCTGTCGCACCAGTCTGAATGGGTGCTAACAGTGTAACTTTGCTGTCCCCTCAAAATAACTCAACACACAGCCATTAATGTCTAAACCGCTGTCAACAAAAGTGAGTACACCCCTAAGTCAAGTCCAAATTGGGCCCAAAGTGTCTATTTTGTGTGGTCACCATTATTTTCCAGCACTACCTTAACCCTCTTGGGCATGGAGTTCACCCGAGCTTTACAGGTTGCCACTGCAGTCCTTTTCCACTCTTTCATGACGACATCATAAGGCTGGTGGCTGTTGGGAGACCTTGCGCTCCTCCGTTTTTCTGTTTCAGGATGCCCCACAGATGCTTAATAGGGTTTACGTCAAGAGACATGCTTGGCCAGTCCATCACCTTTACCCTGGGCTTCTTTAGTAAGGAAGTGGTTGTTTTACCCGAGATCATGATGAAAGACTAAGACGGTTCCAGTCTCAATAGGGTATAGGCAGGACTCCCAACATACTAACAATAGATCACAGAATCCCTGCTCCAGGGTAGCAACATCAGGAACATCATACAATAAAAACAATGTGGTGAAGTAAAGAGCAGGCCTAGATACACCTCTCTGGGGCCTGGACCCATCTATCCCAGATTTTGTTGCATTTGGATGGACAACCATGGTGAGCATATATCAGCTTCTTATAGGGCAAGGTGTTAAATTCCCTAAGCCAGTCATGGAAAGACTTTGGGGCCAGTGTTAAAGGAGAGCCCATGGTGTCATGCAGGAACCCCACCACTTGTTTTCAGAAGCCTTACAACACTGGGCAGCTCTAGAGGAGGTGGTAGAATGTGCCCGGCTCCCTCCCACACAGAGGGCATGTACCCGAGGTGTCCTGATGGTATTTAGCCATCATGATAGGTGTCAAATAGGCCCTGTGCAGCACAAACAGCTGGGTCAAGCGATCCAACAACTTTGGGGGCACCAATTTCCAATTGTCGAGAGCGTCCTCCCACTCCTCATCCTCCACAGGTCCCACATCCCCCTCCCACTTAGTTTTGTTGGCATAAGCTAGTACCGTGGAGGAGACACCTGAAACCTTTTAACATTAACGAGTCACATGACACTGGGGAGGGAAAATGGCTAATTGGGCCCAATTTGGATATTTTCACTTAGGAGTGTACTCACCTTTGTTGCCAGCTGTTTAGACATTAATGACTCTGTGAGTTATTTTGAGGGGACAACAAATTTACACTGTTATACAAGCTGTACACTCACTACTTTACATTGTAGCAAAGTGTCATTTCTTCAGTGTTGTCACATGAAAAGATATAATAAAATATTTACAAAAGTCTGAGGGGTGTACTTTACGCTTGTGAGATACTGTAGTTAATGCCATTTAGGCATTTGTTGATTCTGCATGAGCTTTGGCTGATTTTGTTTATTTTTTGTATTATCTTGGTAGCTTAGAGTGCGGGAACATCCATTGCTAGGACCTTATGTGGAAGACCTCTCAACGTAAGCAACAATTTTATCAATTGTGTAAATAGCTTTTTTTATTTAAATCGGCTTATTGTTGATCGAGCAGAAAGTATTTATGGCAACCAAAGAAATTCTTTGATTTATGAATGCTAATGCAGCATCTTTTTCTCCTCATTTTTTTTTTTATTGTAGCAATGTAGTGTCTTCATTTCAAGACATTCAGGTGAGATTTGACTCTTTATATTATGTGTCATTTTACATGATCATTTGTTCACCATTCACAGTATTTTCAGTGGTTTGCTAGAAGGACGCACCTCAAATTTGGCAACTCGTAGGGACTGTTTGTTTTTCTTTGGACCTACACTTTATACTGGTATTTATACGACTCTGATATAACTGTGGACCTAAACAAAAAAGTGAAGATTTTACTTTGTATTGGAAACATCTGGAAATGATAATTGTGCCTAAACAGTGCCCTGAAAATGCACCTTTTTGTATGAAGGTGCTTAGGTACTCCTGTGCATACAGCCCCAAAGCTGTATATCTGCAGCGTGAATCTGGGCCACTACTGCCCATGACTGCTAGTTTCACGAGATTTTGTAATGTCACTACAGGCAGTCCCTGGGTTACAAACCAGATAGATTCTCTAGGTTTGTTCTTAATTTGAATTTGTATTCATGTTGGAATATATAATATATATTATTTATTTTTTTTTTTTTTCAGTGTAACCAAAAAATATATATATATTTTTACGTTTTTTTTGAATAGCATAGGGAAGGGTTAACACCCCTGTAATGTTTGTATTACTGTCTGTGCCCCTGTTCAGAGGTTTTCCCCTCTTCTTTCTGTCCCTGTGACAATTGGAAACAAGGACTGGTGATAAAGCTTCAGTGGAGACACCTTTTTCTCATGAGAACTCTTACAAGAGTGAATTTTCCTTGCCAGGGGTAGATTTCCTCTCACTTCCTGTTGTCTCAGGGCTCCCACTTCCTGTTGTCTCAGGGACAGGAAGTGCGATTAAATCATTCTAATGAGGATACAGACAGCAGTAACTCGAAAAGGCAGGCACCCCTAGTTTGCACGAGTGTGGTAGCATTACAACTATTGGAATGCTGCGCAGAACAAGATAAGTGTGAAAGGGTGCTCTGGGGGAATGCCTATCATAAAGTCAAAATATAAATGTCCCAATAGCAGAAGAAAGAGGAGTTAGCCAGGCACTTGGGTAAACAACAAGAAGGAAAAGCACCTTTAAGTGTAGCAGCCAACCAATATTTATTATAAATAAGCAGGTACTGTATAAAAAAGCTCAGCGGTGGATAGATATAAGGCTCATCAGCAGGATATGCCCGTTTCTTGTGCTTTCTCAGCCTGCGGCAGTGGTCCCTGATCCTCAGAGCCATGGTATCCAGTAGCTGGCAAGATGGCCGCCCGGTGGTTTCCGGGACCATTGTGGAATGCAAGTGCCTGGCTATAAGTGACGTCGCACTGCCTCAGTTTGTAAGTACGAGTCGTACATAAGTTGGATGTATGTAACTTGGGGACTGACTGTACTTACTGGTAAAGCGAGGTTGCAAAGCTCTACCGCCACTTAAATGTCCACCTCCATACAGACACCGTGCAAAATAAGTCTCAGTAATAGCCTTATATTAACATTATATTAAGGCTACCTACAGCGCTTGCTGGAAATATTTAAACAACCCTCATCGCATATACGTATGAACAATTGTGATGTATTCAAATCATATTGAAAGTGCTATGTACAATAAATATCCGTAATAGTAAACCAATATATAACATCAAAGGCTTAAAAATTGTAAATAGATACAGTACTCAAATATATTGTGCCAATATTAGTGACAAATACACTGTGGTGTTTGGTTAAAGGTGCACGTGACCCATATGGGTTAATTCAAGTCCATATACAGTGATTGTAGTGATCAAAAGTTCATAAGAATTTTCTTTGTGCAGGTATGCTCATCCAATATACTCAAAGTGCAGGTGCTCACTGTGGATCTTATTCAATCCTCATTTGTGACATCTATGTGGCACAGGTATCTCTCCACCGTGGTAAGGATAAATTGGGTGACTTACCAGAAATAGTGGGTCTCATATGCCTTATAGCATTAAGACCACTTGCGCTTGTGTAGCCCCCAAGGCCAAGATGGCTTCCCCTGTGACTTTCTGGTAGAAGGGTGGTATAGGATTCCTCCTGTCCTCTCACCTCAGGGTATGGGCCAGGGTACAAAAAGAGAAAAATGCTCCGGATAGTGAAGTATTGTTAAAAGGCTTTTATTCCCAATCCGTGGGTAAAAAATGGCATATAAAACAATGCAGAGCAGTAAACGTGACAGACTGTACATCCTAGACAAGCTAGCTGCAGAGTGGGGAGCGGAGGTTCCGCCTTGCGTTACCACCTGACGTAACGGGGTCACGCTGTGCGTTCCAATCTAACGTGTTTCGTCACTTCCTGTGATGTCGTCGGAGATCAGAGAGTTAAAGTAAAAACCAAACAAATCTTTGCTTTGTAATGTTATTTTGCAATATACTTCAAATAAAGTATAAGGTAGCCCTGTCTTTTTACTGTATTTACTGTCTAGATATTTGCTGTAGTTGTGTTTAGATGTCTAGCTTGTCATTATTTATATCATATATTTTTTTTTGGTTTTAGAGTTGGCTTGAGTTGGGTAACAAACAGAGAGCCACAGCTGCAACGGGGATGAATGACAAAAGCTCTCGATCTCACTCTGTGTTTACACTTATCCTAACCCAGACCAAGGTAATTAATGCTTTTTTGTTTTTCTGGTAAAGGTGGCATTTCCTCTTCTAAACTTGTTAAAATGTACTCTTGTGTATGTCTTTTCATAGACTGAGGTTGTGGATGGGGAAGAACATGATCACAGGATTACCAGCAGGATCAACCTTGTGGATCTGGCTGGGAGTGAGAGATGTGCATCAGCAAAGACCGAAGGAGACCGTCTAAAGGTAGGAATATTTAAAGAGCAATATGTACCATAGTATTGGGATTGCTGAAATGTTGAACATAAACTTAAGTTAGGCTGACACCATTAATATATTTACATGGCAAGCTTTTGAAAGCTTTAGGTTTGTTGTTTTTTTTTTTTTTTTTTTTTTTCAAACTTGGAAAGCTTTAACACCATAATTTAGCATGGTTTAAAGAATCGATCGACTAACTAGTTGACCGGTCCTTTTTGAAATTTTGTTTTATCTAGACCCTGTGGCCTTACAACCAGCAGCTTTTATAGGTTTGTTGCACTGATAATTAGTTATTTTTCAATTATTTATCAATAGGTTGTGCAGGTAGTGGATATATAATTGATTCATTTATATTCCATTTTTTTTTAAATTAAAATTTAATGGAATTTTGTGTTAGCCCTGGCCAGCTGTCTGTTTTTTTTTTTTTTTTTCTTTTCGACTTATTGAACAGAAATGGCAAAATGCTTTCAATGGTATCTTACACAGACTAAAAGGGAACAAATTCATAAGTTCACCGTCAAGGTGTACATAAACTTTAAATATAGCATTGAGAGTGTTTTTGTTACTTTTACGTCCTGCCACAAATCATGTGCAGTCTGCAGTTTCAGAAGCCCTGCAAAAGCGATCTCCATGAACTACAGTACACCTCAGCTTTTCAGCAATTCAGCTTTTCAGAGCCCAACGCAAGTGTAAGCTAGGTCTAACGGAGCCCCCAATAGCAGTGAAAACCCAAGAAAAATGTTGTCTGGACATACATTTTAATGGTTACTGAGTGTTTGTAGCCACAAATAATAGCACTGTATTTACTTTTTTTGGTACACAGGAGGGCATCAGTATCAACAAATCGCTACTTACTTTGGGAAAAGTGATCTCTGCTCTTTCAGAGAGCTCACAGACTAGGAAGAGAATTTTCATTCCATACAGGGAATCTGTCCTTACTTGGTAAGTGAGATCCTGGGATTCACTACTGTCTAAAGATCCTTTTAATCTGTTAATTATATCTAATCTTTAGTCAGTCTGTTTTTAAAATAGATCTGTTTGGAGAGAAATGTGGGAGCCACTAATGCCAATAAGATTTTCCTCCTGGCTTCACTACCTAGTGAGTCCCTAAATGGGAACAAGCATGCGGCCAATGAAGTCGGAAAAGCCTGAAGACTTTTTCTGTGATATTCTCAGTTAGAGACTCAATAGGTGTCATCATCAAGATCATGGTGATGGTGCCTAACCAATGTAGCAACTTCGCCTCTGTTTCTTTCCTTCCTTAACTGTGAAATGCAATTACCCCCCCCCCCCTTTTTTTTTTTTTTTTTTTTTTTTTTTTTTTTTAACCAGTCTTCATAGACCAGGGCTTGACAAATTTTCCTGAAATCTAGGAGCCAGCTAAAAAAGTTAGGAGCCAGTTTTGTGTTTTTTTTTTTTTTTAAACAAATAACCAAGCCAAAATTATTTCCAAAAAATAACGTACTAAATTTACACATAAAGACGACTAGAACCCCACTCTCCTCTATAGAGCAATCGGATGGAAACAGACTGTCTGTCTGTTTCCATCCGATGCCATCTGATCCGATCCACAGGATAGATAGAAAATGGAACCACCATCCGTCTGTTTTTGGCAGACAGGATCAGATGGCGGCAGATTACCGCTCCATAGAGGAGACTGAAGGGTCCAATCAGGTCTGCCTGAGAAACTGACAGGCGGACCTGTTCAGACAGCCCGTGTGAAAGGGGCCTTCAGCTGTGGCATGGTGATGAGGGAAAAAAAAAATTATATTATATAATCTTTTTTTTTTTTTTTTTTTTCTTATAATTGAAAAAAGAAAAATATTTTTTTTTAATAATAATATTAACCACACTCCCTGTCCACTTACCTTTTTAAGCAAAGGTAAGTGGACAGGGAGATTAAGCCTGCAAAAACTTCCCTCTCATTTCCTCTTGGGGAAGGAGATGGACAGGCAGGGGAAACAACCATTAGTTACTGCTTGTCAAACTCCTGGCCACCACAAGAGGGTGCCAGTTCCCCGTTCTCTCACTGAAGAAGGCCGAAAAGCCTCGGCCTCAATTTTCGGACGGCGTGGAAGTCCGTGGACTCGGTGAGTGGTTGGGGGGTGCAAAAGGGACCGGACACCTCTTGGAGTGCACCCCAGGTGCCAGGTCGCTAATTCTAGTCGCCATTGCGACCTGGCGCCCGGGGTTTGTCGAGCCCTGCCATAGACCTGCTTTTGGAGTTTATGGAGAGCTGGTAATCATCTAGTTATTGTTTTTTTAAGCTTTATAACCTCAAAGCCTGCTGGTTGTGGGAATACCTAATGCACCTAATGGAGCAAGCACCATGCCCACTTACATACACTGCACTTAGTCACTGCATCCCACTCTGGTCCTCTAGTGTACACCAGAGCGCCAGGCTTTTGAGGGGGCAGGCAGAGCTGGCTGTAGCTACCAGCCACTTGTTGAATGGTAGAGCCAGCTGTCAATCAAGCAGATGAGTGGACCCCAACAATATTCTAAATGTGGCATAGCTCTATCCCATCAGCTGATGGCAAACAATAGACTGCTATCAACTGTCCGGGTCACAGAACTAAAGCCAAAAGAGAAGTAGGGCAAAAGGTTTTGTCTATATTTCTTTTTTAAATCCTACTATAGTGTGGCTGTAATTAACCCCAGATTTGTAGAAAGTTGATTTAGTCTGGGGCCTAATGGGAATATCTTTTGGGAGAAAATATTAAGAAATCAGTTTCCCTTCATATTTATTGCTCAGTTATTTATATGTGTATGCATGTAGCTGTGTGACAACAAAGAAAATTAATAACCAAAGGCTGCACAAGAAATGTACCTAGGTGATACATTTATTGTAATCCAGGCCCAGTAGTCATGGGACTTCTTTATTCCCTAAACATGGTGTAAGGTGGAATTATGCTTTAGGTTAGCAAACAATAGAGGTCTGTGTTTTTGCAAACAAACCTGTTCAACTTTTTTTTTTTTTAATTTATTAACTTTTTTGTTTTAATAGTGTTTTTCAGAAAAGTGAAAAAATTAACATTAATTTGTAGAAGGAAAGCTGCAACTAGAAATGTAAAGTAAATGCTGTTCCAAGACCTTAGAAAAGTATAGATTTACAGTATCTCACAAAAGTGAGTACACCCCTCAGTTTTGTAAATATTATTATGTTTTCATGTAACAACATTGAAGAAATTACACTTTGCTACGATATAAAGTAGTGAGTATACAGCTTGTATAACAGTGTATATTTGCTGTCCCCTCAAAAAATAACTCAGCACACAGCCAATAATGTGTAATCTGCTGGCAACAAAAGTGGGCCCAAAGTGTCAATATTTTTGTGGCCACCATTTTTTGGCACTGCCTTAACCCTCTTGGACATGGAGTTCACCAGAGCTTCACAGGTTGCCACTGGAGTCCACTTCCACTCCTCCATGACAACCTTACAGAGCTGGTGGATGTTAGAGACCTTGCATTCCTCCACCTTTCGTTTGAGGATGCCCCACAGATGCTCAATAGGGTTTAGGTCTGGAGACATGCTTGGCCAGTCCATCACCTTTATCTTCAGCTTCTTTAGCAAGGCAGTGGTGATCTTCTGAGGTGTGTTTGGGGTCGTTATGTTGGAATACTGCCCTGCGGCCCAGTCCCTGAATGGAAGGGATCATGCTCTGCTTTAGTATGTCACAGTACATGTTGGCATTCATGGTTCCCTCAATGAACTGTAGCTCCCCAGTGCCGGCAGCACTCATACAGCCCCAGACTATTACACTCCCACCACCATGCTTGACTATAGGCAAGACACACTTGTCTTTGTACTTCTCACCTGGTTGCCGCCACACATGCTCGACACCATCTGAATCAAATAGGTTGATCTTGGTCTCATCAGACCAAAGGACATGGTTCCAGTAATCCATGTCCTTAGTCTGCTTGTCTTCGGCAAACTGTTTGCAGGCTTTCTTGTGCATCATGCTTAGAAGAGATTACCTTCTGGGACCACAGCCATGTAGGACAGTTTGATGCAGAGTGCGGCACATGGTCTGAGCACTGACAGGCTGACCCCCCCCCCACCCCTTTTACCTCTGCGGCAAAGCTGACAGCACTCCTATGTCTATTTCCCAAAGACAACCTCTGGATATGACGCTGAGCATGTGCACTTAACTTCTTTGGTCGACCATGGCGAGGCCTGTTCTGAGTGGAACCTGTCCTGTTAAACCACTGTATGGTCTTGGCCACCGTGCTGCAGCTCAGTTTCAGGGTCTTGGCAATCTTCTTTTAGCCTAGGCCATCTTTATGTAGAGAAACAATTCTTGTTTTCAGGTCCTCAGAGTATGAACTTCCAGTGACCAGTATGAGAGTGAGAGCGATAACGCCAAATATAACACACTTGCTCCCCATTCACACCTGAGACCTTGTAACACTAACGAGTCACATGACACTGGGGAGGGGAAATGGCTAATTGGGCCCAATTTGGACATTTTAACTTGGGGGGTTTACTCACTTTTGTTGCCAGCGGTTTAGACAATAATAGCTTTGTTGAGTTATTTTGAGGGGACAGCTTATTTACACTTTTATACAAGCTGTACACTCACTACATTGTAGAAAATTGTCGTTTCTTCAGTGTTGTCGCATAAAAATATAATAATACATTTTTTTTCAAAAAATGTAAGGGGTGTACTCCCTTTTGTGAGCTACTGTATAAACATGTATTAATGCTGCTAATAGTTGTACTTTTTCTGGGTTCGTAAAGGTTATTGAAAGAAAGTTTGGGAGGCAATTCCAAAACCGCTATGATTGCTACAATCAGCCCTGCTGTCAGTAACATTGAAGAGACGATGAGCACATTGAGATATGCCAAACAAGCTTGTCTAATAATAAACATTGCCAAGGTGAACGAAGACATGAACGCAAAACTGATCAGAGGTAAGGGTCTCTTGTTGTAAATCACCAGCTAGGACATAAACTATCATGGAAATGATTGATTTCTTAGATGGAGTTTGGTCCAGCTGTGTTCTTTTTGCCTTGGTCATAAATGTTTACTTTTGATTAACTGGATCTGCACTGTAATTTTAAAATGAATGACTTTTGAGGTTAGCAATTTTCTCAGCATCCTGTAAACATTTTATGAAAAAGTAAATCTGGAATAAAACCGAATCGGTTAACTTGTTAATTACCTCCTGGCAAAAACATATTTGACAAATCCTTTTTACATGACCGTGGTCTCTGCAATGCTGAAAGTAAAACTTAACGAGTGCTTCCACGCTTTCCTGGTTTGCATCACCGTTACGGTTTCAACCAATATATTTTTTAATGTTAAAGTGTCTATATACATGCAGTTAAGTTTCTTAGTCAGTAAGCTTCATGAGGGCAATGACTGATGTGAGTATTTGTATATACAGTGTGTGTGTGTGTGTGTGTGTGTGTAAGGAAGTGTAAAGTGCTGTCAAAATTGGTAGTGCTATATAAGTACCTGTAGTAATAATAATAATAATAACTTGGGGGTCAGTGAAGTAGGAGAGGATTATATCCAACAATCATGTGAAGGATGAAAGTACTACACTTCTAGAATAGGTCCCGTAAAATGTATTAATCTTGAGCAGTCAGAAGATTCAATCCATTTAGTTTTGGTGGCTCTTTATCAGGGCTTGTGGTGGTAGGAGGAAATGCTGGGGAAAAAAACAACAAAGATCATGGATTTTAATCACTATGTGGGTGCCCACACCAAGACAAGAGGAATGAGGGACAGTAATTTTTGTCCCTACATTTATTTATTTTTTTCTGATACAGGTAGTCAGAACTAAAATGGGTGGTAAATCCTCCAATATACTCTTTGTATGTAAAATAGGTACAGTATATTTCTTTTTTTGTCAATATAATTAAAAATCTGTTTTGTTATTTAGAACTGAAATCCGAGATTGAGAAGTTAAAGGCAGCACAGCTATCTGTCAAGAGTTTGAATTCTGAGAAATATCAACGTTGCCAACAGGAAATAAGCCATCTAAAGCTGAAACTGAACCAGCAGGAAAAGGAGATGTCGGAGCTACACAGGTGAGGAGCTGGAAGAAAATAGTGATTTATTAATCTTTGTCTTGGTACAGCTATGTGAAATGTGGTATCCTGTGGCTTCTCTTAACTGCCCTTGTAATCTTGGATAACAGTCCTGAGTTAAAAAATAAATAAAAATAAAAATAAAAAAAACTATCGAAGTTTATTACCTTTTGCATACTGCCAGTGGCTTTATGGTTCAATATTTTTTTTTTTTACTGTATGGAAAGTTTTACACGTTAAACAAGGAAACCGTATCAGTTACACACTGCAAGGAAGGTATACATAACAGCTGAGGTTGCCAATTCAATGAGTCATTGACATGGACTACTAGTGGCTTTATATGTGAGGATAAGCAAGCATAGATTAGAAAGGAACTTTAACTTTTTTTTTTTTTTTTTGTCTAATTTGGTCAAACTCTAATTTCCATCAGGGGTAAAAGATTCCTTTTCAACAAGAATGATAAATAATTTTGGTTAGAACTGGTCATTTAGTGCAATTGAATTATGAAAGATAACGGTTATAGCAAACAGTAGTATTATGTTTACAATATTTGCAAGGGGAGCAATTCTATGCCAGGTTTTATAGTTGCTAAAAACCTTATCACTGTACAGCAACACTGGCCATGAATGGTGATACTAGCGGCACCATATAGAAAAAATGAATGCAGTTACTCAAGCATCATTTAATATACATTTTCTCCTTTCACTATCCAGTAAGTTTACTAAACTGCATCAGAGCAAAATCAGGTTTCCTTACTCTGATAGGGCTTTACTATGTAGAATTGCTCTGTTAATCTCTTGACTAGATGAACACAAATATACAGTAAGTCATTTAGCAGCTTCTTTGTAAGCATTTCATCTTTGTGTTTAGCTGCTTGCCTAAAATTGCAATATGCTGACCTCTGTTTGTTTGTTTTTGCTTAAGACTCCATTCACACCAGCGCGAATTGTCAGGCGACTTGTCAGCCTGACAAGTCGCGCTCCCTCGCGGTCCATTGACTGCTACAGGACACGTTCTAATAGGAGCGACACAAGTCGCTCCGACTTAGAAAAAAGGTCCTGTACTACTTCGGGGCGACCTTGGAGCGACTTGCATAGACTTCCATTATGTGAAGTCCTTGCAAGTAGCTCTGAAGTCGTGGTGCATGGGAATGCACGAGTCGCCCCCGAAGTAGTACAGAGTCGTGCCACCCCAGTGTGAACCGAGCCTAAATGTCCATATAAATAAGTCTACAGTACGTCAACATTAATTCTGGCAAGTTGCTAAGAATCAGTCCTATTGTTGAAAGGGGATCCAGTAGATGTGTACGCAAAGTGCTAGAAATGGGGGTGTTCATGTCAGCATTTTTATTAACCTTTACTAGATAAGTTGGTGAGAAAGTTCTGACTCCTAATGTGTAGCACAATATGTTTTTTGACCAGATTATATGTGCTCATTTGATCTCTAAGGGCCGGTTCACACCAGATGCAGTCCAGTGTAATTTATTTTCTGCATCAAATACTCATGGACAGTAGGTAATATGGGTTCCAATTGCCTAATTCACACCAGCGTAGGAAAAAAAAAATTAAAATATATAGAACATGCTGCATTTTTTTTCTGCACAGAACTGTACTGAAACATGGCAAAAGGCATCAAAACCCCATTACACTGCAAAAACAAAACTGGAAACTTTGAAATAAGAAAGGAGGCTGAAAGGCATTGAAAATGTATGAAATTGTAGTCCTTGGGGGGCTTCTTGATAACGGATTCTTTCCTTTTTCTCTTTTACTCCCCCCCCCCCCCCCCTTACCCCTTTTTTTTTTTTTTTTGTCTCCTATCCCTTTTATCAACAGCACTGCATATTGTGTAGTCTTATTGATACACCTTTTTGATGGATTAATATCCTCACTTAGGCATATCTGTTTTTGGTAGTTTTTTTGCGAGTGGCTGCTCTATCTGGGGCCTGGTTTCACGTTCAGCTGCACCCAATAGACTACTTTATTTTCTTAGCATGTTTTTATATCTATTGTTTTCCTTTTCATGTGTTGACCATTGCATTACCGATAAGTTTAACGTCATGGGAGACTGTTGTATTTCTTCAACCTATTTGATACTGGGCGTGCGTTTTTTGATGCTTACCCATAGCAACTCTGGTGTGCTTTTCTTTTCCTGTTCTAACTATACTTCCAAAAATTGAATGGATGTATACAATAATATTACAATTGGTTTTCTATTTTGTAACTTTGATTTTTTTTTTTTAAAACCAATAAAATCGATTGAAACAGAAAATGCATCAAAACGCGCATACAGAAATGCATTCGGAACACATCTGGCCAATTAAGGTCTCCCAATGGCAACCTTCTTTTGCCTTTGTTAAAATTTCAATATTACAAAATGTTTCTTTTTTTACAAAGGATTTGGAAGGAGAGGCTTGAATATGCTGAACAGAGGAAGAAGGAAGAGACCCAGGAATTACAGGTGAGATTAGAGAAGAGCCACATAGGCGCATGCTAATAGTGCAGAACTGCTTGGTGAACCAACTGGCCTTACATTTACAGTAATATATACATGGCCATCGTCCTCAGCACTTTTAAAGGTTTAATTGTTTTAGACAAATTCGCCCCTATTTGGGTAAGGTGGTCTACCTTGTGAGTGAATATAGAGTTGACATGATGAGAAAATCATGTGCTATCTGGCTTACTAAGTAAAGAAAGACATGTTAGACAGCATTAAAAATGTGAGTATATAATTCTAAACATAAATCCTTGTTTGTGTCCATACAGTTGTGTAACTTGATTGAATAACACTGGCAGTTTTTATTATGACTGCTTTGTGTATTGTATGTTCGTGTTCCTTTTATTGGATTATGCGAACACTTTGCTGGCTGCTTTTGGGCTCTAAAAAACAAACCTTTCCATGAGCAGAATGGTTGTCTATTTCAAAGCTCATACATTCAAACAAGTCCTTGTGTAGTTATGTGACAGTTTCAAAAAAGGAGACCTGAGAAATTCAGTGCAGCTCAGTGGTGGTCAAAGAGCAAACCAGCCCTGAATAAAGCACTGAAGTATACAGTTGGAATGCCATTTGGTTTGGCTTTTGGGTGCATTTCAAAAGAAATGTGATTAAACCACATACTACTGTTTTTTAAAAATAACTTTCCTACAGTTTAAGAACTTTTGGTGAACCTTTGGTGACATCAATTGGTTAACGGTTAGTACGTTGGCACATTTTGTTTAACTTTGAATAAACAATGACAATATGTGTGTAATTGTTAATGAAAACTACTGTAGTTTCGCTGTACTCCAAACAGAAAGCTGGAATCACTTTTAAGATGGACAATCGTTTGCCAAACCTGGTGAATCTGAATGAAGATCCTCAGCTTTCAGAGATGTTACTGTACATGATAAAAGAAGGAAAGACCACCGTGGGAAAATATTGTAAAGGCTCATCTCATGACATCCAGTTGTCTGGCGCACTTATCGCTGAAGATCATTGGTAAGGAGATATGAACAATGAATAGTGATTATCTGCTTGGTAGAAGGTGCTGGCAAAAATGTAAAAATCTCTTAAAAACAGATAATCGCCTGTAGGGAAATAATGGGCTCTCTTGGTTAACTAACTATAATCCAATTTTTTTTTTTTTTTGACAGTGTCATTTTAAATATTGACAACATAGTTAGAATAATCCCTTCAGGAGAGGCAAAGACATATGTTAATGGTAACGAGATCTCGGCTTCCACCATTCTGCATCACGTGAGCTCAATCTTTTTGGTCTTGATAAAACATTGAAAATAATTTGTGGTTAGAACATATCTAATATATAAATCATTTCAAATGTAACATTCAGGGTGATCGTGTGATTCTGGGAGGAGATCATTACTTCAGATTTAACCATCCTGTTGAGGTCCAGCACATAAAGGGTCCATCCAGAGTTTCTACTGTATGCTCAGACGGTCCCAAGGACTTTGAATTTGCCAAGAATGAACTTCTGAAAGCCCAGAGAGCCAAGTGTGTAAACCCTTTCCAATAGTTTGCTTTTTTAAACATGTTTAAGACAACCCTGAATGCCAATTAATTTTGGTTTGTAGATTGGAAGAGGAGATTGAAGAAGCACGGTTAAGAGCAAAGGAGGAGATGATGCGAGGAATCCAGATTGCAAAAGAGATGGCGCAGCAGGAGCTCAGCTGCCAGAAGTCAGAATACGAAGAGAAGATCAAAGCACTAGAAGCCGAGCTGGTGAGTTTCCAGTGACTAGTCAGAATAATACCTTCATTTTTAAATGTGATCCCTTTAGGAAGATATAGGTGCATCTCAAAAAAATTATAATATCATTGAAAAGTTAAAGGAGTTGTAAAGGCAGAGGGTTTATTATCCTAATGCATTCTATGCATTAAGATAAAAAGCCTTCTGTGTGCAGCAGCCCCCCTAATACTTACGTGAGGTCCCTCTCTGTCCAACGATGTCCATGAGTGTCTCAGCCGACTGAGATTCCTCTTCATGATTGGCTGAGACACAGCAGTGGAGCCATTGGCTCCCACTGCCATCATTCAAAGTCGGCTAGCCAATCAGGGAAGAAAGGGGGCGTGCCTGGGTTGGGGCTCCATGTCTGAATGGACACACAGAGGTGTGACTCAGCTCTGATGCCCCCATAGGAAGCTGCTTGCTGTGGGGGCACTGAACAGGAGGGAGGGGCCAGGATCACAGAAGAGGGACCCGAGGAGAGGATATGGGCTGCTCTGTGCAAATCCACTGCAACAGAGCAGGTATGTATGAAATGTTTGTTATTTTTATAGGAAAAACAACTAGACTTGGCAATCATTTTAATTTATTTCAGTAGTTCAATTCAAAAAGAGAAACTATATATAGATTCATTACACAGACAGTGTGATATATTTCAAGCATTTCTTACTTTTAACGTTGATTATGGCTTATAGCTAGTAAAAACACATAATTCAGTATCTCAGAAAATTAGAATATTACATAAGACCAATAAAAAAAAAAAAAGGATTTTTTTTAGGCAGAAATGTTGGCTTACTGAAAAATGTCCATGTGCCGTATAGTATGCATTCAATACTTGGTCGGGGGTTCCTTTTGCATGAATTACTTCATCGAAGTGGCGTGGCATGGAGGTGATCAGCCTTTGGCACTGTTTGGTGTTATGGACGCCCAGATTGCTTTGATAGCGGCCCTACACTAGTCTGCATTGTTGGGTCTGGTGTCCTTGATCTTCCTCTTGACAATATCCCACAGATTCTCTGAGGTTTGGGTGAGGTGAGTTTTCCCGCCAATCAAGCACAGTGATACCATGATCATTAAACAAGTATTGGAACTTTTGACAGTGTGGGCAGGTGCCAAGTCCTGCTGGAAAATAAAATCCCACATTTCCATTAAGCTGGTCAGCAGAGGGACGCATGAAGTGCTGTGGAATTTCCTGCTAGAGGGCTGCGCTGACTTTGGACTTGATAAAAACGCCAAAACCAGCAGATGACATGGTTCCCCAAATCATTACTGACTGTAGAAAGTTAACACTGAACCTCATGAAACTTGGATTCTGTGCCTCTCCACTCTTCCTTCAGACTCTGGGACCTTTGATTTCCAAATAAAATTTAAAATGAACTTTCATCCGAAAAGCGGATTTTGGACCACTGAGCAACAGTCCAGTCGTTTTTCTCCTTAGCCCAGGTAGGATGCTTCTGATGTTGTCTCTGGTTCAGGAGTGGCTTGACATAAGGAATGCGACAGTTGTAGCCCATCTACTGGATACGTCTGTGTGTGGTGGCTCTTGAAGCATGGACACCAGTCATATTCCACTCCTTGTGAATCTTCCCCCAAATTCTTGAATGGCCTTTGTTTCACAATCCTCTCAAGCCTGCAGTTATCCCTGTTGCTTGTGAACCTTTTTCTACCATACTTTTTCCTTCCACTCAACTTTCCAATAATATGCTTGGATACAGCACTCTGTGAACAGCCAGCTTCTTTAGCAATGACCTTTTGTGACTTGCCCTCCTTGTGGAGGGTATCGATGACTGTCTTCTGGACAACTGTTAAGTCAGCAGTCTTTCCCATGATTGTGTAACCTACTGAACCAGAGACTATTTAAAGGCTCAGGAAACCTTTCACAGGTGTTTGGAGTTATTTAGCTGATTAGAGTGTGACACCATGAGTCTACAATATTTAATTTCTTCACAATAGTCAAATTTTCTGAGATACTGAATTTTGGGTTTTCATTAGCTGTAAGCCATAATCAAAATTAAAAGCAAGAAATGCTTGGAATATATCACTCTGTGTGTACTGACTCTATAGGAGTTCCACTTTTTGAATTCAATTACTGAAATTAACTTTTTGATCAAATTTTTTTGAGATGCACCTGTAGAATACAATTATTGGAAATGCTGAATTTTTGGACTTTAATAAAATAGTTATACCATGTATGATTTCAGAAGGAGGAAACTCGGAGGAAACAGCAGCAGGAGATTACCACTCAGAAAGCAGCCAGCAAAATCCAGGAGCTGGAAGAGGTGAAGCTGCATCTTCAACAGGAGATTCAGCTCAACAAAAGGAGATTAGAAATGGAAACTCTGGCCACCAAGCAGGTAAAAATGTGTTTATACTACACGTAAATTAACTATTTTGCTTTCTCTGCAGACTAGGAAGAGATTCGGGTAAGGCATCCAATTGTAGAAAAACTTCCATGTAAATATCGAATTGTGATAATTGAGGTTATGCATGCTCCTTCCACCCGTCAAGTGTAGTGTAGAACCCCCTTTTGCTGTGGCTAGTGGACACTGAAATCCAACTTTATTAAGGTGCGCCCACAGTGATCCCTTACAATACCCTCCTTCCCCATCTGAAATTTTATTTAGCACTGAAAAAGTGGGTTACACTGGATCCCTCATTAGTAGCCAAGACTCAGCATTAGCTTCCATCAGCAGAATTAGAGAGTTTTGCAGTAATGCCTATGCAGCAGAACCTTCCTTTGCTCCTCTTGAAAGGCATACATACAACTTACAATAATCCCTGCATATCTCCTGCAACACATGCACAATTTCCCATGTTCTACTCCTTTAACCCTTTAGGCCATTTTTGCTTGTGCCTTTTTTAAACCCCAAATTTTTTTTTCTGAAAGTAGATGGGCTGGAGAATACAGTAGTGCCAGTTTGTCACACAAAAAGAGTTCAATTGTCTATCAAGTGCAAAATTTCAGAACTAAATATTAAAGTTTGTGTTAGGGCATACACATGCAATATTACATTTGTATGTAGGGGTGGGGGGCTTAAACATTTTTTTTTTTCAAAGGGTTAAATGCTTGGTGTAACTTTAAATTTTTTACCCTTTTTTTTTTTTCCACCAAACTATCTTTCATCACATGCGAGACAAAAAGTTTCCAATGTGATGCTTTTATTTTTTTTTTTTCTGTGTGATGGGTTCGCCTTAATGAGGTCACAGGTCTTTAAAGATCCCTAATGCCTCATGTGCCCTGTATTAAAGCTAGTGGAAAGCAGATCGCTTCCCATGATATTTTTTGACAGCAGGACTCTGAAGTAATATTTTACATGCCATTTCTGGGTTCTTAGTAGAAAGGAGAGATCAGCAAATGTCCCATTTGCTGACCTCCCTCCCTTCTATCTGGTGAGATCCTCTGATGGGAGTGCAGAACCCGTAAAATATGTGCGGTTGCTAAGATGTGTGGAAGCTGTACAGCCCCCTGAATGCAGCTGACAGTTTTACATACGTGTATGTGTGTGTAAACCATGCATACACTTTTAAGTACATTTCTAAAATAAATTGCATGATCTATTCATTTATTTCTACATTATAATAATTGCAACATTTTAATGTTTTACTTTAAACAGTTACTTTTGAAAATTGTTCATAAGGGATACAGAAAATGTACTTTGAACAAATTGACAATAAAATAATAGAACTTTTCGGAGCCTTTCATCTTTTATAGGTACAGAGCTTTACAAGACCTAGTACAACATAGAGCAGGAGATAGTTATTAAGCGTTTGCTTAATGTATCAGACTAGCATGTACTCAGAATCATTGATAACACTAATGGCAGTGCTAGAAAGTCAGAAAATGTTTACAGGTATCCCTTATTTAAAAACCCATTTTAAGGAGCCCGAAGGCCATCTATCCCTTATCTTGTTGAATTTAGATGGGCAACCTTTATGTATATACATAAACTTTTTGTATGGCAAGGTATTATTAATCTCCAATAACCAAGCATTAAACGCAGGTGGTAGTTTCCACATCCATTGTCTAGCAATACGTTTTCTAGCTGTGACTAAAGTTTCATGCAGAAAGATCTTAGTAAATGTGTCTATATCAGGTTCGGGCAATAACCCCAGAAGACAGGGTTTAGGGTGAAGTGTTGGAGGAGAACCCATTTTATTGTGTAAGAATTGTACAACTTGTTTCCAGTAACCTTGTATTGTTGGGCATTTCCACAACATGTGGTAGAATGTACCCAGCTCACGGGAGCACATAGAGCAGAGAGTGTTTTGGTCTCTTTTTTTTTTTTTTTTTTTTTTATTTTATTTTTTATACCTGACTAATCTGAGAGGAGTGAGGTAGGAGCGATGAAGTATGTATAGCTGCGTAAGGCGATCTGACAATTTAGGTAACTCCATCTTGCAAGTGTCCAAAGTTTCAGTCCATTCCTTGTCCTCCAGTGCACCAACATCTCTCTCCCACCTTGGTTGGAGCTCTCGTAAGCTATTTTGGATGAGGAGGGAACATGTAACATGGTATAGAACTCTAAAATCAATTTTCTCTTACGTCCTTCGACAGTCGCCGCCCCTTCATAATCTTCACCAATGGGTAATTGACCTTTGCTCCGCAGGAGTAGCTAGGCAACAAGATTTGTTAATATCAAAGCTTTTAGCATATCACACTCCTAGGGGGCGGTCCCCTCAGTCAATACCTCCCTGCTTCCAGCATTCTCAACTCAGTTTTCAATTGCCTAGCTTAGGAGTAGCTGGCTGTTCCTGTGCTGGGGCTTTCAGTCTCAGCCTTCTATCCTCTTTTTGATTTTATTTCAAGTGTTTTTCTCTTTCTTTTACTTAGCTGTTTTTTTCTCAGCATTAGTTTAGTTTTCTTCGGATGAAGATAGATCATGCGGAGCTGGGTCTCGGACTGGCCACCCTGGATCCCAGGGCTGAGGCCCAGGGGTTTCCCCAGCCTGCCATCGAGCGTTCAACTCAGGTTTTCCCTGGCATATTGAACGACCCATCCCTGTTCGCTGCAGGGATGCTGCCTGTGAGGTGGCTACCTCACCGGATGCCATTTGCGGTTTCGCACCGCAATCCACTGCGTCCTGGCTGCGACACTCCCTGTCCTCAGTACAGCGGTTTGGTCGCTGGAGAAGGCTCCCCACGCCATCCGGAATGGTAAGTAAATTTCTATGTGGGGACCTGTCTGTTTGGGTGTCAGTCTGTGACTGTGTGACCCACATGTCTGTGTGAGTGCGCTCCCTGTCAGATTCCTGTGTGGAATAGCTGCCTTTCTGTGGGCTGCGGGGGGGGGGGGGGGCTCTCCCGCTCTGCTATGTGTACTGTATGGGCAGACTGGGCTCAGCCATGCTGTGCGGCGGCCGCTGATGCGGCCCGCCATTGTTTCGGATAAAACTTGGTCGGAGGAGGAATCCTCCCTTCCGATCAACATTCTGGAATTGCGAGCGATAAAACTTTGCCTTCTGCACTGGTCGGAACGGCTTCAGGGCCGTCCGGTTCGGGTTCAGACAGACAATGCCACAGCGGTGGCCTACATCAACCATCAAGGGGGCACCAGGAGTGCCCGTGCTGCTCGGGAAGTAAACGGCATTCTGTCGTGGGCCGAGACACACGTCCCTGCTATAACGGCTGTGCACATTCCGGGGGTGGAGAACTGGCAGGCGGACTATCTGAGTCGCCAGACCCTGGACCAGGGGGAGTGGTCCCTTCACCCGGATGTCTTCCAGATGTTGTGCGCGAAGTGGGGTCTTCCAGATGTGGACCTGGTAGCGTCTCGTCTGAACAACAAGGTGGAAAGGTTCGTGGCAAGGACGCGCGATCCTCAGGCAGACGCTTTAGACGCGTTAGTGGCGCCCTGGCATCAGTATCGTCTGATGTATGCCTTTCCACCGATTCAGCTGCTGTCCAGGCTGCTTCGCAGATTGGTCTCAGAACCGCACACAGTGATTCTGGTGGCACCGGACTGGCCTCGCCGGTCTTGGTACGCAGACCTCGTAAATCTGGCAGTCGACGCTCCGTGGCGCCTGCCGCTTCGGGAAGACCTTCTGTCTCAAGGGCCGATATTTCATCCTGCTTTACAGTCGCTGGCTTTAACGGCCTGGCTGTTGAAAGCCAGGTCCTGAAGGATAGGGGTCTCTCCCCTGAGGTCATTCCCACTTTGATCAAGGCTAGAAAAGCCTCTTCGGGAAAAATTTACTACCGTACTTGGAAAGCGTACTTTGCCTGGTGTGAGTCCAGGGGGTGTTCCCCTCGCTCATACTCGGTGTCGAGAGTGTTGGCTTTCCTCCAAACTGGAGTGGATCAGCGTTTGGCGCTGGCCACAAGGGTCAGATTTCTGCGCTGGCCGTTCTTTTTCAACGCCCTGTGGCGTCTAATTCATTGGTTAGCACCTTTGTTCAGGGGGTGCGACATTTGGCCCCTCCTAGGAGGGAACCTTTGCCTCCATGGGACTTGAACTTGGTTCTGTCCGTGTTACAACAGGCTCCCTTTGAAAAGATCAGGGAGATCTCGTTGTCTCTGTTGTCCAAAAAGGTTGCCTTTTTGGTGGCGATCAATTCGGCTCGTAGGGTGTCGGAGCTGGTGGCTTTGTCCTGCAGCTCTCCCTACCTGGTGATTCACAAGGATAAGGTGGTCTTGCGACCTAACCCATCACCTGAATGAGGACATTGTCTTGCCTTCGCTTTGCGCGAAGCCTAAGCATCCGAAGGAGGTGGCTTTGCATGCCTTGGATGTTGTTCGGGCGATCAGGGTTTAGCTGTCATCGACTAAGTCCTTTCGCAGGTCGGATTCCCTATTCGTCCTTCCAGAGGGACCTCGGAAGGGCATGGCGGCGTCGGCTGCTACAATCGCCAAATGGATCAGACAGACAATTGTACAAGCCTATGCTTTTAGGGGGAAGGTTCCTCCTTTCCCTGTAAAGGCGCACTCTACCAGATCTCTGAGTACGTCTTGGGCCTATCGTCATCAGGCTTCTGTGGCCCAGGTGTGTAAGGCGGCGACTTGGTCGTCCGTTCACACCTTCTCCAAATTTTACAAAGTGGATGTTCAGGCATCGGCAGATGCTTCCTTTGGCCGTAAAGTTCTTAGTGCGGCAGTGCCTTAGTGTCCCTTGTTTGGGCCCTTGGCTGTTGGGGTGTTTTTACCCCTGGGTTACTTGTTCTTCCTGGGTTGTTGCTCCTGTTGAGCATGTTTTCCTGTTGCCAGGTTGGTTCTCTTACCTTGGTAAGGTTCCTTTCTCTGATGTGGGTACTGCATTGCTTTATGCGCGGCTGCGTTTTTTTTCCCACCCCTCATGTCTACACTGCTCTGGGACGTCCCATTGGTGAAGATTTTGAAGGGGCGGCGACTGTCGGAGGACGTAAGAAAACGGAATTTTTGTAAAATCTTACCGTAAAATTCCTTTCTCTGAGTCCTCCGACAGTCGCCGCCCCCGCCCCTCTTTTGGGGTTTGTTTTATGTACTCTACTGCTATGCTACCAAAACTGAGTTGAGAATGCTGGAAGCAGGGAGGTATTGACTGAGGGGACCGCCCCCTAGGGGTGTGATATGCTAAAAGCTTTGATATTAACAAATCTTGTTGCCTAGCTACTCCTGCGGAGCAAAGGTCAATTACCCATTGGTGAAGATTATGAAGGGGCGGCGACTGTCGGAGGACTCAGAGAAAGGAATTTTACGGTAAGATTTTACAAAAATTCAGTTTTTTGGGATCTGAGCTTTTGATTACCTTCATGACAGGAATGGAGTCGAGCTGGGGAATTGTGAAGGGGAATTGTGTTTGAAGGGCATGTTGGACTTGTAGGTATCTAAAAAACATAATTTGGCAGCGTATATTTGGCTTTCAAACTATCAAACGGTTTGAAGTGTTAATTTGCCAAAAGGTGCGATAAATCGTACACACCCCTGATACCCCGTATGGTTGAGTCCGGAATGGAACTTCATTCCGGAAGTGTAGCATTATGCCATAGAGGTGTGAATTTGTGAAATGGGGGGGGGGGGGGAAGTTTAGCCTAGCAGATACCACATCCCATATACGTCTATACTGATATAAGAGGGATTTATGATCTCCCAGAGCTTCTGCTTCCCTGGTCCCACTTGTTATAGCCCATAGAGGGTCTGCTGAAGAATGTAACCATTTGGCGCATAAGAAAGTAAGGAATCTAGACCTGTCAGTTCTATCAATGTAAAAGAGCTGGGATAGCTGAGCTGCAAAGTAGGATATATTGAAATCTGGGAGAGCTGCGCCTCCAAGGTCAGTGGGGTTTTTTAGCTTCCTCCAATGCAATTTGTGTCTGCTGGTGCCCCATACAAATGGCTTGAGCAAAGACTCCATTGATTTGAACTATTTGAGAGGTAAATATACCAGTGAGTGCTAAAGGATATAAAGTATTTTAGGTAGAAGTACCATTTTTATAAAGTTTATGCGGCCCATAATTTCTGTAGGTAAACGGCCCTGATTTGAATTTTGGCTTTTATCAAATCTAAGAGGGGTTGTATGTTGTTGAAATATATTCTGCCGGGGAGTTGGTGACTTGAACGCCAAGGTATTTAATACGATTGATCCTCTGTAAAGGGAAATTTGCTTGATCATGCGGTGGTGGGAAACGGTCTTGAGGGAGTATTTGGAATTTATCCCAATTAAGTTTTAGACCTGAAAAATTCCAATCTGTTCTATGAGGATCAAAGAAGTTGACAAGGGTGTACCAGAGTCCGCCAGATATAACAACGTATCATCTGCATACATACTTCTCTTTTCTGTCAGGGAGTCCAAACACATGCCAGTTGCATCAGGGTGCGAACGTATAGCCATCGCTAGTGGTTCAGCGTCTAGAGCGTACAACAAAAGGGACAACTTTGTTGGGTGACTGGTGAGGGGGAATGACTCGGACGTCCATCCATTTGCCATCACCCTGGCCACTGTGGCCTGGTACAGCAGTTGTACCCATTGTTATAAATTTGGGCTAAACCCATAGTTTTCAAAGCATTTCTATAAGAAGCACCGCTCGACTGAATCAAATGCCTTAGCTGTGTCCAAGGCAATAACTCCTCTTGTGCCAGTATTCTCATGCTGAGTCTGGAGATTTAAAAAAAGTCTCCTCTGGGTTGAAGGAGGTATTTCTACCAGGCAGGAAGCCTGACTGGTCTTCATGTATCAGAGAAAGGGATCACCTGATTGAGTCTGGTGGAAAGAATTTTGGCAAGGATCTTAACATCAAATTGCAGGAGGGAAATGGGACAGTATGACTCAGGTAGGCCCGGGTCTTTGCCAGGTTTAGGGTTAGTACTATTAATGCTTCTCTCATAGAGGGGGGTAAAGTAAAAGTATTGAACATATAGTTAAAGAGGGAGAGCGCATTGGTATTTGGTAGTAAAGGGAGTAGAATTCTCTATGGGTAGGCCATCAAGACCCGGTGACTTGGATCGAGGAAATGTGGCAACAGCTTTGGCTATCTCCGGAGTCGTTAGTGGTGCCTCGAGCATTTTAACTTTTTCCTCCTGGAAGTTGGAGGAATTGTATAGTGTTAAAGAAGGACTACCTTGGTGTCATATCATCAGAGACTGTAGATGTGTATAGGGTTTTGAAGAATTCCCTTAATTTTGCTGGGACTTTACTGGGTTCTATTAGCGGATCACTGGAGGAGGAGTGCAGAGTAATGACTACTGGCGGTCTGTCCTCACTGTAAACCAGGTAGGCCAAGAGTTTGCCTTTCTCCATGCTCAAATAATTTTTGTTTATGAAAGAAATGTATGCCTAGCCTTTTCATGCTGTAATTGTTAAACTACTCTGGTTTATAGTTTAACCACTTTACCTCCGCTCACATGGAGGCTACTGTGGCACTTTGCCACGATCCCGTCCAGCGACGTAGGTCTCCTCCCCCTGTAGGCGGCGCTCGCGCGCCGCCGGAGGCGCGCTCCCGCTGTTTTCATTCACAGCGGGAGTCGGGCCAGGGGAGGAGCAGCGGCGATCGCTGCTGCTCTTACCCGATCGTCGGGGATCGAGTCTGGAGATCCGCCCGCTGTGTGTAAACACAGCGGGCGGATCTCCATAGTGACAGGGAGTGACAGATCGGAGTGTTCAGCATAGCTGGACATCTGATCTGTCCCTGTCTCACAAAGTCACCCCCCCCCACACGTCAGTAAGCACCAGGCATACATTAACCCCTCCCTCTCCAATAAAATTAACCCCTTCACTGCCAGTGTCATTTTTACAGTAACAGTGCATATATATATATAGCACTGATTACTGCAGTAATGTCACTGGTACCCCCAAAAGTGTCAAAAATGTCAGTCAAGGGTCCGATCTGTCCGCCGCAATGTCGCAGTCCCGCAAAAAAAATCGCAGATCGCCGCCATTACACGTTAAAACAAAAAAAAAAACACCAAAAATTACAGAAATCTTTCCCGTAGTTAGTAAACGCAATAACTTTTGCGCAAACCAATCAAAATACGCTTATCGTGATTTTTTTTTACCAAACATAGGTAGCAGAAAACAAATTGGCCAAAAATTTAAAAAAAATTTGATTTTTACATTTTTTTGGGGGGGATTTCATATAAAAAAATGTGAAAAATATTGTTATTTTTTCAAAATAAACGCTCTTTTTTTGTTTATAGCGCAAAAAGTAAAAATCACACAGGTGATCAAATACCACCAAAAGAAAGCTATGTTTGTGGGAAAAAAAGGACGTAAATTTCGTTTGGGTATGGCGTCGCACGACTGCGCAATTGTCAGTTAAAGTCGCACAGCGCCGAATCGCAAAAAGTGGCCTGGACGGAAGACCGCAAAATCCTCCGGTGGTAAAGTGGTAGCCCCAGAGGTGGAGGGTTCCTCTACAATTCTTTTTTTGCTGAAGATAGGGCTAGGGCTATGATGGCTTGAGCCATAACTACTTCTGATGCAGATTTCAGTTTAGCTATACGTGAGATAAGGGTAGATCTGGAGTGAATTTTAAATGTGTCCCATATTGTAGAGGTAGAGGCAGAGTTTTCGTTGTCAAGAAAGAAACGTCCCCATTCTGATCATCTTCCTCTGGGAGAAGTGCAATCCTGAGTGTGGCCCAGTAGGGACTATGATCGGATAGCAATCTAGGAGAGAATCCCACTTCAGTTAGTCTGGGTAATAAAGTTTCGGAAATCAGGATATAGTCAATGTGGGACATGGAGTGATGTGAGGAGGAGAAGCACGAGAAGGCTTATGTTGTAGGAAATTTAGCTCTCCCAAGTGTCAGCTAAATTTAAAGTCGGCGATTAGTCAGGCAAAACGGGTTACTGGAGCAGGAGGTCGAGGTGGCAAAATCGTCTGCAGTTTGTCTAGGTTGGGATTTAATGTAGCTTTGAAATTGCCAAGCCATATTGCTGGTACTGTGTAATGATGCGCCATGAAGCCAAAAGCCTCCATTATTACTGCAGGACTGAACGGTGGGGGGGATATAGAACGCCAGTATTAAAATCGGTTCTCCGAATAGAATTGCATAAAGGAATACAAATCTACCTAGAGGGTCTACTAGAGCACTCCGGAGCACAAAGTGTACAGATTTGGCTGTAAGAATAGAGATCCCCCCCCACCGAATGGGTGGTGTATGTAGAGTGGTACGCCCACCCAATCCAAGGTTGTAATCGGGCTTCAGCATGTGTCTCTACCAGCACCAATGTGTCCACATGCTGTTTAAGAAAAAACAGCAGATCCCTTTACCTTTTCCCTCAGACCTGTGTTTTTTTTTTTTTTTTATTGAAGTCTTCTGTTATGTATTTGGGCAGGCATTAGAAGATCACACAGTTCGCCATGCCAGGATTTTGCAAGCACTGGAAGATGAAAAGCAGAACATTGCTAGGGAAGTGCAGATGCTGCAAAAAGAGAAGAATAACAGAGAGAGGAGTATGTCAGGTAACTGTAAGCATGTGCTAAAAAAAATAAATCTATCTGCTAGAGCTGCACGATTCTGGCCAAAATGAGAATCACGATTTTTTAGCTTGGAATAAAGATCACGATTCTCTCACGATTCTCTGTGTAACAAAAAAAAATTGGGATAACTTAACTGTTACGTTTTTTATTCATTAAAGTCTATTAATTGCGTTTGAAAGACTGCTGCGCAAATACAGTGTGACATAAAATATTACAACAATCGCCATTTTATTCTGTAGGGTCTCTGCTAAAAAAAAATATATAAAATGTTTGGGGGTTCTAAGTACTTTTCTAGCAAAAAAAACTGATTTTAACTTGCAAGCAACAAATGTCAGAAAAAGATCCAGTCTTTAAGAGGTTAAACTTCCTTTCTCCCTGGCAGAGGGAAGGAAAAGATACAATGTAATCATTTTTGTTTATAGTTACTGGGAGACTTTGCTGATAGCTGTTTGCCAGGAGGCTTTTTTTTTTCCACAGCTGTTCTCTCTGCTATGCAGCTATGCAAAGAATCGAGCATATCTCAGGGTTAGATCGTCAGGAGGGGTGAATCGAGATCGCGATTTTCATATGATTAATCGTGCAGCTCTACTATCTGCTTTGAAAAGCATTTTAAGGGTGTTTGCACATGGTTGAGTCCATTCAGCACAAATGCTGATGTCTTTCCTCAGCTTGGGCAGCCAAGGTGAAGCGTACAGCCTTTCACAGACATGAAATTCTGTGCACTGCTGAACTTGAGTATATGGTGGTGCTATCGTAAACCTAGGACTTTTCCATTTTCTGCATATGCCTGTATGATATACCTTGTGCTTATGAAACACTGCCTTATACTGGAGTACATCAGCATATAGCCATTAATGTGCATGGGAGGCTGTATGCTGGACCTTGCTGTCCATGTGGACTAAAGATGCTGGCATTTACATTGAACAGCCTTTGCCACTCATGGGCAATATACCTGAAATGCTTTGTGTAGAAAGGCATTTAAACTAACCTAGACATTCAGTACAGTTTGGAACATTTTTCATTTCAATAGCGATCTATGGTTGACTTAAAATTGTCAAATACAGATATAAATGTGAAATTGTGTAATTTTCCATTATAATCTTTGTCTACATTTGCAAATGTAACCATGTCCTAGATAGATTTAAAATGTATATATACACGAATGTGTGTGTGTGTAAATGTATAGTAGATAGATAAATATAGATGTATACCTATGAGAGAGAGAGAGACAAACCGCATATGTTCCAGCATATTCCTTCATATTGAATAGAGTACCATCAGTATATAATTAATTGTAACCTGGTTCTTTTATTCAGTTCCGCCTACTTGGAATTCATTGAAACTGTCTGTCATGATTCAGGAGGCAAACACAATTAGTGCCAAACTCCGAAAGCATACTGTATTCAGTAGGTAAGTGTAATGCAGGCTTATCCCTTTAAAGGAGAAAGGGGTTTTAACAGTTTCTTTACTAGAACACCTATTTTGATTACCTAATTGCCCAGATCAGCTCTCGCACCAGTCTACTCCTTATGGACCAGACCAATTTTAACATTTCTTTGATGGGTCTATTCATTCTGTGATAACTGTCATTAGTTAAGATAAGGCTACGCACATAACCCCGTTTTTTCGGTACAAGACTCACTTTTGGCAATATTGTATTGAAAAAAATATTTTATTTTCTATAATAATGTAACCATATCCCCCCTCCCTCCCCCAAAAAAAAGCAAAAAAAAAAACACAATGTACACATTCCCGGTTTGAATAGTGTTAGGTTTGTACATTTTTCCTGTTTATAGTGGCACTAAAAAAAATGTTATGTTGTGATGCATGGCAAGTTTTATACACTTTTTGTGTAACTAAAAAATTAGGGAACAAAATGATTTAAAAAAAAAAAATGGTAAATCTAAAAAAAAAGTAGCTAAATAATAGTCGATTAGGGTTATTAAGTAGTTAATTAGGAACTGTAATTCTTAATACTGACACAAAAGCTGTAGCTGCTCCTGAGATATGTAACAAGTCCCAGCTGTCAAATCGATAGCTGGGAATTCTTGATAATTGCAGCCAGTAAGAGGAGGGTATATCCTGTATGCCCTAAGGTCATAACTAGTTAAACTAGTAACCAGATTAGTCTCAAAAGAAGTCTACCAACAAAATAAATCGGTAAACCATTTGATGAAGACTGCTATTAACACTGCGGCAGTCACCTCCGTTAGTGATGGCAAAACAGCTGCTCAGTTTTGAGGTGAGTATCTTGCCTCGGAGTCTTTGTATGTCAGCTTCCATCCAAGCCGAGCTCAATGG
Source organism: Pelophylax lessonae (assembly GCF_965119305.1). Taxonomy (NCBI): domain Eukaryota; kingdom Metazoa; phylum Chordata; class Amphibia; order Anura; family Ranidae; genus Pelophylax; species Pelophylax lessonae. The sequence goes on from NC_138775.1 coordinate 164,249,877, forward strand.
CACATTCAATTTAAAGCCCAATCTCAGACAAAAACTCTCCTTCCCACCCCCTCTAACCCATTATCCCAGATTTATTTATTTTTCTTACCCGGCAAAGCAAATTATACACCGGAGTCCCACCATCCAGGTCCCTTGCTGATTCGGTTTCTGCCTGCAGGGATTGCTAGTTCAGTGCTACAGATGTGCCTGAAACCATTGGTCCCCTTTACTTCCCTTGGGCTTCCATCAAGTGAAAAGGGCATTGTGTGTGTTTGTGTGTGTGTGTGAGTCAGGGGCGTACCTAGAGCATTTGGCACCCGGGGCGGATCCTATATCTGGCACCCCCCCGGCGTGAAGGCGACGAACCCCTCATTGACCCGGCGACCAGGCCCCTCCTCCTCTGCAAAAACTGCGCTGATTGACCTGAGGCGCCAGGCAGAAATACATGTAACTGGCAGTGGCATACTTACTGTGTGCTACTGCCAGTGGTGTCACTAGGGTTGGTGTCACCTGGTACAGTAAACCATGGTGTCACTCCCCCCAAATTTTTTTTTCCTGTTTTCTGAAAGCGTGCCAAAGATGCAGCATGCAAGACTTTTGGTGCGCTTTCAGAAAGTGCAGAGAAAAAAAAATCTATAGGACTGCAGTAATAACTGCAAGTAAAATGTAGGAAGACCCCCTTTACATTACACAGCCCCCGTACCCCTGGACCCCTTTACATTACACAGCCCCTGGACCCCTTTACAATGCAGACCCCCCCAATAGAACCCCTTTACAATTCAACCCCCCCAATAGAACCCCTCTACAATGCAAACCCCCTATAGAACCCCTTTACAATGCAGACCCCCCCCCCAATAGAACCCCTTTACAATACAACCCCCCCCCAATAGTACCCCTTTACAATACAAACCCCCCCCAATAGAACCCTTTACAATACAAACCCCCCCATAGAACCCCTCTAAAATGCAGACCCCCCCCCCAATAGAACCCCTTTACAATGCAGACAACTCCCCCCCCCCCAATAAAACCCCTCTACAATGCAGACACCCCCCAATAGAACCCCTTTATAATGCAGACACCCCCCCAATAGAACCCCTTTACAATGTAGACAACCCCCCCCCCCAATAAAACCCCTCTATAATGAAGACCCCCCCATAGAACCAACCCCTTTACAATGTAGACAACCCCCCCTCCAATAAAACTCCTTTACAATGAAGACCCCCCCCCCCCATAAAACCCCTCTACAATGCAGACCCCCCCCCAATAAAACCCCTCTACAATGCAGACACCCCCCAATAGAACCCCTTTATAATGCAGACACCCCCCCCCAATAGAACCCCTTTACAATGTAGACAACCCCCCCAATAAAACCCCTCTATAATGAAGACCCCCCCATAGAACCCCTTTACAATGTAGACAACCCCCCCTCCAATAAAACTCCTTTACAATGAAGACCCTCCCATAAAACCCCTCTACAATGCAGACCCCCCCCCCCCAATAAAACCCCTCTACAATGCAGACACCCCCCAATAGAACCCCTTTATAATGCAGACACCCCCCCCAATAAAACCCCTCTACAATGCAGACACCCCCCCCCCCCAATAGAACCCCTTTACAATGTAGACAACCCCCCCCAATAAAACCCCTCTACAATGCAGACCCCAGCAATAAAACCCCTCTATAATGCAGACACCCCCCCAATAAAACCCCTCTATAATGCAGACACCCCCCCCAATAAAACCCCTCTATAATGCAGACACGCCCCCCAATAAAACCACTCTATAATGCAGACACCCCCCCCCCCATAGAACCCCTTTACAATGTAGACAACCCCCTTACAATGGAGACCCCCCTCCCCCCCCAATATAACAACTTTAAAATACAATTGCGCCCCCCCCCCTCTTACCTTATGAGGAACAGAGGAGGAGAGCAGAGAGGGAGGAACTGTTCAAAGAGAATGGGAGAGAGGCTCACAAGCCCTGCATACACAGCGGGAAATGCCGAAGTTAAATGTGCTTAGTAGTTAATGAGCCGTGATTGGTTGCTAGGCGGTCCAAGCAACCAATCACCTTCTCATTATTCTAGCACACTTAACTCCGGCATTTCCCGCAGTGTATGCAGGGCTCGTGAGCGAAGGGAGCCTCTCTCCCTTTCTCTGCTATACAGTTTCTCCTCCGGCGGCCGGCCCCGGGTGTCACCCTGGTGCTCGCTGACACCCCCCTAATGTGTGGCACCCGGGGCGGACCGCCCCCCCGCCCCCCCCCTATTGGTACGCCACTGGTGTGAGTGATGGTTATCTATAGTGAAATACTGTAAATAAAAAAAAAATGTGAGAGAATAAAATGCTTTAGAATAACCAATCATTGCTGAAAATTTGACTTGCCAGATTTCTGGAACAAATCAAAACGTCAGAGCTTAGCCATGAAGTCAGGCAAAATCAGGTTGCAATAACGAAGTGAAATAAAAACCAGTGGAATAAGCATATTGTGGTGGCTACTCTTAGTTGGGGCTTTTATTGTTTAATTCCTAATCAAAGAAATTCTTCTAATATTGCAATTTTTTTTTCCCCCAGACATGAAGTGGCTGATAAAGAAAACCAACCTTCAGTACAAATCCAAGTCAGAAACCTTAAGCTGGGAATTGTAACATTCTGGAATCTGGATAAGTTTGAATATAAGTTGGCTGCCATGAAGGATTTATATGAGGTGAATGATAAGTGGAATGGCTAGCATGAGTTTTTTTTTTTTTTTTTTTTTTTTTTAATGTTGCTACACACAGCACACGTGATATCAACCACCAATAAAACTGAATGCTATTTAGCATCATCATGGCAATAGGTATTCTAGAGAATGGTTAAAAATAATACGTTATCTGCCTATTTTCCAACTTTTAAGGGACATGGGGGCTTAAAGCGTTTGTTACCCCAACACTTCTCATTCCTGGTATGTGGCTGCTGTACCATGTACTTGTGAGAAAATATCCTGTTCTTTGTATTGCTTCCTTTGTGTGAAATCCCTGGTGTTCCTGCCAGTCCCTCTGATTTCTTATTCAAAACTGACCACACTAAGCAGGAGAACACAACGTGGTCACTTCTCTAGCTATGCTGGGAAATTGGTGTGCTCTCCTCCAATGTTAAGACTTGTTCAGACATGCCCCCACTGCACTAGGAAGCTCTGTGTGCTGCTGCTTCCCCCCCCAGCTCTTATGCAGCTGAGAACAGAGGGAATGTGGTCACGGGAAAAAGTGTTTTTTTTTAATGGGTGGTGTGTGTGTGTGTGTGTGTGTGTGTGTGTGTGTGTGTGTGTGTGTATATGTGTATAGTACATACACACACATACACACATACACATATATATATATATATATTAGTTGGACTGCCTGTGCAATCTCTATAGGGTCCAGGTATCGCCTCACGCTATCAATAGTGACACTGACCCTAGCCAACTGCAAAACTAGTGAAAAACAGTCAGAAAAGAGGAGTATGGGAAAAAAAATGTTAGTGGCCTCCACCTGTTAAACCATTCCTGTTTTGTAGGTTGTCTCATTGTTGCCCATCCAGTACACCTGTTGGTAATTTCATTAACACCAAAGCAGCTGAGACTGATTAACAACCCTCTATGCTACTTATCTGACCAGATCAATATCCCAGGAGTTTAACTGACTGGATACTATACTCCTATTTAAAAGGTGTTCCTTTTAATTTTTTTGAGCTCTGTGTGTGTGTGTGTGTGTGTGTGTGTGTGTGTGTGTGTGTGTGTGTGTGTGTGTGTGTGTGTATATTATATATACAAAAATATGGGTTGTTTGCAATCACTTTTAGTATTAAAAATGTGATAAGAGCATTTTGTTCATAGAAACCATTTAACTTTTTAACTATAATTTCTGTAGTCCATGTTGGAAAAAAAGGGGTCCTTTTGCTCTAGGCAATAAGAGATGATACTCTAAGCACACTTTTCACACACAAGTACCTTACAGGCTACAACCCCATTCTAAACATTAGTGGGTCTCCTGATCATGTAAGGCACTCCAATATTATTCAGTCTAATCCTTTAGCTACAATGATACTGTAAATGTACAGATGCACGTTGTCATCTGAACTTTAACCACTTGCCGACTGCCGCCCGACTATATACGGACCCTCCCCCCCCCCCCCCCCGCGAGTGAGCGGCGGACCCAATGTCCGCCGCTCACTCGCGATCCTCCGGTACAGCGGGAGAAAGGCAGGCGGCTAGTGTAAACAAAGCCGTCTGTCATTCTCCCCTCTGTAACAGCACAGATCATACTGTCCTGCTATGTAGGACCCTAGATCTCTGCTGTTACACACACAGCCACATCCAATCACAGTAGTAAGAATCATGCCCCTAGGGACGCACTTGACCCCTCCCTCTCAAATAAAGTTAACCCCTTCACTGCCAGTGTCATTTTTACAGTAACAGTGCATATGTACAGCACTGATTACTGTAGTAATGTCACTGGTACCCCCAAAAGTGTCAAAAATGTCAGTCAAGGGTCCGATCTGTCCGCCGCTATGTCGCAGTCCCGCAAAAAAAGTCGCAGATCACCGCCATTACTCGTTTAAAAAAAAAAACAATAAAAATGACAAAAATCTTTCCCTTAGTTAGTAAACGCCAGTGTTAATTTTGGCAGCAAATTTCAATTTAGTTTTAGTCTTAGTCTTAGGACTAAAATGGCATTTTAGTTTTAGTCCTATTTTAGTCTTCTGCAAGTGTTTTAGTTTTAGTCGTAAAGCCCTACATTTTAGTCGACTGAAACTCATTTTAGTCATCTATAATCAAATGGGTGTAGTTCAATTGTAATTTGTAATGCATTATTTAAGCATTTCTCTACAATTTCCGAACTCATTATATACTACTGCTGGTCCTGGAGTGAAAAATCTAATATGTTATTATTTATGCTTTGAGCATGCACCAGTGTTAATTTTTAGCAGCAAATTTCGATTTCGTTTTAGTTATAGTCTTTTGACTAAAATGCCATTTTAGTTTTAGTCGTATTTTAGTCTTAAGACTAAAATGCCATTTTAGTTTTAGTCGTATTTTAGTCATCTGAATTGTGTTAGTCGACGAAAACGTTTTAGTGGACGAAATTAACACTGGTAAACGCAATAACTTTTGCGCAAAACAATCAAAATACGCTTTTTGCGATTTTTTTTTTTTTTTTTCCCAAACATATGGTAAAAAAAAAAATTGGCCTAAAATGTAAAAAAATCAAATACCACCAAATAAAATGGCGATCAAATACCACCAAAAGAAAGCTCTGTGGGAAAAAAAAAGGACGTCAATTTAATTTGGGTACAGCGTTGCATGACCGCGCAATTGTCCGTTAAAGTCACGCAGTCCCGAATCGCAAAATAGGCCCTGGTCAGGAAGGGGGTAAAATCTTCCGGGGCTTAAGTGGTTAAGGTAACCCTGTAAATTCAGCTCAATCCCCATAAATTCAAGTAATTTCAGAAGGGCCCTCTCAGTGGTACTGCATATGGATTTTGGGATTTGATATAGGTGAATTACAAACAGATGGATAGGGATTTTAATGAACTGCAAATTTAAAGGAAAATTAAAGCATACAATGTATAAACATTCAAAATTGTTATTGTAATTTATGGTGTGACTTTTATGATTATTTGGCTTACATACTGTATATTTACGGGGATATCTCATAGACCAATTTGTAAATTCTCAGTCTACTGACTTTTTATGAGATAAGTTCAGTTAGCATCCTTGCTAAACAGCAATCAATATAAAACTGATTCTAAACTGAAGCAATACCTAAGCTAGAGACTGCATTGATTCAGTTCCTCTGCACAGACTGATAAATAAATGAGAGACAAAGTAGCAATAAGCTACAACCACTCACTACTCAGCAGGAAACAAAACATTGTACAGGTCCCTCTCAAAAAATTAGCATATTGTGATAAAGTTCATTATTTTCTGTAATGTACTGATAAACATTAGATTTTCATATATTTTAGATTCATTTCACACAACTGAAGTAGTGCAAGCCTTTTATTGTTTTAATATTGATGATTTTGGCATACAGCTCATGAAAACCCAAAATTCCGATCTCAAAAAATTAGCATATTTCATCCGACCAATAAAAGAAAAATGTTTTTAATACAAAAAAAGTCAACCTTCATAACCTTCAGTTATGCACTCAATACTTGGTCGGGAATCCTTTTGCAGAAATGACTGCTTCAATGTGGCGTGGCATGGAGGCAATCAGCCTGTGGCACTGCTGAGGTGTTATGGAGGCCCAGGATGCTTCGATAGCGGCCTTGAGCTCATCCAGAGTGTTGGGTCTTGCGTCTCAACTTTCTCTTCACAACATCCCACAGATTCTCTATGGGGTTCAGGTCAGGAGAGTTGGCAGGCCAATTGAGCACAGTTCTCCCGCTGACGTCAGCACGACGAAACATGTCGAGAGCGTAACCACATCACTTCCGCTGATTGATCTGGAGGCTTGGAACCCGCATCCGGCGGTTGGAACGCACGCCGTTCCTGAGCGCTCACCGCTAGAGAGTCCTAAGCCATACGGATATACTTGAACTGAGCTATCTATGTGAGTACTTGTCTGATTATACTAAATAAAAGAGTTTTCAAAACGTTACTTCACTATTGGAAGCACCTTTTCCTATATATGTCCTAGGATTGTTCTGGCTATTCCCTCCCCATTGGGATATCGATGCTGTAAGCCACCTCATATTGCTTTGGAGTGTGACCGGGTGTATTGGCACAAACCGGACAGGATCAGGGATCGGACCACCACTGTATGGGAGCGATCCCTATTTATCGACCTGCGGTTCACCCTTGTAGGGGTACTTAATTCTTGTAAGCGTGGGACCTAAGGAAAGGGAGAGCACCCTATTTCTCGCCCACTTACTTCACCCTGGGACACCCCAAAAAAGAGCCCCTCAATTTTTTCTATGGACTTTGCACCCATATAAGACTGTATTGGACACCCCTTGTCACCAGCCTGTTTTTTGCACTTTTTATTCTTGTATTTATATTTATACTTATTTATATATGCTATTTGGCTTTATTGAAGTTATATTTAATCACGGATATATTTATTCATCTTCATTTCGGATGGCCCACCAATTTATCACCACCAATCCACACACTTTGATTACAGTCGGATCAATTAATTTCTTTTTATAAGAGATTCATAATATTTATTAAGGGATCTCATCCATTGCACTTAGCACTTTTGGATTTGGATCTTTCACCCGATTTGGTTATAGATTTATAATTTGAGTGGTTTATCACTTATATTTCTTTTTTTGGCACTTTGCACTTTCTTGCACCATAGCAAATATATATGGTTATACTGTTGTGTTGCTATGTATTGGAGATGATATGATTTTTATTTAAAATACACTAATCACTTTGTTCTACAACAATTAACTTTATACATCTTATTAGATCCCAAATAACCATCATTAGAAAAACTTCTCTATATATCTGTTAGATACCCCACCTCTGGCAGCGCCAATCACTTCCCCCTTTTTACACATACATCTGATACCTTTTTAGGCTGTATTTTTGAAGTGGGCTGCAGCCAAGCTTGAATTTTAACTTTTATCCTAAGCGCGGATTCTTTTCATTTTTTACACAATTGAGCACAGTAATACCATGGTCAGTAAACCATTTACCAGTGGTTTTGGCACTGTGAGCAGGTGCCAGGTCGTGCTGAAAAATGAAATCTTCATCTCCATAAAGCTTTTCAGCAGATGGAAGCATGAAGTGCTCCAAAATCTCCTGATAGCTAGCTGCATTGACCCCGCCCTTGATTAAACACAGTGGACCAACACCAGCAGCTGACATGGCACCCCAGACCATCATTGACTGTGGGTACTTGACACTGGACTTCAGGCATTTTGGCATTTCCCTCTCCCCAGTCTTCCTCAGGGTCCGGTCACCTCTTCTCGTTGTGCAGCGTTTTCTGCCACACTTTTTCCTTCCCACAGACTTCCCACTGAGGTGCCTTGATACAGCACTCTGGGAACAGCCTATTCGTTCAGAAATTTCTTTCCGTGTCTTACCCTCTTGCTTGAGGGTGTCAATGATGGCCTTCTGGACAGCAGTCAGGTCGGCAGTCTTACCCATGATTGCGTTTTTGAGTAATGAACCAGGCTGGGAGTTTTTAAAAGCCTCAGGAATCTTTTGCAGGTGTTTAGAGTTAATTAGTTGATTCAGATGATTAGGTTAATAGCTTGTTTAGAGAACCTTTTCATGATATGCTAATTTTTAGAGATAGGAATTTGGGGTTTTCATGAGCTGTATGCCAAAATCATCAATATTAAAACAATAAAAGGCTTGCACTACTTCAGTTGTGTGTAATGAATCTAAAATATATGAAAGTCTAATGTTTATCAGTACATTACATAAAATAATGAACTTTATCACAAAATGCAAATTTTTTTGAGAGGGACCTGTATGTAACAAGCAAACATGGTTGCCCAATGAATGGATATAATCAAATACCTTGACACTTGTTGAATGTTTTTACATTTTGAGTGCTGTTCAATATTTTAATATTTTGTACGATAAGCTCTGTTCTGATGGTAACATCTGACACATGAGGCAGTTATTATTTTGCATGGCTGGGTAGATTACATTTTGTAAGGTTGCTGTGCAAGTGTACTGGTATAAGAAACGCAAACAAAGGGTAATGACAATTGGCTATATTCAGAGAAGACTAGTTATATGCAAGTACCTTCAGATGAGTGCACAATGGCAAAAAAGCTCTAAAGACCCCTATATAAGTGATCCCAGTGCTACTCTTTTGTTTGTTAGACTCCCTTCTGTTCAAATATGCAGACCTGGTGGCTTATATACTGGTTGGCCCCTGGTTCTCCCTTTGTGGGAGAACATCTCTTTGGCAAGGAACTTGACTCATTCAATGTCATGGGTAGGAGGGTAAGGGCACCCTGTTACTGAACAAATGCTAGGCTACAGTTCCTGTGGGGGAAGGGTTCCTTTGGTTCCCCATGGGCCTCCTCTTCCAAGCCCACACAAGGAAAGCAATTCTGATGCTTAGATTTCAAAGCCAGCTAAGCCAGTTTCCAAGCTTTCTGTACAAGGATCTGGCACCTCCAATTCAATTGGGGGAACATCTGTCAGCATATGCTGCCATCTTCAGGGCATTCCTGACCTTTGAGTTTGATCTATTGTCACCTAAGGACTGCAAACCTGCTCTCCTCTCCACAGAGCTCTGTAAGAGGTTTATGAGCTCCAAAAGATGAGAAAGTGTTGTCAGCAGAGGCGCCCAAATGTGAAGAAGCTGAGAAATTGATTTTTTATTGATTCGATATTTACTGTATTGCTCACAGAATAGTATAAAACAGTCCATGCGCTTTGTGGCACTAAACTGACCACTTCCTCAGGATGGTGCATAAAACACTTTAAACAGCTGTGATCTGTCTTTCGTGCTGTTTGTGAGTGTGCTCAGAGCCATCCTGAGGAAGTGGCTAGTGTAGTGCCAAGAAACTATGTTTTATACTTTTCTGTGAGCAATCTGTCAAACTACTACACCATAAGCAACTTTTTTTTTTTCCTCCTTCTCTTTTGAGGTACCCCAGTTATGCACAGAGTGCACTGGCTCTTACCTTTCATCAGCTCCTTTCTTTGCAGATTATTATACCCAAACTGGGGGTGTCAGCGTTTTATTTACTCTCTTATTCATGATTCCAAAAGCAAACGGATGTACTTCCCATCCTGGACCTTAAGGGCTCTTTCACACGGGCGTTCCGTATGTCCGTTTTTCATCCCATCCGTTTGCGGATGAAAAACGGACATAATGTATCTCTATGTAAATACGGATGTCATCGGATGATCATCCTCTGACATCCGTTTTTTGTCAGTTCAGTTCAGTTTTTTTGAACGGAGGAGAACCCTATTTTTTCTTCCTTTCAAAAAACGGAACTGAAGCAAAAACGGATGTCAGTGGTGTCATCCGCAGACATCCGTATTTACATAGACATGCATTATGTCAGTTTTTCATCCGCAAACGGATGGGATGAAAAACGGACATACGGACCGGATGACACAAGTGTCATCCTTGTCCGTTACAAAAAAAAAAAAAAGGACCTGATCGGGCAAAAAAAAAAAGGAACGCCCGTGTGAAAGAGCCCTTAGGTCCACAGCAAGAACTTAAGAATTCAAAGGTTCCACATGCAGTCCAGCAGGTCAGTCATTTACCTTTTCTTCAAAAAGTAGTTTTCCAGACTGCTACAGCACACCATTTTGTCTGAAACCAGAAAACCTGCCTGTGGGCAGTAGCCAGGCATTCTTTCACGTGGTGGATACATAATCCAGCGCTGGAGTTTGAGAAGTCCTTTCTCCTGTTGATTTGGTCAGTGATAATGATGGATGCTGACTTGTTGGGGCTGTGGAGGTGTACTCAAGACCGCAACGATACAGGGAACTGGGTTGTTGCAGGAATCTTGACTTCCACTCAACATTCTGGAGCTCAGCGATGTTTGCCTATGTCCTTCAGATATAGAAGTGCTGCCTTCAGGGACTGCAATTGCAAGTTCTTTCAGACAGTATCACAGCTGTGTCTTGCATCAATCACCAGGACGAAACCAGAAGACGAGCAGCTCAGAGGGTGGAGGCAGAGAGGTTACATAGTTATATAGTCTGGTTGAAAAAAGAAATAAGTCCAACTAGTTCAACCAATGAAGAAGGTTCCGGTCTCAGACATTTTGAGATTCACAGAACTGAGAATTGTTGGGAGCAGGAGAGGTTATTTTGGGGTCCTCACACCTTTGTCCAATCACCTGAAAGTACTTGTTTGTAACGGTTTATATCCAAGTTATCTGAATCTTGCCTGTGTCCTGTACTGTACTCCACTCTAAGAAATTGATTTTACAGGTACTGCAAGTAAAAATCCCATTTCTGTTTCCAATATCTGCAGAATCATGGCAGTCCAAAGGAAGACGATATATTTTATGATCCAGCAGATGAATGGGAGCCAGATCTGTCAAAATCATCGTTGTCTAATTTGTCGAGGCGCAGGTAAAGTGTAGAGACATTACAACACACATTTTGTGAAACTGTTTAAATAACCATATCTTATACTATGAAATTGTCAAACCATTTGAGTCCAAAAAAATAAACATATTTGTGGTTAATAGGACAACTGAATGGATAATTCACAAAATATAGGGTTGCACCGATACCATGTTTTTATTGGTGAGTATGAGTGTCGATACTGAATGCCGATAACTTTTTACAGTGTGATTGAGCCCATACAAAATTAATGGGTTCAAATTGCGTTGCAAAAAATTGCATGCAACTTGAACAGGAATGCGGCTTTAAAGGTATGTACAGTCAACATATTATGCTTTAAAAGATAAAATGGATTAATTTCAAAGCAATTTCTCTTTCGTTCATTGACGGACACAGCGCTCCATATTCAGAACTAAAGGGTTATATTGCCCCCCCTACAGGAGTAGGACACTAGTCAGAAAAACAAACTTGGCTATGCCTATTGGCAGTCCTAGCATGCGGTGTGATTCCTGTCCGAATCGCATCTGATTTCCTGCACTGCTTCTGTGTGAACCCAGGCTCAAGTCACTATGACACTATGGGCTCAAATTGCATCACAAAGGTAATAGTATAGCTATCAAAGCATTTGCAAGAGAACAAGTTCTTAGTATCGGCACCGATATCGGTATCAGGGCAACCCTAATACACTGCTTTACAAATTAATTCATCTTATCTTTTTTTTTTTTTTTTATGCATAATATGTTGACTGTACATACCTTTTTTAATGCTATCCTCCGCTTGGGGGAGTTATTCAAGTGTTACATTTTGCATTCCTCCTAAAGGAGTTGCTTTTAGTGAGCGAATGCCGTTTGCAGTAATCTAGGCATGTTTACATAGAGAATTAAATGATCTGTGGCAGGGCTTGAAGGGTATGTAAACTTTAACAATTAACTTCTTTTATTTGCTCCTTTTGGTCTATTTAATATATATAATTAAAGAATTCCAGTTATGCCATCTTTTTACATACAGGGCATCGGGAAAGTATTCACAACGCTTCACTTTTTCCATATTTTGTTATGCTACAGCCTTATTCTAAAATGGGTTAAAAGCAAGCATTATTTTCCTCACAATTCTACAAACAATACCCCATAATGACAATGTGAAAGAAGTTTGTTTTAAATCTTCCTTGAGATGTTTCTACAACTTGAATAGAGTCCACCTGTGGTAAATTCAGTTGATTGGACATGATTTTGAAAGGCACACACCTGTCTAAGGTCCCACATAGTGCATTTTAGAGCACAAACTAAGTCATGAAGTCCAAGGAATTGTCTGTAGACCTCCAGGACAGGATTGTATTGAGGCACGGATCTGGGGAAGGGTACAGAAACGTTTCTGTAGCATTGAAGATCCCAATGAGCACAGTGTCCTCCATCTGTAAATGGAAGAAGTTTGGAACCACAAGGATTCCTACTAGAGCGGGCCTGCCCGGCTAAACTGAGCGATCAGGGGAAAAGACTTAGTCAGGGAAGTGACCAAGAACCCGATGGTCACTCTGACAGAGCTCCAGCGTTTCCCTGTGGAGAGGAGAACCTTCCAGAAGAGCAACCATCTCTGCAGCACTCCACCAATCAGGCTTGTATGGTAGAGTGGCCAGATGGAAGCCACTCCTCAGGAAAAGGCACATGACAGCCTGCCTGGTGTTTGCCAAAATGCACCTGAGGTACTCTGACCGTGAGAAACAATGTTCTGGTCTGATGAAACACAATGAACTCCTTGGCCTGAATGGCAAGCATCACATCTGGAGGAAACCAGGTACCTCTTCTCACCTGGCCAATACCATCCCTAGAGTGCAGCAAGGTGGTTGCAGCATCATGCTGTGGGGGTGTATTTCAGCAGCAGGAACTGGGAGACTAGTCAGGATTGAGGGAAAGATGAATGTAGCAATGTACAGAGACTTCCTTTATGAAAACCTGCTCCAGAGCGTTCTGGACCCGAGACTGGGGCGGAGGTTCATCTTCTAACAGGACAACAACCCTAAGCACACAGCCAAGATAACAAAGGAGTGTCTACAGGACACACATATTTTTGGTAAAAAAAAATCGCAATAAGCGAATTTTGATTGGTTTGTGCAAAAGTTATCGCGTCTACGAACTACGGGAAAGATTTAGTTTTGTTTTTTTTTTTTTTTTGTTTTTTTTTTTGCGGGACTGCGACATTGCAGTGGACAGATCGGACCCCTAACTAACATTTTTGACACTTTTGGGGGTACCAGTGACATTACTACAGTAATCAGTGCTAAAAATATGCACTGTTACTGTAATAATGACACTGGCAGAGAAGGGGTTAACAGCATAGGTGATCAAGGAGTTAAATGTGACCCTAGGGGAGTGATTTTAACTGTGAGGGGGTGTGGCTTCTGAGATGACCAGAGAGACATGTGATCCTGTATAGAAGGATCACATAAGCTCTGTGACCATTTCAGGGAGAAGGACGGTCGGCTGTGTTTACAACAGCCGACCGTCCTTCTCTCTCTGCGGGGAACGATCGCGGGTGTCTGGCGGCGATCGGAGCCGCCTGACATACGAATCGGCTTCCCCACTGACGATCGGGGGCGGAAGCTAGCCCCCTAGCTGCCACCAGGTGAGCAACATACTGATATGTACTTTTGCCTGTAGGAGCCACTCTGCTGATTTTATATATATATGTATATGTGTATATGTGTGTGTGTGTGTGTGTGTGTATGTATATATATATATATATATATACAGTGGGTACGGAAAGTATTCAGACCCCCTTAAATTTTTCACTCTTTGTTATATTGCAGCCATTTGCTAAAATCATTCTTCTTCCTCATGAATGTACACATAGCACCCCATACTGACAGAAAAACACAGAATTGTTGACATTGTTGCAGATTTATTAAAAAAGAAAAACTGAAATATCACATGGTCCTAAGTATTCAGACCCTTTGCTGTGACACTCATATATTTAACTCAGGTGCTTTCCATTTCTTCTGATCATCCTTGAGATGGTTCTACACCTTCGTTTGAGTCCAGCTGTGTTTGATTATACTGATTGGACTTGATTAGGAAAGCCACACACCTGTCTATATAAGACCTTCCAGATCACAATGCATGTCAGAGCAAATGAGAATCATGAGGTCAAAGGAACTGCCTGAAGAGCTCAGAGACAGAATTGTGGCAAGGCACAGACCTGGCCGAGGTTTCAAAAAGATTTCTGCTGCACTTAAGGTTCCTAAGAGCACAGTGGCCTCCATAATCCTCAAATGGAAGACGTTTGGGACGACCAGAACCCTTCCTAGAGCTGGCCGTCCGGCCAAACTGAGCTATCGGGGGAGAAGAGCCTTGGTGAGAGAGTTAAAGAAGAACCCAAAGATCACTGTGGCTGAGTTCCAGAGATGCAGTCAGGAGATGGGAGTAAGTTGTAGAAAGTCAACCATCACTGCAGCCCTCCACCAGTTGGGGCTTTATGGCAGAGTGGCCCGACAGAAGCCTCTCCTCAGTGTAAGACACATGAAAGCCCGCATGGAGTTTGCTAAAAAACACCTGAAGGACTCCAAGATGGTGAGAAATAAGATTCTCTGGTCTGATGAGACCAAAATAGAACTTTTTGGACTTAATTCTAAGCGGTATGTGTGGAGAAAACCAGGCACTGCTCATCACCTGTCCAATACAGTCCCAACAGTGAAGCATGGTGGTGGCAGCATCATGCTGTGGGGGTGTTTTTCAGCTGCAGGGACAGGACGACTGGTTGCAATCGAGGGAAAGATGAATGCGGCCAAGTACAGGGATATCCTGGACAAAAACCTTCTCCAGAGTGCTCTGGACCTCAGACTGGGCCGAAGGTTTACCTTCCAACAAGACAATGACCCTAAGCACACAGCTAAAATAACGAAGGAGTGGCTTCACAACAACTCCGTGACTGTTCTTGAATGGCCCAGCCAGAGCCCTGACTTAAACCCAATTGAGCATCTCTGGAGAGACCTAAAAATGGCTGTCCACCAACGTTTACCATCCAACCTGACAGAACTGGAGAGGATCTGCAAGGAGGAATGGCAGAGGATCCCCAAATCCAGGTGTGAAAGACTTGTTGCATCTTTCCCAAAAAGACTCCTGGCTGTATTAGATCAAAAGGGGGCTTCTACTAAATACTGAGCAAAGGGTCTGAATACTTAGGACCATGTGATATTTCAGTTTTTCTTTTTTAATAAATCTGCAACAATGTCAACAATTCTGTGTTTTTCTGTCAGTATGGGGTGCTATGTGTACATTCATGAGGAAGAAGAATGAACTTAAATGATTTTAGCAAATGGCTGCAATATAACAAAGAGTGAAAAATTTAAGGGGGTCTGAATACTTTCCGTACCCACTGTATGTATGTATGTATATGTGTATATATATATATATATATATATATATATATATATATATATATATATATATATATATATATAATGTGTGTGTGTGTATGTATGTATGTATGTATGTATGTATGTATGTATAGTAAAACCTTGGTTTGAGAGTAACTTGGTTTAAGAGCGCTTTGCAAGACAAGCAAAATTTTCAAATAAATTTTGACTTGATATACAAGCGATGTCTTGATATACAAGTAGCCTCAAGTCACAGCTAAGTATAAAAGAGAAGAGAGGCGCCTCTAAGTGTAGCAATATGGTTAAATTTAATGAAGGTACAACATTTAGCAACTCACATGGTTGATGATTGGAACAGGCACATCTAAGGATGCAGGCATCCCGGGTAAAGCTGTCCACATAGACCATCCTCCGCACCGACATCTACGTCATCCCTTCCATGCTGCCCCTCGCTTTCAGATCGCTTTACTGCAGGGTGGTCATCCCGGTCAGGATTACAGACTGGCAGCTGGCGGTGCAGAAGATAGTCTATGTGGACAGCTTTACCCCGGATGCCTGCATACTTAGATGTGACGGTTTTATTCATCAACCATGTGAGTTGCTAAATGTTGTACCTTCATTAAATGGAACCATATTGCTACACTTAGAGGCGCCTCTCTTCTCTTTTATACTCTGTAGCTCCTGCTGGATTTTGCTTCTAATCCCCTTATGGAAGCGGCTATTTATGGATGGACATTTTATGTAACCTATCGCAATGCTATAATCTTTTTATATGGAATATAAACTGAAGGACTTATGAATAAATGGTTGTGGAACGAATCATCTGCGTTTCTATTATTTCTTATGGGGAAATTAGCTTTGATATAAGAGTGCTTTGGATTACAAGCATGGTTCCGGAACGAATTATGCTTGCAATCCAAGGTTTTACTGTGTGTGTGTATATATGTATATGTGTATATGTATATATGTGTGTGTGTGTGTGTATATATATATATATATATATATATATATATATATATATATATATATATATATATATATATTATACAGTATGCGTTTGCCAAGTAGTTAATGTTAACTTTTGTAAAGTCCAAGTAAGGATTGAGATCGAAGTACTACTAAACTTCTGTAAAAATTAAGTGTCCATATTTTAAATTATTTCTTTAAGGAGCAAAAGTCTCATGAAGAACAAAAGAATTTCTGGATGTCTGTATGAAATTCGTGTTCACCCTATTCAAAGTTTACAGTCTGGATATTCCTCAGGTAATCTATACTGTATGGTGTATGCTGTGTAAACCCCACTCACAGGAACAGATGAAAAAACAGATATTAGTTGTAGGTGCTGCCATAACCCTGTTGTCATGTTATTCTATGATAATAGATTATTTAGGAGGGAAAGAGGCTCATTTTAAATCAATAAGTCTTAATTTTTCAACCATTCACGTTCTAGTCATGAATAGAGGGGGAAATGGTAAAGTTTTTATCGTTCAATATTTTTATTAAGAAAAAGGTGGATGATTGCCCAAAACTAGTAAGTGTAGTAAATATTTTAATCAGTTTTTTTTTTTTCCCGATCTTTGACTCCATTGTGAAAATATTACTTCACTTAAAAGAGAAGTGCAGGAATCTTAAAAAAAACAAAACAAAAAACCCCTTTATACCCACCTAGGTGGCTCCCGCCAGCTGTACACCTCAAACTTGAGTGATCAAAGACTGCTGGTTGCTCAGTTCTTGGTCTTCAGTAGACACTGCTCTGTGCTCTGCCCCTCCAGCACTTACTGGAGCACCTGGCTGTGGAGGGGATGGGAGTGGCTGGCTCAGGCTTTCAGCTGAGTCAGCTGCTGGCCATGCATCTGGGTGGATCCTGACCTTATTGTCGGGATCCCTGCAGTGCCTGGACTGGATCGACTATGTCCAACGACATTAGGCTTTAGCCCGTTGTCGGCTAAATCTGGGTCACAGGGGTGTTGAACTAAGTGCACTCCTGTGAGCCACTGGAGAAGTATGGGCAAAAGAGCTTTAATTTATTATCACCGTTTTAATTTATTGGATTTCAGTTTTCAGTCATGGAGGCTTAGCATTACATGTAGGTGTTACCTAGGGCATTCTACAGACAAACGGGGCCTACCTAGGAAAGCTCACTCCTCCAGACTGACATCTACCCATTAAAGCAGGGGTCTTCAAACTATGGCCCTCCAGTTGTTCAGGAACTACAATTCCCATCATGCCTAGTCATGTCTGTGAATGTCAGAGTTTTACAATGCCTCATGGGACGTGTAGTTCCGCAACAGCTGGAGGGCCGTAGTTTGAGGATACCTGCATTAAAGTATTCTCATATTTGCATAACTCCTCCCAATAGTCAGCCTGCTCCTTGCATCACAGCTGAAGATTCTTGGGAGGAGTACTGAGGCAAGGGGCTGTGATGTTTTTAGTAAGCTATGTACAGTCCCTTGTTGGCCCTCCCTACCAGCCAAAATCGATCTGCATTTCATAGAGACGCACAGAGACCCAGTGACATCACTTGGTCTAAAAACAGGCGCATAATGCAATTGTAAAGATTTATTTGAAAAAGTAATTAGTTTGCTTATTTCTCCCCCTTCCCCCCACAACATGCTAAACGCCCAGGATTAAATATTGCAGAAAACTGCATTTATAAAATAAATTGCAGAAATTAGATGTGCATAAGGGGTTTATTGTTTATCCCTATGGAGAATTTCATAACTCCTATATCTATTATACCACTAAGCATTCAACGCATCTGTTATCTTTATATTCTTCCAACAGGTTTGATGAATAAGTCTAGTAGTTTTCTGAGCAAGTCCAACAGTGTATGCTCGAATGGGAATGACTCGCATCTGCCTGAAATCTGTAAGGATCTAATAGGACGTGCATTGGATTATTTGGGCCAAAGTCAATCGGATGAGAGCAGCATTGCTGACAGTCTGGTCTCCTGTATTGGAACGGTTTGTAAGGGAGTTCATGTTGTCTCGCAGACATATGAGCAACAGGATGAGGACAGCACAGATGGCAGTGAGTATTCATATTACATGGGAAACTGTAGTCTTGTCAGCTTTTGTTAGATATACTTGTGAATAAGAGCAGAAACTTATTTTCTCTTTTTAAATGTTCCTGCCACCAATATAGCTACTAATGTGAACAATTAAACAGGAGTTACAAGTTTTTGTTCCTGTTAGCTAGCGTTTTGAAATTTGAAGTCGCCACCCTGTGGTCCTGAAGCTCAGGTACCATGTTGTAGTCTTTAAAGGTCACCTTGTCCTCCTGTGCCTGAGACCACAACAATGGACAACATCAAGGAGCTGGGTGAGATGTAGTTCAGGGACGTACATAGAACACCTACTCGCTACACAAATTATGTATCCCAACCTTAGATTTAAGAATAGCTTCAGGTCCATCATTTTAGTTTAAAGTGGTTGTAAACCTCAGACATGAAATAATAACAAAAGAATATTGCTCTATGATGTGTACTTGTCTCAATTCAGAGCTAAATGTTGTTTGTCTGCTGCCCCGTTTATTCTATTCTATCTATTCTATGCTATCTAGTCTGCCTATCCTCTAGCGTGAGTCCCATCTGACAAGTTTTCCTGGCACCAAGAGAAAAATGGTGATAGGGAGGGACCTCCAGCTGATTGACAGCCTTAGCTCTGCTAAGAAGACTGCAGATAAACAGGTACAACATATGTAGAAGGATTTGTTTTATCCCTATGTATCACCTGAAGCCAGTGATTTCACTGGGTATATGGAAGGGTTTACAACCACTTTAACTCTAAACTAATGAAGCAGTATACATTTTAGACACCTTACCAATCTGTTTATTATTATTTTTTTTTATTTTTTTTTAGCTCAGATAGAGACAAAGCATAAGTACAAGGATCCAGTCAGTTGTGCTGTAGTCCTCCTGCACTACAAAGGGTCATGCTGATACGAGTTTGTTACCTTTTACAAGCGTCTTTGTTAATGCTCTTTATTATATGTAAAGGATAAGATTTATTGAGGTCTCTTATTTTAAGCCATGGTGCAGTTTGTGGTGACCTAAAAACATTCTGCTCTTATGTTGCTATAGGAGGCATACCACCACTGTTATATCTGTTAAAAGTGCTTAATCTCTTCCTCAATCCAACTACCTCTTAATTGTCTTTCCAGTGTTCATGGTTAACCGGGAAGCCCAAATTCAAAGCATTCAGTTGACCTCTGCTTTTCAACAGTCAGTTGTGTTAACCAAGCATTGGTTAGACTCTTTCACTGAAAGCCAAGAGACTGACAAACCTGTTGATAACCTGTTGTTGAACATCAGGAAGCTTGGAGGATACTTGCAGCTGCTTTTACAGGTATAAACATTTCAGCAATAATTTACTTTCTATTCTAACAGTCATATGTTTCTTTTAGGCTGCATTTTAAATGGGCAGTTAGGGGGGGCAGTGTTAAAAATAGCCAATTGTACCATGGTTTTATTAACCACCCAGCCGCAAGTTAAAGTAATTGTAAAGGCACAAGGTTTTTTATCTTCATACATTCTATGCATGAAGGTAAAAAACCTTCTGTGTGCAGCAGCCCCCCTAATAGTTACCCGAACCCCCTATCGATCCAGCGATGTTCAGGAGAGCCTTGCCTTTCCGGGGACTCGCCCTTTTGATTGGCTTTTGGCAGCCATTGGCACTCCGCTTCTCTCAATCACAGTCAGTGAGCCAATCAGGAGATGGAGGGAGCAGGGCCAAGCCACAGCTCAGTGTCTGAATCAGTCTGGGGCTCAGCTCAGGTGCCCCCATAGCAAGCTACTCGACAGGAGGAAAGGGCCAGGAGTGCCGACGTGGGACACCAGAAGAGGAGGATCCAAGCTGCTCTGTGGAAAATCACTGCTGCTGTTTGTTGGTTCACATTTCTACTGTTCATGTCGGTTCACACTGCCACAATCGCAGTGCAGCATGGCATAAATTATACTGCCACCAAATGTAACCTGTTCAACCTATCCACAGCAGATCACTTTATTAGAGGTGAGCATTGGCGAATGTAAGTGCTTTATAGGTCCCAGAGCCCTAACCTAGACTTTTTGAAAATTTGTTTTGTGTAATCATACATTTTTTTTTGGAGTGGTCTTGGATCCAATCGCATGATGTCCTGGGGTGATGGTCTTTTCATAATTTTCCTGTTTGCCCCAGCTGCCGTGATGACTGGTGTTTTCATGGTTTCACAAAAAGTAGATTGATTGACACTTGGTTCCATTTAACCTGGAAGAAGAGTGGTGGCAGATTTTTTTTTATTATTATTATTGTGAAGTTGTGCTTTAAAGTCAAGCTCAGTAAAGTCCGCTAAATCCCCTGTTTCTTTTGTTTTCTTCATATACTGACACAGTTTAACCCCTTTCATACTGCTGTGCATTTTTCATTGCGAGATTTGTGGCCCTTTATTTATTTACCCTGTGCCATTTATGTAAAGCACTGGATAAATAGTCATTGGACGACTGTTCTGATTGGTGATGGCTGGGTACACAGAGGCACTGTATCCAGCCAATCGGAGGTCCTGGGTACCATGCCATCGCTATGCTTGGTCATCACTGTGCTGATCCCTTCTCTTCCCTTCCCAACGAAGGAAGGAGAGAGATCATATATCTATATGTATCAGCAGTTGCAGATTCTTTCAATCTGTTTCTGTTGCACAGGGATCGATTTTACTAACCCTTTCATGCCCCCCTCCTCTCCTGCACATACTATTTCTATGTTGTCTCCTGGGTATTAACCCTTTCATTTCCCTTATCCTGCAAATCTAAACACCCCATTCATCTCCATGATGCCACTGTATGTGACCAATTCATTAACCGCTTGACATCTTCCTTCCTCTGTGTTTAACCTGTACATAAATGTTTCTGGTACACATCACTTCCAATGCCAGCATGTTCTTTCATTTCCAAAACTTGTTGCAGAAAATTACGTCATCTTGGGGTGTCTACTTTTTGAAAGTATCATTTTGGGGTTTTTCGTACTATTCTGGCATTTTTTATTTTAACAAAAAGTAAGGGAACACAATTTTTTTTTTCATTGTTGGTCTTTTTTTTTTTTTTTTTTATAGTAAATAAAAAATCCCAGTGGTTATTCAATACCACTAAAAGAAAGCTCTGTCTGTCGCAAAAAACAGATCTAGAACTTATTTGGGTAAAGTGTTGCATGACCGAGTAATTGTCAGTCAAATCATCACAGGGCTAAAAAATGGCCTGGTAATGAAGGGGTATTCTAGACTGGTACCCAAGTGGCTAATGATAAAAGGAAAAATTGGATTTCTTCCAAATGGGGAGCACACAAGGATAAATGCCTGACCTTATGCTATTAAAGGTGTTTTTCTTTCTGCTTTGTTTACTGCTGAGATTCCCATAACTTCCTGTGCAAGTGACAGAAGATTGGGACGTTAGCAGAAATCTCCCTGGTGGGAACACGGCAATAAAAACGTGACAGAGGTTTAGTTCTTTACTTTTTCCACACCAACAAAAAAGTTTTTCGTTGGAAGTTTAGAAACTTGAAAGTAAAATTAAATTTTTCTGTTCCATACACTCAAAAAAAAAATGTCAGTCTTTCTCAATCACATGATGAGCCAGGGTCCCTTTGCATTCTCTACAGTGTCGCTGGTAGGCGGTCCTGTATAACATAAAAACCTGAGCACCAAAGAGAGGCGCTCAGTGCACTGTGCCCGACTCTCACCAATGCTTTCTTTAACCCCTTCCAAAACCGCCGCCCGTCATATGATGTCCTTAGGATTGAGTGGTGATATCTGAATGATAGCTGCAGGCATCATTCAGATATCTTTTTTTTTTTTTTTCCAGCCAGTAGTTCCCTGCACAGTAAAAAACAATCATAGCGGCTTGAATGTTGTCGAGAAAAAACAATCATTCGCCGCTTGATTGTTTTTACAGGTGGCGAGAGGGGATGTCAAAGTTGCCCGTGCGATTGGCGAGCCGGAATACGCCAACAGCGGAGGTTTCCATAGAGCTGACTGAGGACCAGATGGTCCCCGATCATCTCTAGGACTCTGGGAGGGCAGGCGCAACGTTATGGGGTCACGCCTGGTCTCAGCAGTTGTAAACACTGCCATGTGTTCGGCTGGAAAGCCTGAGATCTGTGTTTTTTTTATTTATTTTTTATTTATTTTTATCTCAGGCTTTCCAGCCTAGAGGAGAGAGATAAGACCCCAGATCTCCTTATAAAGGGAACCTGTCATGCCCTATTCCTATAACAAGGGATGTTTATATTCCTTGTAATTGGAATAAAAGTGATCAGAAAAAAAATAAATTAAATGGAAAGTGTAAAAAAAATTGAAAGCGCCCCTGCCCTCTCTTGCTTGCATGCAGAAGTGAACGCATATGTAAACAACGTTCAAACCACACCTGTGAGGTATCGTCACAAACCGAAAAGTGAGAGCAATAATTCTAGTGCAAGACCTCCTCTGTAATGCTAAACTGGTAACCTGTAAAAATTTTTAAAGCGTAGCCTGTGGAGATTTTTTAGTACGGAAGTTTGGCGCCATGACACGAGTGTGCGCAATTTTAAAGCGTTTAATGATGGGTATCTAGTTACTCTGTGTAGCATCATCTTTCACATTCTACAAAAATTGGGCTAACTTTTATGGTTTTATTTTTTTTTATTCATACGCTTTTTTTTTTTTTTTTTTCCCCCAAAAACATTTCTGAGCAAAAACCGTGTGACATAGAAAAATTTGCTATGACTGCAATTTTATTCCCTAAGGTCTCTGCTAAATAATAATGTCTGGGGGTTTGGACTAATTTTCTAGCAAAAAAAGATGATTTTTAGATGTAGGAGAGGAATACCGGAATTTTCGCAGTATGAAAGTGGTTAAAGACAGTAAAAGAAATGGGAAATTGATCATTGTATGTGTTTCACTAGAGAAATAAAAACAAACTAAACAAAATATCCAAAAACCGAAAGTAGACACAAAAACTGACACTAAAAGCATGCTGCTGTCAACCATAGAGAAGGGTATCCACCTGTGTGAAGACAATATGGGAAAGGACAAAACTGTATGCTGCTGTCAGTGCACTGTCCGAAGCGTTTCAAGGAAATCTTGATGAAATCGGCTAAAGAGGAATATTTCCTTGAAATGCATCCTGTTGCGACCTGGATCCAATGGTGGTGTCATCGTTGTGATGGACCTTTTTCAGCACTGGGACATTGGGCGGCAGCTCAGTGCCTAGGAAGAGCTGATACACTCTCAGCGATCCGGATACTGGGTTATGGACTGATCCTGTGTATGGCTCGCGGCAATGAACTGACAGTGGCACACAGTTTTTCTCTTAATGGCTCCCGATGCATCTACCTTTTCTGAGTAGGTTCTTTTTATATTGTTTTTTTTTTTTTGTACAAAAGTTTTTATTTTAATAAAAGGCATAAACGTACATCAAAACAAGGCATATGTGTACAATATAGAAAAAACAAATGGAACGCATGAGACAGGTCACAGCAAAACAGGATGCAGACACAGAGCGTAAGCTAAACTTTACATCAGTGTAGGTCAAATAAAGTATATCCGCAAAAAAACATTAGACAGGGACCAAAAGTCCCCCCTAGTGACACATAGTGCAAATAGAAACAACAAGAGAAGAAGTCCCAGAGCGGTCCAGGAAACAAACGTAGGCATGGACTGAAAGTACCGAGCCAGAGAAGAAAGCAGCACAGAGAGACAAAGGAGGAAGAGGGAAAAGAAGGGGTGAGAAAAGGAGACAAACAAAAAAAACGAAACGACAATAAAAGAAGACTAATGAGAGGAGGGGGAGAAGGAAGAGAGAACGGGTCCTGCGGGGCGAGCGTCCAGGGGGTATCAAAGGGAAAGAAGAGTGGTCGGAAATCTGGAGGGGGCAACAGTCGAGATACAGGGGTCCCACACCTTAAGAAATTTATCATGGGTATCCGAGACTATGGCTGTCAATTTTTCATTAATTAGAATATCATTCATACGGTTTTTGACAGCCTCGGGGTCTTCCATGATCGGGCAATTGTCAATTTCGTAGCTGTAAACAAATGCTGGGCCAACTGACGTTGCTTACGGGTCAAATCAGGCATAGGTTTACATAGAAGCGCCTCATACGGGTCTCTCCTCAGGGTGACCTGAAAAAGATTCCAGAGCAAAGCATAGATCCTGATCCATAATCTGTGCACCTTGGGGCATGTCCACCAAATATGTGCCATGGTTCCCTTCTGAGTGCATCCACGAAAACACAAGGGAGAATACGCAGGTATAAATTTTGCCAGCCTGGCTGGGGCATAATAATACCATCCGTGGAACACCTTTTATAAGCATTTTCTAGAATCAAAACATTTCGGGAACATTTTGAGAGAGCCGCCGTCATGTGCTGCCAGTCCTCCTTGTCCAACTTACTTCCCAATTCCAGTTCTCAGTTAGAATTTTACATTGTTTTTAATAAGGGCTTACATTAACATACTACACCAGAGCACTGGGTGCTGTCTGTTCCCCCCCCCCCCCTTTTTGTCTTCATACAGGCGGTCCTGAATACACTTGTGTAAAGTGGTGAGTGACCGCTATATATTACAGTATTCAGTAATATATAGCTAATAAATACTAATAAACAGCAACCTCTGTAAAAGATCTGCTGTCAATCAAAACCGGGAGGGCTAGATTGTGGGCATATCAACTTGGGATATCACACATACCTGGGACAGTTCAGAGGCTATCCATTATGAAATGTACTAGCCCTGACTGTCCCGGGGGTATTTTTATTGAAAAAACATTTCCGAGGCCGGAACTCCGCTTTAATGCTACCGCAGTTCTGAACCCATAGATGGCACTAACAGACGGAGGCGAAAAGCTGCAGAGAACATGGAAAACTGTCAGAATTGCCAGTTTTTTCCAGTTCATGACAATATTATGAGTCATCTTATTTAAAAAGCACTGTACAATTGATGTATGTAACTTTTTTAATTTTTAGGTTTACATATTTTCTTTTTAATGTTTGCTGTCTAATTTTAATTCTCCTTAGGGTTGCAGGTCTGATATATCTGCAATGGTTACAGAAGCAAAGGCTAAAGCCGGTCATACAGTGGAACAAATACTGGAAGACATTGGATACCTAGCTGCACTAACTGATATGCAGTTACATCTTCCAAAAGAGGAATGTACAAACACACCTATTCTACAGGTAAACATTCTGTGAAATATTTCCTACAACCTTTTTGTTTTAATAAAGGTATGCAACTCCAGCCAACCTCTTTTGGACAGGGGGGAGAAGGGTTAGAAACTCTTTTAGGTTTTTATTGAACAGGCTAGTTCTCTATCAAGCGCCCCAGTGTAATATCGAAACTGCATGCCCATAGGTACACATTACAAGTTAAGAATTAAAAAAAAAAAAAGCACTGGAAAATGAACATACATATGTGTGTGTGTGTATATTATATATATATATATATATATATATATATATATATATATATATATATATATATATATATATATATATATATATAAATTTTTTTTTTTTTTTTCTGTATTTTCTTCACAAAAATAACTGTCAGTATCTCACATAAGTGAGTACACCCCTCACATTTTTATAAATATTTTATTATATCTTTTCATGTGACAACACTGAAGAAATGACACTCCGCTACAATGTAAAGTAGTGAGTGTACAGCTTGTATAAAAGTGTAAATTTGCTGTCCCCTCAAAATAACTCAACACACAGCCATTAATGTCTAAACTGCTGGCAACAAAAGTGAGTACACCCCTAAGTGAAAATGTCCAAATTGGGCCCAATTAGCCATTTCCCCTCTCCAGTGCTATTCTGATAAAAAGAATTGTTGCTGTACATAAAGATGGCCTAGGCTATAAGAAGTTTGCGAAGACCCTGAAACTGAGCTGCAGCACGGTGGCCAAGACCATACATTGGTTTAACAGGACTGGTTCCATTTAGAACAGGCCTCGCCATGGGCAACCAAAGAAGATGAGTGCACGTGCTCAGCGTCCTACCTAGAGGTTGTTTTTGGGGAATGGATGTATGAGTGCTGCCAGCATTGTTGCAGAGGTTGATGGGGTAGGGGATCAGTGCTCAGACCATACGCCGCACACTGCATCAAATTGGTCTGCATGGCTGTCATCCCAGAAGGAAGCCTCTACTAAAGATGATGCACAAGAAAGCCTGCAAACAGTTTGCTGAAGACAAGCAGACTAAGGACATGGATTACTGGAACCATGTCCTGTGGTCTAATGAGACCAAGATAAACTTATTTGGTTCAGACGGTGTCAAGCGTGTGTGGCGGCAACCAGTTGAGGAGTACAAAGTTAAAGCGGAGTTCCACCTAAAAAAAAAAAAAAAAAAAAATACCCCCGGGACAGTCAGGGCTAGTGCATTCCACAATGGATAGCCTCTGAACTGTCCCGGGTTGCACTTACCTTTTAGAAGAAATACTTAACTTGAAAATGTCTTGTCCAGCACTGCCATCTCAGGTGTGGGCAGCTTGAAGCCAGCGCGATCCTCTTCTGCGTCCTCTTCCGTCCTCTTCGGTTCCACGATGCACTGCACCGACCCCGCCGTCCCTTTCCGGGGCGGCAGCGTCATCCCTGCACAGATTCTGGGCATGCCCAGAAGCTGTTTTGCAAGGTATGACGGCGCCTGCACCGGAACTCACGTTGGGGCCGGTGCAGACGCATTGATTCCTGGGAGCTATGACGTTCAGCTCCCAGGAATCATTGCAAGCCAGGAAGTGACGACGGTCCGTGGCTGCCGAGGGGAGGAAGTAACATGAGTATACTTTCTTCTAAAACAAGGTAAGTAAAAAAAAAAAAAAAAAAAATTGCGATTATCCATTTGTGTTTCAGGTGACCCGGAGCAAGAAGATGGACTGAACTTCAATTTTAGGGTGGAACTCCACTTTAAGTGTGTCTTGCCTAGAGTCAAGCATGGTGGTGGGAGTGTCATGGTGTGGAGCTGCATGAGTGCTGCTGGCATTAGGGAGCTACAGTTCATTGAATGCCAACATGTACTGTGACATACTGAAGCAGAGCATGATCCCCCTCCCTTCAGAGACTGGGCCGCAGGGCAGTATTCCAACATAACGACCCAAAACACACCTCCAAGACGACCACTGCCTTGCTAAAGAAGCCGAGGGTAAAGGTGATGGATGGACTGACCAAGCATGTCTCCAGACCTAAACCCTATTGAGCATCTGTGGGGCATCCTCAAAAGGAAGGTGGAGGAGTACAAGGTCTCAGACATCCACCAGCCCTGTTATGTCGTCATGGATTAGTGGAAGAGGACTCCAGTGGCAACCTGTGAAGCTCTGGTGAACTCCATGCCCAAGAGGGTTAAGGCAGTGCTGGAAAAAGATGGTGACCACGCAAAATATTGACACTTTGGGCCCAATTTGGACATTTGCACTTAGGGTGTACTCCTTTTTGTTGCCAGCCAGACATTAATGGCTGTGTGAGTTATTTTGAAGGGACAGTAAATTAAATATACACTGTTATACAAGCTGCTCACTACTTTACACTACTTTACTCACACTCACTACTTTACATTGTAGCAAAGTGTAATTTCTTCAGTGTTGTCACAAAAAAATATATAATAAAATATTTACAAAAATGTGAAGGGTGTACTCCCTTTCGTGCGACACTATACATATTGTTTGTTGAAAATTAAAACATTTTTATGTCTTTTTTTTGTTCTAGAAGATACATATATATGTGTTTTATTAAATCAGTGGGCTCTAAACGTCTCAATTTTCTCTACAAACCTCTTACAAACCTTGGAAATGTCACTCATAAGATGATAGTATTTTACAGTGCACTGTAAATGCTTGGTTTGTATTTACTTTATTAAAATAAACCTGTCATATTTGCCTACTTTGTGCAATGGCTTTGCACAGAGCAGCCATGATCCTCTGCTTCTCAGGTACCCGCTGGCGCTCCTGGCTTCTCCTGTCAAGTGCCCCCATTAGTAAACCACTTGCTCTGGGGATACCTGTGTGCTCACGCCCAAGCTCCGCTCTGTGTACATTGACACACCGTGTGGCTCGGCCCCCCCCCTGCTCCCTCCTCACTTGCTGTGATTGACAGCAACAGGAGCCAGTGGTTCCTGCTGCTTTTTCCTGATCTAATGAGGAGGGAGAGAACTGAGGGAGCCTCTGCTCTTGTTCACATTGTTTGATCAAGATGGGGCTTGGGTAAGTATTGGGGGGGGGGGGGGCTTGGGTAAGTATTAGGGGGAGGCTTGGTGGGGGTGAAGCTGCATGCAGAATATTTTTTAACCCTAATACAGAGAATGCATTAGGATAAAAAACTTTCTGCCTTTGGAACCACTATAAAGTACTAAATTTTAAAAGCTCTAATTTTCTTAATCTCCGATTATTTATGCATTGCTTATCCATTCTATTAGCTTAGAGTAGCAACATTTCTACTTTGTAATGTTTTGCCTTTTTAAATGCTAAGTTCATCTTTTCCTCAAATACACTATAATCATGGAGGCCCAGTGGATATTAGAGTGGCTGCAAGGGCTTTTTTTTTTTCTAAAATAACAAACCAACAAACCTGTTATACTTACCTGCCCTATGCAATGGTATTGCAGTCCCGAACCTCCTTTTCTGAGGTCCCTCGCTGGTGCGCTTGAACACACAGCATGGCTCTGTCACTCAATCCCCCCCCCCCCCCCGCCTGCTCCTCCCAGGATTTGATTGACAGCAGAAGCCAATGCCTCTCACTGCTGCCTTTGTGTCCTGTCAGGAGAGAAAGAGGAACCAGTGCTACCGCAGACTGGT
>NC_138775.1:165023619-165133619 GCF_965119305.1 Pelophylax lessonae
GGGATAGAAGGAGTGAGAGAGGGAGGGATAAAAGGAGAGAGAGAGAGAGAGAGGGAGGGATAGAAGGAGAGAGAGGGAGGGATAGAAGGGGAGAGAGAGAGAGAGAGAGGGAGGGAGGGATAGAAGGAGAGAGAGAGAGAGAGAGATAGAAGGAGAGAGAGAGAGAGAGAGAGGGAGGGATAGAAGGAGAGAGAGAGAGAGAGAGGGAGAGAGAGGGAGAGAGAGGGAGGGAGGGATAGAAGGAGAGAGGGAGGGAGGGATAGAAGGAGAGAGAGAGAGAGAGAGAGGGAGGGATAGAAGGAGAGAGAAGAAGAGAGGGATAGAAGGAGAGAGAGGGAGGGATAGAGGGATAGAAGGAGAGAGGGAGAGGGAGGGATAGAAGGAGAGAGAAGAGAGGGATAGAAGGAGAGAGAGGGAGGTATAGAGGGATAGAAGGAGTGAGAGAGGGAGGGATAGAAGGAGAGAGAGAGAGAGGGAGGGATAGAAGGAGAGAGAGGGAGGGATAGAAGGAGAGAGAGAGAGGGAGGGATAGAAGGAGAGAGAGGGAGGGATAGGGGAGAGAGAGAAGAGAGAGAGAGAGAGAGAGAGGGAGGGATGGATAGAAGGAGAGAGAGAGATGGAGGGATAGAAGGAGAGAGAGGGAGAGATAGGAGAGAGAGAGAGAGGGAGGGATAGAAGGAGAGAGAGAGATGGAGGGATAGAAGGAGAGAGAGGGAGAGATAGGAGAGAGAGAGAGAGAGAGGGAGGGATTGGAGGGAGAGTGATAGAAGGAGAGAGTGAGAGAAGGGGAGGTAGTGAGAGTGAGGGGGGGGGGTAGTAGTGAGAGGGAGGAGGGGGGCAGAGCCAGTAACACTTACCAAGTCCAGGAACCAGCGCTGACACCATCCATCCATCCATCCATCCATCCCATGGCTGAATCCTTCCTGCCCTGTTCAGCTTCAGTCAGTTTCCCTAAAGGCAGGGAGGTGGGTGGAGCCAATTTCAGGCGCGGAGGATGAAAAGAAAATCCTCCTGGCTCTGAATGCTAGGGGAGGATGGGAAGCTCTGTGTGCCCATTCAGGAGTTACAATTGGTCCCGCCCCCTCCCACCTTCCTCCCCAGCCAGCTTCTGTTTCTCCACGGAACAAGGGGGCGGAGCCCCGCATACGCCCCGCCCACACCCGACATCAATGCTAAAACTTGACAGCTGCAATCACTCTCCTTGCAGCTGCCCCCCTCCGAATCGCCCACATATCACTGTGCTTAATGTTACAATGCTGATATGTAGCCCCGAGTTCCTGGCCAAACCCAGGCCTTGGGACTCGGGGCTAATAATTTTTAATGAGCAACAGGAGACTCGGGGCTTTTGGGGAGCACACTCGGGGCTATAGCCCCGGTCAGCCCCCCCCTGCCGACGCCACTGATTCCAACATGATAACAACCCCAAACACGCCTCCAAGACGACCTCTGCCTTGCTAAAGAAGCTGAGGGTAAAGGTGATGGACTGGCCAAGCAAGTCTCCAGACCTAAATCATATTGAGCATCTTGTGAGGCATCCTCAAACTGAACGTGGAGGAGCGCAAGGTCTCCAACATCCACCAGCTCTGTGATGTCATCATGGAGGAGTGGAAGAGGACTCCAGTGGCAACCTGTGAAGCTCTGGTGAACTCCATGCCCAAGAGGGTTAAGGCAGTGCTGGAAAATAATGGTGGCCACACAAAATATTGACACATTAATGGCTATGTTTTGAGTTATTTTGAGGGAACAGCTAATCTACACTGTTATACAAGCTGTACACTCACTACTTTATATTGTAGCAAAGTGTAATTTCTTCAGTGTTGTCTCATGAAAAGATATAATAGAATGTTTACAAAAATGTGAGGGGTGTACACACTTTTGTGACATACTGTGTGTGTGTATATATATATATATATATATATATATATATATTTCTGTGCAAAAGTTTTAGGCAGGTGTGAAAAAAAGCTATAAAGAATGCTTTCTGAAATAGAAGTGCCAATAGTTTATTTTTATCAATTAACAAAATGGACAGAAGAGAAATCCTTTTCAATCAATATTTTGTATAACTAGACTTTGGCTTCAAACCAGCATCAATTCTTCTAGGTACATATAGTGCTTGTGCAAGTCTTACAGTTAAAAAAACTGTGCAAGTGTACCTAGAAGAATTGATACTGGTTTGAGGCCACACCAAATATTGATTTGACCTAGACTTTTCTTCGGTTCGCTTACTTTGCATTTTGTAAATTAATAAAAATAAACAATTAGAGTAGATATTTTGGAAAGCATTCTTGCGTTACAGCATTTCTTCACACCTGCCTAAAACTTTTGCATTGTACTGTATGTATATATATATATATATATATATATATATATATATATATATATATATATATATATATATATATATATACAGTGCCTTGCGAAAGTATTCGGCCCCCTTGAACTTTGCAACCTTTTGCCACATTTCAGGCTTCAAACATAAAGATATAAAACTGTAATTTTTTGTGAAGAATCAACAACAAGTGGGACACAATCATGAAATAGAAAGAAATTTGGATATTTCAAACTTTTTTAACAAATAAAAAACGGAAAAATTGGGCGTGAAAAATTATTCAGCCCCCTTAAGTTAATACTTTGTAGCGCCACCTTTTGCTGCTATTACAGCTGTAAGTCGCTTGGGGTATGTCTCTATCAGTTTTGCACATCGTGAGACTGAAATTTATGCCCATTCCTCCTTGCAAAACAGCTCAAGCTCAGTGAGGTTGGATGGAGAGCGTTTGTGAATAGCAGTTTTCAGTTCTTTCCACAGATTCTCGATTGGATTCAGGTCTGGACTTTGACTTGGCCATTCTAACACCGGGATATGTTTATTTGTGAACCATT
Organism: Pelophylax lessonae; assembly: GCF_965119305.1. Taxonomy (NCBI): domain Eukaryota; kingdom Metazoa; phylum Chordata; class Amphibia; order Anura; family Ranidae; genus Pelophylax; species Pelophylax lessonae. The sequence continues at coordinate 165,026,503 of NC_138775.1, forward strand.
CCATTGTAGATTTTGCTTTATGTTTTGGATCATTGTCTTGTTGGAAGACAAATCTCCGTCCCAGTCTCAGGTCGTTTGCAGACTTCCTCAGGTTTTCATCCAGAATGGTCCTGTATTTGGCTCCATCCATCTTCCCTGTTCCTGCTGAAGAAAAGCAGGCCCAAACCATGATGCTGCCACCACCATGTTTGACAGTGGGGATGAGGTGTTCAGGGTGATGAGCTGTGTTGCTTTTACGCCAAACATAACGTTTTGCATTGTTGCCAAAAAGTTAGATCTTGGTTTCATCTGACCAGAGCACCTTTTTCCACATGTTTGATGTGTCTCCCAGGTGGCTTATGGCAAAATTTAAACAACACTTTTTATGGATATCTTTAAGAAATGGCTTTCTTCTTGCCACTCTTCCATAAAGGCCAGATTTGTGCAGTATACGACTGATTGTTGTCCTATGGACAGAGTCTCTCACCTCAGCTGTAGATCTCTGCAGTTCATCCAGAGTGATCATGGGCCTCTTGGCTGCATCTCTGATCAGTCTTCTCCTTGTATGAGCTGAAAGTTTAGAGGGACAGCCAGGCCTTCGTAGATTTGCAGTGGTCTGATACTCCTTCCATTTCAATATTATCGCTTGCACAGTGCTCCTTGGGATGTTTAAAGCTTGGGAAATCTTTTTGTATCGAAATCCAGCTTTAAACTTCTCCACAACAGTATCTCGGACCTGCCTGGTGTGTTCTTTGTTCTTCATGGTGCTCTCTGCGCTTTAAACGGACCTCTGAGACTATCACAGTGCAGGTGCATTTATACGGAGACTTGATTACACACAGGTGGATTCTATTTATCATCATTAGTCATTTAGGTCAACATTGAATCATTCAGAGATCCTCACTGAACTTCTGGAGAGAGTTTGCTGCACTGAAAGTAAAGGGGCTGAATAATTTTGCACGCCCAATTTTTCAGTTTTTTATTTGTTAACAAAGTTTGAAATATCCAATACATTTCGTTCCACTTCATGATTGTGTCCCACTTGTTGTTGATTCTTCACAAAAAAATTACAGTTTTATATCTTTATGTTTGAAGCCTGAAATGTGGCAAAAGGTCGCAAAGTTCAAGGGGGCCGAATACTTTCGCAAGGCACTGTATATATATATATATATATATATATATATATATATATATATCTGTTTGTCTGGATTTCAGCTTTAGTATTTCCAACAAATATTATTTTTCCACTGAATATGTTCATTAGGAAATGTATAAATTGCTTTTATGCATTTCTTTGTTAACAATACTCATATTCTTTGAACAGTAATTTAATATAAATGTGAACGTACTGTAAAATGTAGGAAATTCAGACTATACAGAACTTTTAAAAATAATTATGTCTTAATAACTGTTTATTTTTACCAGGAAGGCACGATTTCTTTTTTTTTTCTTCCTGTTGTGTCTGCGCTAAAATAAAGTGTGTAGGTAGTTTTGGGTTCCATTTAACATACTCAGCATAACTCCTGTTTTACTGAGCAGCAGAACAGGTAATACCAATCAGCCGGGCTGAGTCCATACCCCTAAGATGACAGGTAATTGACATACCTGCTTTAGTCCCAAGTGCATTTTCAAAAACACAAATAAAGATAATGATAAAAGGAGGGTCGGATAGAGTATATTGCAAGAGACTGAAATTTATGGCAAATGAAAAGCTGATTAGATATCTCTCCCAGCTGGGGCTCAGTAGGACGATGACAAGATGACATCAAGTTATTAAGAGGCATCAGATTTATGAGAGAAATGGAAAGGAACTTTTATTTTTTCCCTGTTTTCCTCTAAACCCAGCATAGATAATAGGATTCTTGAAAAAGACGCAGACAAGTAGTGGATGTTTAGTCAAGGCTAATGCTTAGACATTTGTTTCAGTAAATATTTGGGGATAGGTGACCTTCTAATTCTCTTCACTGACAAATTAAGTCTTATAATTTTCCATCTTGAAGTATTTTTTCTTCAAACAAAATCTTAAAGAGAAAATATAGCTTAAAAGATTTTGTTAGTCATAAATGTAAAAATTATGAATTATATATTATTTATCATATTGATGTGTATAAGTATTATCAAAACTTTGTTTCTCTGCTTAGCTTGTAATTATCTATGCACATGGGGGCAGCTATTTTTAATTAATATATAAGTAGGTTATACTGCCTGATTAGCAGTGCTGCATGAAGGTTGTTTTCCAGTATGGGGTAACTTACAAAAACTATAGACCCTATATGCAGGGTCAGTGCTAGAATATTTTGCACCCTAGGCAAGACCAACTACTTGCACTAAATAAACATTCAAAACTTTTATAAACAGTTGAGAATATATTAAAACAGCCCAGGTGCCACGGTCTCGCTTTATATTACCTGATATCCATGATGTTTTTCTGGACACTGGTCTTTGTTTCATGCCCAGAATGGGTCTGGCTGTGTGCAGCACTGGGATCACAGAAACCTTGATCTCTGTATGTCCTTTGTGCAGAGCCCCGACATCGGCTCTCACATCCTGGGCCTGTTGTGGTGAATGCCCGGCCTTCCTCTTTGAGGTTTTCAGTAGGTTTTTTGTGCATTTTTGGAATTGTTTCTTCATTATTTCAATTTACTTTTTTTTGTACGCATTCATGTGCATTTGCAGTGCAGAAACATTTAGCATTGGAATATGTTTTTTTCGCTTACCCGTTTATATTGCATTTATGCTGCATTTAAAAATGCACCTGACTGCATCTGGTGTAAATAATAGCCCGAATGGGTTAATTAACTCTTTCCTGCCTGAAGAGGAATTATAAATTCAGATGATGATGAGAAGTGAATATATTGCATTATATAAGGAAGTCAGTGCTGGAAGACAGAAGTCAGGTCTTCGTAGTGGGGAAGGCCCCCCTCAGGGGAAGGGTTAACCCCAGTCAGGCCGCTGTCCATGTCCTCTTCCTATGGGTAGACCCTGCGCTTCTACCCTCCCCCTACACAGCTGCTTCTCCTCACCTTCTGCTTATCCAGCAACAAGTGTGTCCGGGGAGATAACATTTCAGGTCCTAGCTCCTCTCTACTGGCTCTCTCCTCTCCACTCCCCAGGCCTGCAGCCTCCTCTCTCACTCTCTCAGACACACAATGGACGCTTTGCACCTCTTGCTACAAATGTATCAACTTTCCACTCCCTTCACACTCTGCTCTGGACAGTAGAAATCCTCTCCATACATGCAGAGTCCTAGGGAGCTACCCTGCTCAGGCACAGTGCGGTGCCGTTATTGGCTCATTGCCGTCCATCTCTTGCTCTCCTTGCTAGCAAGGAGAAGAGTGGAAGAAGAGAAGTTCTACAAGTGGTTTGGCTGAGATTGTCGGATCTTCAATGGATACAATGTCAGGGATTGGGGGATCTGCCAATACAATGCCTGGCACTGTCTGGTCTAATTTTAGTGGATATCAGGGGAAGACATGTTTTAGGTCCCAGAGGGCTGCAGGACCATTCACAAAGCGCATCATGGCACGCTCATGTGGTGTAGGAAGCTGGAAGCTGTCACAGCTGACTTCCCACATTAAAGATGATAATGCCGGGGACTCAAAGACTGGCTAAGAACTGGCCCGGGTGAGGACGGTCTTCTTTTATTAAAAGTCAGCAGCTACAGTATTTGTATTTTATTTTACAATTACATGCTTACTAATTAAGTACAATACATTGATTTTGTGATAAAATATTATTTGTAAAAAGGAGAATTTTATGGCAAAAGCAAAAAATGCAGTTAAATAATTCAAATGAACAAGGTAAATAACACAACCCATTCTATCTATCTATCTATCTATCTATCTATCTATCTATCTATCTATCTATCTATCTATCTATCTATCTATCTATCTATCTATCTATCTATCTATCTATCTATCTATCTATCTATCTATCTATCTATCTATCTATCTATCTATCTATCTATCTATCTATCTATCTATCTATCTATCTATCTATCTATCTATCTATCTATCTATCTGTCTGTCTATCTGTCTATCTATCATATCTGCCAAGTGTACCTCTTACAAGTCTTATAAGTCTTACAAGCATCTCTTACAGGTCTGATGTGTCAACTGGATTTCCCGGAAGTCAAGTCAAAACTGGTGTCATACCTATAACATTTTATGGATAAAGCCATCATAAATGGATCTTTGCTATCTTCCATCAACGTCAAATCAATATCACCCTATCACTGTAATGGATATCTATTATGCAAGCATCACAAATGGAGATGGTAAAGTGGGTATAGAAATTTTGTGATTACCATCTAATACCTGCAATCTTGTGCAACATACAAGATTTCTATTAGAAGAAAATGAATAGTGGTGTCTGGGGCTGAGTGTAAGAAGCTGCCAAGGGCCAACATCCAGAAAAACAGTATATGTATGATGCACAATAGTGCAACAGGATATAACCCCCTTGGATTTTAAAGGCAGAAATCAGATAGAAACGTAAATAGAATAAAAGGCAACAACGCCACTTTTGTTGATACCAGTTTAAAATAGAATACGAATAAGGAATATGATAGTGAACATTGCTAATATGCATGTAAATCATAGAGAAAATACATAAAATAGAATCCACATGAAAACAAATACTTAAAAATACTAGTCTGCATCCCGGGTACTGCCAAAGATGACCTGTGGTTAGTCTGCATGAGTTGCTACAATGTATCCCAACATGTTTCGGAATTGTATTCCTTCTTTATGGGAGATTTGAGTAGAAGGGAAGGAAGAAGGAATACAATTCCAAAACATGTTGGGATGTATAGCAGCAACTCATGCGGACTGACCACAATTCACCTTTGAAAGTACCCTGGGTGCAGAATAGTATTTTTGAGAACTTGTTTTCATGTGGATTATATTCTCTGTATTTTTGCTGTTATTTATATGCATATTAGCAATGTTCACTATCTTTTGGCAAATGTAGCCCTTGCTCTTATTCCATTTTTAACTGGTATCCATAAAAGTGGCGTTCTTGCCTTTAAATCTATTTACGTTTCTTTTTTTTTTTTTTTCTATTTACGTTTTTATTTGATTTCTGCCTTTAAAGTCCAAGGGGGTTATATCCTGTTGCACTGTTGTGCATCATACATATACTATTAGAAGAAAACGGTCAATCTTTCATTTTTATTTGGCTGATAGTATTTCACTAAAAAATGATTGGTGTGGTGGGGTGTCTGCAGGCCACAATAACATGAAGATGCATGGGATAAAAACATGCATATTTAGATGTCTGTTAGCATAAATAAATATCTCAGTAATTAAAATATTTTCTACAATTGAACTGTTCTTAATACTTTTCACCTGGTATTTTGCCAGGAATCTATTACATGATCTGTACATGTAAAGGAAAATTTAGACTGTAAATATGTGGAACCATATCTCATGTCATAAGCAATGCTAATAGATTATCTCTATAACCTTAGGAATAGGTCATAAAATGTGTTGATAAAATCGAGTAAAGACATCATCTCCACCTTCTCCTGAAGATTGTGAACTTCTCATGAAATATATACTTGAAAATGTGCCTGCTTTCAGATATATAGGAACTAAGTACAAATAATACCAGTAAAAATACATTATTTTATAGCTGGTAAATACAACGCACAATAGGGATAATTTCTGTAGACACATTTAGCTAAATTAAATTCTGTTTTTAATTAAAGTTTATCATACACAGTAAGCTTTAACATGTTAATGTACCTTCAAATCAATGTTCAATATTTAAAAATTTGCAGCTTTAATTTAAGCTGGAGTATGGTTAAGAATGGATTTTGGCCATTAGCACAGTAGAAATAAGTTAGCTCTAATGATGCTAATGATGATACATTAGCTCAATCCCTGGCTGAGACCTGTAGTTACAGATGCAGTACACTCAGAACACTGATCACTGTAGGTTAATGACTCTGGACCTTCTCCATTCATAAAAAGCCTTGAATTCTTTTCAGTGAATTCTGTGGTTGAAGGGCGGGCAGTCATGGCAGTCATCCACACAAAAACATCTGCAGCCAGGATGGGACACACATTATTAGTGCTAATTATTTTTGCGTAGCAAACAGCCAAAAATATTTTTTGTCCATACTTCTGGTGATCATTTTCAGACACTACCTTTTATAGTGTGAGAACATTTTGTATCTGCCTTTTGAGATTCTAGTCCGTGTATTGAAAAGAAGTCATTAACGAGAGTTTTTGTCATGGAGGAAAGGTGTATTCAATAATGGAGCGCCATCTTGCAAAGAACTTTTTGGTGTGGGTAAAATATTGTCTCTATGTCCAATTTCTATTTGTTGCAGAAAGCAGAGATTGAAGGACATTGTCTGAATCTATGAGTTTATAATTTTATTTATTACAAGTACTTATATAGCACTGTCAATTTACACAGTGCTTTACATATACAGCAAATTGTACCTAACTCACATTCATACATATACTTACTGGGGGTCAATTTAGACAGGAGCCAATTAACCTACCAGCCTTTCTTTCTTGTCTTTGGAGTGTGGGAGGAAACCCATGCAGGTAAAGAGAGAACATGCAAACTCCAGGCAGGGAGTGTCATGGTTGGTACTTGAACCAGCGACCATAGTGCTGCTAGGTGGAAGTGCTAGCCACCTACCCACTGTGCTCCCCAACAAGGGTTATCAAGGGATTGAGATACCTGCATTGGGAACATGGAGATTGGGAAGTTGAATAAGGAGGCAGAAACTGGATAAATGCTTTATGGATCAGCTGAAATTACATTTCTCTCCACTTTTCATTTGTAATGCACTTTTCATTTTTTAGTTATCTTCTTTTTTTTCCACATAATTCAGTTTCTGATGTGACACAGTGCGTGTACTACTCTGTCTCAATGTCCTAGGTGCCCTGTAACTCTAGTTACAATGCCATGCAGGTGCACCACTGCCCAACACTTCAGCTAGCAAAGAGACAAATGCTTTCATAGCAAGCACCCGTCACTGGTGAGAGGAATGCAGAGACACAGGAGGTTGACACACCTCACCTCCCTCTGCATTCCCCTTGCCAGTGCTTGCCTTCAGGCAAGTAAGGGGAGCCAGAGCCAAACACTAGGAGAAGGATGCTTTGATAGTGAGCAGGACTGGGACAAGAAAGGAACAGAAGGGAACATACTCAGGGCACTGTGTTGATATGTAGAGGGGGCATCAGCCACTTTGTTCCCCTGTCCCCCAATGACATTGTTTTTTTTTTTTTTTGGTCTGAACACAGCAGTACCACCACCTCTGGGACTAGCCTTGTGTTCTCCGCTCACTGCAATCACACAGAAGCAGGACGTTTTCTGCACTACTTGCTTCCTTTGCCAGCTTTTGTATTTACAACAAGTGAAAAAGAGCCATTCCTGGACTCACACAGAGTGTTTCCTGTCCTACACTATCCCGATGATAGCAGAGCCCAGCCCTAGACCTCCTATCTCCTCTTCTAAACTCCCTAACAGCCCCTTAGCCTTCCTCTCCCTTAGAGTACTTCAGTTCCCCCTTCCTCCCATAGACCAAGCTTCTCTACACTACTTTATTGTTACTCACTGTCATCCAAGTCACTATAGGCAATAAATCTCAAAAGAATTATTGCTGCTATAAATTGATCTTGTAAAAAAGTCATTGGTATGAGCTAAGAAATACTGGTTTTAGCTCAAAATAGAGTCTTTGCTGAGTACATATAGGAACTGCCACTGCTAACCTCCTTTTGAACATGCTAGCTGCATGGTTTTCCCTGAATCATTGGGGTGGATTTACTAAAGGCAAATAGACTGTGCACCTTGCAAATGCAGTTTAGCCAGAGGTTAGCAAATGTGGTGAAGGTCTGCTGACTTCCATTATCCAATTATGTGCAAACAAAAATGTTGTTTTTTTTCCCTTGCACCTGATAGGCTATTCTTGAGAAATGTAAGCTTTACCACATTTAGTAAGGAAAGTTAGTGCAACTGACTTGGAAAGTGCACATTCTCTTTGCCTTTAGTAAATACACCCCATTAACTCATAAAAAATGTGACTTGGAAAGTATGGAAGCCTTTGGATTAGCTTGGTAGTCAGGCAACCAAGCCTTTTTCTGACACTTGCTATTTACAAGTTTAGATTAGTATTTGTTGCTAGAAAATTACATTTTATATCTTTTTTAGCAGAAACCCTAGAGAATATAATGGCGGTTGTTGCAATATTTTATGTCACTCTGTATTTGCGCAGCAGTCTTTCAAATGCAATTTTTTTAGAAAAAATACCTTTACATTAATTAAAAAACAAAAAAAAATAAAACAGTAGAATTAACCCATTTTTTATGTAATGTGAAAGAAGATGAAAATTGATACCTAACATATCATGCTTTAAAATTGTGCATGCTCGTGGAATTGCAACAAACTACGATACTTAAAAATCTCCATAGGCAATGCTTTAAAATTTTTTACAGGTTACCTGTTTAGAGTTATAGAGGAGGTCTAGTGCAAGAATTATTGCTCTCGCTCTAACAATCATGGCGATACCTCACATGTGTGGTTTGAACACCGTTTACATATGTGGCTGTGACTTACGTATTCCTTTTTCTTCTCAGAGTGACGGGGCACGTTACGCTTTTTTTCTTTATTATTATATATTGAACTTTTTATCTCTTTATTTTTACACTGTCCCTTTACATTTTTTGAATTCATTTTTATTCCTATTACAAGGAACGTAAGCATCCTTTGTAATAGAAATAAGCATGACAGGTCCTCTTTATTGCGATATCTGGGGTCAATAAGACCTCAGATCTCACATTTACATTTAAAATAAAAAATAAATAAAATTGGCCCTCAGACATCGCTCCAGTCCTCCAAGGGCATAGATTTGAGTGGGGGGCCATCTTGCCCTCACTTGACTTCCTGCCCATCGCTCTAGACTAGAGGATAGGCTCGTTCCCCCCGATGGCTCCGGTAAGTGAGGAAACGACTGGGAAACAGCGGGAGGGGGGCACCGCTTCCACTGCTAAAAAAGTGATCCCGTGGCGAATCTGCCACCACTTTTATGTTTAAAAGGATTGCCGACTGTATAAACAAATACCGGGGTTATGGCTGCTATCTGCTGTCATAACAACGGTATATAACGTCAAAGTAACAATGTAAATATACAGTGGGCGGTAAGGATTGTTAACCCATGTATTCAAACTGATATGTAGGCAACATATTTTAGTTCATGTAAATGAATGCACAAAAAAACACACTAGATACCTGAGTAAATACACATACTTGCAATTAAAGATGCGGTATAGTGGTTTTGTTCTATTTTATTTTATTATTTTTTTAAATGTATGAGTTAATAAACTGAAATATTATATATTATGCTGCATGCGTATACCCATTATTTAAAACTTAACTTTTAATATATTTAAAGAGTAACTCCACTTTTTTTGAGAAAAAAACATTCCCCTCGATGTGATCTCTGTACATTAGATTATAACAACCTTTGTTGCAGATTCCTACCTTTTGTTATTCAAAAGAAATCACTTTTTGTTCCTCTGTGCTGAGTGAGTTTAATGCGAGTGGTTTCATATGTATCTATCAGTCAGCTGTGCAGCTGCAGAACTCTAATTGGGAAATCTTCTGGGCCTGCATCCCTTTAGATGTGTTTCTTTTGGAAGTATCTCACCTAAAATTACAATTTTGGTGCAGGAGATGCCAGAAATCTGACTTGTATCTTAGTGTAGAGTTCTGGAAAAATTGGTGAGCCAATCACACAAACAGGAAATTATGTTTCTAGGGTACTTTCTGTACACATTCTGTGTACAGAAAACCTCCAGGTAGCCATATTTCATTGTGAAAGGTAATTTTTAATAACATTCAATTACAATATGACCTGTGTTGCAGTTGTAGACACTATATTATTTTTTCAGCAACAAGCAGCTAATTTGGACCATTGTGGCAGTTTGGTTTTCACGCCATGCGCTCGCCTATATAAAGCTGGAATCCAGCTCACGCTGCAGCTGCCCAAAGAGGACCCCGATCTCGCTCCCCCTCCTTATTCACATAGTCATGGTTTTATTTAGTAGGGGTTGGTCTTTCAGTCTAAAGTCTGGAGGGACATGGTTATGGAGATCTGATATTTGATTATTCTGTTTAAAGTTTGACGTTATGCTGAGAGCTGGAGTTTTGTTTTTGTAAATTGTTAAAGGGTAACTTCCCTTTCAGGGGAAAAAAAATAGGAAACAAAGAAAAAATAATATAGTCTATACAATTGCAACACAGGTCATATTGTAATTGAATGTTATTAAAAATTACCTTTCCTTTTCAATCTGCAGCCGCTGTAATTTTCTGAAAATGTAATGCAATATGGCTACCTGGAGGTGCGCTGTACACAGAATGTGTACTGACCACACCCCAGAAACATCATTTCCTGCTTGTGTGATTGGCTCACCAATTTTCCCAGAAGTCTGCTTAAGATACAAGTCAGATTTCAGGCATCCCCTGCAACAAAAATGTAATTTTAGGTGAGATACTCTCAATAGGGACACGTCTAAAGGAATGCAGGCCCAGCACATTTCCTCATTAGTGCTCTGCAGCTGAACAGCTGATTAATAATTATAAAACCAATCCCATTAGACCCACTCGGCACAGGGGCACAGAGAAACAAACCGTGAATAACATAAGGTAGGTATCTGCAACAAAGGTTGTTATAATTCTTGCAATGTCCAGAGATCACCCAGAGGGGATTGTTTTTTTCTCAACAAAAGTGGAGTTACGCTTTATATTTTGGGTAACCCCTTAACCACTTGCCGACTGCCTAACGCCGATCTACGTCGGCAGTCAGACCCTCACAGGCAAAGTGACGTAGGGCTACGTCACTAGCTTGTGAGGGTCTAGGGAGCGAGGTCACGGACCCCCCCGCGCGTGTGACCGGCAGACTCGTTGTCCGCCGGTCACTCTGCGATCGGCGGGGGAGAGGGAGAAAGTCAGGCAGCTTGTGTAAACAAGCTGCCTGTCATTCTCCCCTGTGTATGAAGGATGATCATACGGTTCTACTAAGTAGAACCGTTGATCACTCTTCATACATCTGAAGCCACAGCCAATCACAGTAGAAAGCACGCCCCTAGGGACACACATAGCCCCTCCCTTTCAAAAAAAAGTTAACCCCTTCACTGCCAGTGTATTTTTACAGTAACAGTGCATATATATAGCACTGATTACTGTAGAAATGTCACTGGTAACCCTAAAAGTGTCAAAAATGTCAGTCAAGGGTCCGATCTGTCCGCCGCAATGTCGCAGTACCGCAAAAAAATCGCAGATCGCCGCCATTACGCGTTAAAAAAGAACAAAAAAGACAAAAATCTTTCCCTTTGTTAGTAAACGCGATAACTTTTGCGCAAACCAATCAAAATACGCTTTTTGCGATTTTTTTTACCAAACATAGGTAGCATAAAACAAATTGGCCGAAAATGTTAAAAAATTTTGATTTTTAAATTTTTTTTGGGGGGAATTTCATATAAAAAAATGTGAAAAATGTTGCTATTTTTGCAAAATTTACGCGCTTTTTTTGTTTATAGCGCGTGATCAAAAAATCGCACAGGTGATCATATACCACCAAAAGAAAGCTCTGTTTGTGGGAAAAAAAGGACGCCAAATTCGTTTAGATACAGCATCGCACGACCGCACAATTGTCCGTTAAAGTCACGCAGTGCCGAATCGCAAAATACCCCCTGGTCAGGAAGGGGGTAAAATCTTCCGGGGCTTAAGTGGTTAAATAAACACTGTAGCAATTTAAAATATATATTGGTGTCTGTTTATTTAGTTTGTATTGCTGCTTTGTGCTATCCCATGTACCAGTCTGAAAAGGAGAAGCAGGAATCAGGATAAAATTCACCTGGACACTGTCAATATTTAACTTGTAGTTTATTATTTGGTTGTGGACTGCAGTTGCACTTGTAAAATGTCAGAGAGCCCTTTTATGGCAGCCAAGGGAAGCTTCCTCAAACCAGGGGAAGAGCACGGGGACATTTTTTTTTTTAGAAGTATTTTTTTGAAATATTTATTTTGAACAACAGATAAATTACTATACAATCATAAGCTAGTCAAATTCTTTGTATTAAAATATGAATATAAAACATCATAGAAAAATTCCTACAGTAATACATGAAATGCCCTATATCCCAATGGGATTTAGAAATTTGTGCTGATATCTCCATATAAGAAGCTGTCCAAATACAACCGCATATAAACAGTTATTGAAAATATTACCAAAAGTTCAACAGTGAGTCCTCATTCACATGGTATAACACAGCCTTATAAAATGTATTGATCGTTAGGTCCAAGTATTAAAGTTCCTGCTTAATTATCAGTAAATAGATATTTTTTTATTAATGCATAAAAATTGTCCTGTTATTTTTTTTTCAGTGGTAGGTGTGTATATGTGTATCCTTAGAAGCATATTTCTCAATTATGTGTTAGAGAATACAGAGCAAAGTATTATTTTGTGGTGCTAAGTAATTTGTATGGAATTTGGTAATGATAAAAGGAAAAGCAGTAAAATAGATCCCCCTGCAGACAGTAGCAATATACCCTCCCCAGCAACAATAGATTTCCCCAGCAAAAATGAACCCATGCAAAAAAATACAACCCCCAGCAACAATAGACCTTGAGAAGCAACAACAGATCTCCCGTCAGCCAACATCCATGGACCCCTCCCTCAACAGCAGATCCCTTCCAGCACCAATTGACCCTCCACAACATAAGTATACCTCCCCCCACACCCAGCAACAATAGACCACCATGCAAAAATAGATCCCATCCAGCAACAATAGATCCACAGCAGCCAGCATCAGTAGACCCTTCAGCACACCCCAGGACCCCTTGCCATTACATACAGTGCATTTAGTAATGAAGGTGCCGGAACTGTGTTTCCCTGCGTTCCCGCTTAAAAAAAGCCCGGAGTATGGCCAATCGTAGTTGGGGGAGAGATGAAATGTAGGAAGAGATTTAGGCTGGCCATACATGTTCAATTGTTTTGTACAATTTTCCTTTAGATTTACCCTAAACTACGTAGTGCAAGGGCCTGTCTAACTGAATACAATTGAAAGTTGTTTAGTTTTGACCTCATATTATATGGTTGGAAATCTGTACAAGAAAATTGAACATGTATGGTAAGCCTTAAGCTAGATACCCACCATACAATAAGATATACAATACATACAAGTAGATTTACCAAAACCATATAATATGCAATCAGGCAGGCCCTTGCACTACATAGTTGAAGCTAGGGCTTTTTTTTCAGCTGGAACTTAGCTCCACCACCTCTGGCTCAGGCCCTCTGCTCCCTGATCAACACCATCAGTTGTAAACACGGAAGTCCAGCTTCTGGAGGGTGCAGAGGTAAACAGCTGTGGAAGAAGGCTGAACTCTGCATTCAATGTAGCGCACCCCTGAACTCGACACTTTGCATGCAGAGCACCCCTGAACTCTGCACTATGTATGGAGCGCACCACCAAACTCTTCATGTAGCGCACCACCGAACTCTGCACTCTGTGCCTAATACACTCCTGTTATTTAATGCCTTTTAAGACCCTGCCGCTATCAGGGAAATTTGATGACACCCACTATTTGATGGAGGATGTGTGCGTGGGGGGAGGAGGGTTTTGGGGGGTTGTGGTTGAGTTCCTCCACCTATTTTCTGAGGAAAAAAAAGCCCTTGTTAAAGGTAAATCTAAAGGAAATCGAACAACAAAAGTTTTTAAGTGTGTATCCAGCTTTAGGGTCCTTTCACACAAGTTTTCCAATCAGGTCCGCCTGTCAGTTTTTCAGGCGGACCTGATCGGATGCCCCATGCACCCCTATGGGGCAGCTGATGTCAGCGGTGACATGTCTGCTGACACCCGCTGCTATCCAATCCATTCCTGTCTGTGAAATCCAGATGGATAGAAAACCTATTTTCCATTGGTCTAGAGGATCGGATCAGATAGGATCGGATGAAAATGGACAGGCGATCTGTTTTCATCCGATCTCCCATAGAGGAGAGCGGGGATCTGACAGGTACGTCTCAGCACAGTGAACGGAGATGGAGAGGTCATCCGCCTACTCATTGGGGATTGGTGGATCAATCCCCACTGAGCAAAACAGAGTCCGCCAGGCTTAAAGCCTGTGTGAAAGGACCCATAGGCTTGGTTAGATGATAAGCTGATCTTTCATATACCATTTAATGAAAACAAAAAAGTAACATAAGGGATGTAATAAAAGTTAAATCAATCTGCACTGTGTGTAATGGCAAGTTTACGGTCTGTGAGTCTTAGAAGTGGAATGTTGTTTGGAAAAGTTTGATTTCTTGCTACAGGCCCAAAATATTACAGCTCATTATTTCCTTTTTTCTTTCAGACAGAACACCTAAAACACAAAAATAAGACACCACTTAATACAGTTTTCTGTTGGCCGAATTATGATTTGTTTTCTGCAGATCTCTTTTAACCACTTAAGCCCCGGAAGATTTTACCCCCTTCCTGACCAGGGCCTAATTTGCGATTCGGCACTGTGTGACTTTAACGGACAATTGCGCGGTCGTGCGACGCTGTATCTAAACGAATTTGACGCCCTTTTTTTCCCACAAACAGAGCTTTCTTTTGGTGGTATTTGATCACCGATGTGATTTTTTGATCATGCGCTGTAAACAAAAAAAGAGCGTCAATTTTGCAAAAATAACAATATTTTTCACATTTTTTATATGAAATTCCCCCAAAAAAATGTAAAAATCAAAATTTTTTAACATTTTCGGCCAATTTGTTTTATGATACATATGTTTGGTAAAAAAAATAGCAAAAAGCGTATTTTGATTGGTTTGCGCATTAGTTAAGTTATCGCGTTTACTAACAAAGGGAAAGATTTTTGTCATTTTTGTTGTTTTTTTTTTTTAACGAGTAATGGCGTCGATCTGCGATTTTTTTTATTGCGGGACTGCAACATTGCGGCGGACAGATTGGACCCTTGACTGACATTTTTTACACTTTTGGGGTTACCAGTGACATTACCGCAGTAATCAGTGCTATACATATGCACTGTTACTGTAAAAATGACATTGGCAGTGAAGGGGTTAACTGTATTGGAGAGGGAGGGGTTAAGTGTGTCCTAGGGGCGTGCTTCTAACTGTGATTGGACATGGCTACTGGTGTAAGAACAGAGATCAACGGTCCTACATAGTAGAACCGTCTGATCTCCATTCTTACACAGGGAAGAATGACAGGCGGCTTTGTTTACATCAGCCGCCTGCCTTTCTTCCGGTGTCACGGACGATCGCGAGTGCCCGGCGGGAGCTCGCCACCGGCGGCGCGCGCTAGCTCCCTAGAAGCCTCACAGGCTAGCGACGTAGACCTACGTCGCTTTGCCTGTGAGGGGCTGACCACCGCAGTAAATAGTCGTGCGGCGGTCGGCAAGTGGTTAATAGTCATATATAATAAATATATATATATATATATAATAGTCATAGTCATATATTGTGCTAAAAGCAAATGATGTCTCAAAGACCTTTTTCATAATGGCCATGTAACATTAGGGGCATTATTAGTTTAATCAGCTGCAAAGAAACTCACAAAATATATTTTTCACAGAGGGATCCCATGAAAATGTTTAACTTCCCTCGCAGGAAATCAGACTGGAAATGACAAAACGAGTCTTGTTTTTAACAATATGGTATCACAAAGGGAAATAAACCAAGATAAGAATGACTAAACAGGAACATCAATAAATGTGTTTCTGTAATGAATCTGGCTAACCCCATATTAACCTCATTGTGTTATCTTGTGTACGGGGGATTAACACACATTTAGAAATATAGATCGGTTTAGGATTCCCTAGCTGGAAACTAGAAAAAGCCAGACATTATCAATAAAGGAGCACTCACATGTGTACTGGCATACAGGAAGAGTCTGTACTTTTCATTATGGATATTCTACCCATTTCGAGGAAGGCAAGCTGCCGGTGGCACAAGGTTATTTTGGGATACGTCAGGGAAGTGATACAGAAATCAGGATGGAACAAGAATGCAGTGAGGTTTCCTCATCATCTTCCTATGGAATGTACTATGAGTTCATTGGTCAAAGGGACTGAAACTCCTGCCTAACCTTGCATTTTTTTTTTGTTGACATTATCTTAGTGGATGGCAGTCCTAGGATGAATGGAGTGAATTCTGCAAAATGAATTGCACTCTCAGTTTTGCTTATGGAACTGTTTAGGTGAAAAATGGAAAAAAAAGGGGGTGCATTTTTTTTTTTTATAAAGTATATTTTATTAATGGGGATATACTTAGGCTAGTTTATTTTATTTTATTAAATTTGTTGTAAATTTGAATGTTTTATTTTTTTTTTTTGTGAAAAAGGTAAAATAATGAGATTAAAGTAACACTAAACTCCAAATCACCAAATTCAAAATTCATTTTTTTTTCTTCTGCTGTGATCCAATGTCCTGTTAGAGGGTGGTTACATGTTCTCCATGGTCCGTCTGTATGTAGCAATGTCAGGGTGACGAAAGAATAAAATGGAGAAGTGGCCCCATGGGATTGTTGCCCCAAACACCCATTTGTTTTATAAATACTTTTTACTCTTAATAGAGGGCTATGATAATTGTTAAAGTGTAACTCCACTTTTGTTGAGAAAAAAAAAACATTCCCCTCTGGGTGATCTCTGTACATTGCAGGGATTTTAACAAACTTTGTTACAGATTCCTACCTTTTGGTATTCTGAAGAAACCCCTGTTTGTTCCTCTGTGCCTCTGTGCTGAGTGGGTCAAATGGGAGTGGTTTCTTAATTATCTATCAGAAGTGGAAGCTGCAGGGCTCTAATGAGTAAAGCTGCTGGGTCTGCATCCCTTTAGACATGTTCCTATTGTGAGTATCTCACCAAAAATGACATTTTTGTTGCAGAGGATGCCAGAAAGCTGACTTGTATCTTAGGCAGACTTCTGGGAAAATTGGTTAGCCAATCACACAAGCAGGGTACATATACACAACGTTCGACCTGCGCCAGTGAAAGAGTAAAAAGTACATTCAATCTTATGAAAAAAGTTTCAACTGTGGCTGTAGTTAGTCTTTTTAGGAGGTATGCAGGATAGTTCAATCCCTGGGGTTAGTGGAGATGGATGGTGGAGGTGGCTGCAGGCTTCATACAGAGCTAGAGGGACTCTGCAACAGACAAAAAGGGGTAGGAGAAGAAAATCAGCGCCACCTAAGTGTAGATTAAAAGGTTATTTATTACATGAAAACAATGTAGTTACTCACACAGAGGAAATAGTTGATCAGCAAATGGTGATGGTTCATCTGCAACACTGTAGGGATGTTAGGAAAGTACACAGTGGCGGCCGTGGTCCTGGCTGTGCCGGTGGAGTCTGACACTTCCTGTGTTTCTGGCAGCGTTCAGTATCCAGGCTTACATCCAATAGTGGCAGGGGGGTGCTCACATTCTGGGCATGCGTGCTCCTTCCTCAGATCGCCTGAGGCTTACCTATAGGTACTGTAAATATCTCCCAAATGGGCACCATTTAGGAGATATTTAATATACATGCGCCCTATGATGTCATCGACGCATGTGCTCTGAAGGAACAGCCACCTGTGCCATTCCTTCAGATTCCTGTGCCGTGAACAGAGGCCAATCACACAGCCGGAGTCCACAGACCCGGAAGGAAGACAGGAGAAGATAAATGCGGCCTGCAGCGGGGACAAGGCAGTGATCAAGGGCTTTGTTTGCAGGTGAGTTTCACATAATGTGCTAATATGCGTTGCATACTAGCACATTATGGCTTTAATTTGCAGGTCATACAAAAAAAAACTGCCAGTTTATTTCCTCTTTATCAACCGCTGCTCATTCCAAACAGAGAATGCTACAAGAAGGTAGAAAACTATAGTAATCCATTTGTTTATTTATTTCATTTATTAAATTATGACATTTATGAAAAATAGATTACAGGGCCATTAGGCAACAGATGTTTATGTAATCTTTTTTGGAGAATAAGGATACCGGCACTGGGACAGATCAAAGATAGGTAAAACCCACTTCCGTAACCTTTAGGAGTCATAGAAAGCTTATTGAACCCCAAACAATGCTCCCCTCTTAATTTTGCCTTACCTCATGACTCAGTTTCAGGTTTGAAAATGGAGAAACATTTCCCAAAATATTCTCAGAAATGTATGTAAAATGAAAACCCTAAAATAATATGTTACCCCAACATTTCATATTTCTGATGGGGTTGACTTACTAAAGGCAAATGGTCTGTGCACTGCAAGTGCAGTTTCTCTAGATCTAAAGGGGAACGTGCAAGGAAACTTAAAAAAAAACAGCATTTTTGCTTGCAAATGATTGGATGATAGAAATCAGCAGAGCTTTCCCTAATTTCAGAGCTTCCCCTCAAATCACAGAATGCACAGACTATTTGCCTTTAGTAAATCAACCCCATATGTGTCAATTGTACCATGCACTTGTGTTAAAAAGTATCCTTTTCTCTTTACATTGCTTCCTTTGTGTGAAATATCTGCCATGCCTGCTAGTCCCCCTGCTTTCCTATTTCAAACTGACCACACTAGATAGAGAAGCATACCCAGCCAGCACTATCAGTTTTCTGGGTGGGCTGGGAGCACAGCCTGACTGTCTTCCAATGGGTAGACTTGTGCTGACACTGAAACTAAGCAGCAGCACTGTGGCCAAGACCATACAGCAGTTTAACAGGACAGGTTCCACTCAGAACAGGCCTCGCCATGGTCGGCCGAAGAAGTTGAGTGCACGTGCTCAGCGTCAAATCCAGAGGTTGTCTTTGGGAAATAGACGTATGAGTGCTGCCAGCATTGCTGCAGAGGTTAAAGGGGTGGGGGGTGAGCCTGTATGGCTGTCATCATAGAATGAAGCCTCTTCTGAAGATTATGCACAAGAAAGCCTGCAAACAGTTTACTGAAGACAAGCAGACTAAGGACATGGATTACTGGAACCATGGCCTGTGGTCTGATGAGACCAAGATAAATGTATTTGGCTCAGAAGGTGTCAAGCGTGTGTGATAGCAACCAGGTGAGGAGTACAAAGACAAGTGTGTCTTGCCTACAGTCAGTCATGGTGGTGGGAGTGTCATAGTCTGGGGCTGCATGAGTGCTGCCGGCCCTGGGGAGCTACAGTTCATTGAGGGAACCATGAATGCCAACATGTACTGTGACATACTGAAGCAGAGCATGATCCCCTCCATTTGGAGACTTGGCCACAGGGCAGTATTCCAACATGACAACAACCCCAAACACCCCTCCAAGACAACTACTGCCTTGCTAAAGAAGCTGAGGGCAAAGAAGATGGACTGGCCAAGCATGTCTCCAGACCTAAACTCCATTGAGCATCTGTGGGGTATCCTCAAATGGAAGATGGAGAATCACAAGGTCTCTAACATCCACCAGCTCTGTGATGTCATCATGGAGGAATGGAAGAGGACTCCAGTGGCAACCTGTGAAGCTCTGGTGATCTCCATGCCCAAGAGGGTTAAGGCTGCTATGGAAAATAATGGTGGCCCAAAAATACATAAAATATTGACACTTTGGGCCCAATTTTGACATTTTTACTTAGGCGTGTACTCACTTTTTTTGCCAGCAGTTTAGACATTAACGGCTGTGTGTTGAGTTATTTTGAGGGGACACCAAATTTACACTGTTATACAAGCTGTACACTCACTACTTTACATTGTAGAAAAGTGTCATTTCTTCAGTGTTGTCACATGAAAAGATATAATAAAATATTTACAAAAATGTGAGGGGTGTACTCACTTTTGTGAGATACTATATATACATATATATATATATATATATACACACACACACACACACACATATAAGTGGTTTGCCTTTAATTTCTATTTTAAACTGAATGTGTTGTTCAACAAAGTGAAGTCTTTTAATTGGGCAAAAGAGTGAAAATACAAGAGTCCAATTGCCCCCCGAAACAATGCCAGAACAGGTCAGAAGCACAGAGGTTAAGAAATGATAAGCTCAGAGTCCTGTCTACAAATGCTCGCAGTTTAGGTAAAAAAATCAATGAACTTGGGTCAATAATGGAATCTGAGAATGTAGATTTAGTGGCTGTTACGGAGACATGGTTTAATGAAAGAAATGACTGGGACATAACCATACCAGGGTACTCTTTATACAGAAGAGACAGAGTAGGCAAGAAAGGAGGAGGAGTGGCCCTGTATGTGAAAGATAGCATTAAATCTAACCTAATACAAGTTGGTGAGGCCAACATAGAGTCAGTTTGGGTTACGTTGCAGTTTGCTAATCATGCAGTAACTCGTGTAGGTGTGATATATAGGCCACCTGGTCAAGTTAAAGAACTAGATGATCTACTAGTTGAAGAAATAGCTAAAATGACAATGAAAGGAGAAGTTATCATTATGGGAGATTTCAATCTTCCAGATATAAACTGGAAAACCAAAATAGCAAGTTCTACCAGGAGTACAGATATTCTAAATTCCCTACTGGGGTTGTCTCTGCAACAAGTGGTTGAGGAGCCAACCCGGAGGGAGGCCATTTTGGATCTGGTATTCACAAATGGGGATTCGGTATATGATGTCATTGTAGGCGAAACCTTGGGATCTAGTGATCACCAGTCAGTGTGGTTTAATATAAGAACTTTGAAAGAGTCACACCACACAAAAACAAAAGTTTTAGATTTTAGAAAAACAGACTTTTCAAAAATGAAATTAGTCATAAATGAGTCCTTATCAGACTGGAACGGATTACATGGAGTCCAGGAGAAATGGGACTACTTAAAAGGTGCATTATTGAAGGCAACAGAAAATTGCATTAGACTTGTCAGTAAAAGCAAAAAAAGGAAGAGACCACTGTGGTACTCAGCAGAAGTGGCCCAAATCATTAAAAATAAAAAGCTAGCATTTTGTAATTATAAAAAAACCCAGAGCAATGAAGATAAGGAAATCTACAAGATTAGGCAGAAAGAGGCCAAGCAAGTTATAAGAACTTCTAAAGCGCAGGCAGAAGAAAAACTAGCTCAGTCTATGAAAAAGGGGGATAAGACATTCTTCAGATATATAAATGAAAAAAGGAAATTAAAACAAGGAATAACTAAATTAAAAACAAAAGACGGAAGGTATGTAGAAGAAAATAAAGGGCTAGCTGACTGCCTTAATGAATACTTCTGTTCAGTTTTTACAGAAGAAAAAGAAGGAGAAGGACCTCCACTTGAAAGGATGACTAATGAATCATTTGATGCATGTGTCTTTACAGAGGAAGACATTCTAAGATTGCTGTCTAAAGTGAAGACAAATAAGTCACAGGGTCCTGATGGGATACACCCAAGATTATTAAAAGAGCTTAGTGGTGAGCTGGCAAAACCATTAACAGATCTATTTAACCAATCATTAGTAACAGGAGTCGTCCCGGAAGACTGGAAATTGGCAAATGTCGTGCCCATTCACAAGAAAGGTAGTAGGGAGGAATCGAGCAACTATAGACCAGTGAGTCTGACATCAATAGTAGGCAAATTAATGGAAACCCTATTAAAGGATAGGATTGTGGAACATCTTAAATCCCATGGATTGCAAGATGAAAAACAACATGGGTTTACTTCAGGGAGATCATGTCAAACAAATCTTATAGATTTTTTTGACTGGGTGACTAAAATAATAGACGGTGGAGGTGCAGTAGACATTGCATATCTAGATTTTAGTAAGGCTTTTGACACTGTCCCACATAGAAGACTTATCAATAAACTGCAGTCATTGAGCATGGACTCCCATATTGTTGAGTGGATTAGGCAGTGGCTGAGTGACAGACAACAGAGGGTTGTAGTCAATGGAGAACATTCAGAACAAGGTCATGTTACCAGTGGGGTACCTCAGGGATCTGTACTGGGACCAATTTTGTTTAATATCTTCATAAGTGATATTGCAAAGGGCCTCTATGGTAAGGTTTGTCTTTTTGCTGATGACACAAAGATATGTAACAGGGTTGATGTTCCTGGAGGGAAACGCCAAATGGAAAAGGATTTAGGAAAACTAGAAGAATGGTCAGAACTCTGGCAACTGAAATTTAATGTGGATAAGTGCAAGATAATGCACCTGGGGCGTAAAAACCCAAGGGCAGAATATAGAATATTTGACACAGTCCTGACCTCAGTATCTGAGGAAAGGGATTTAGGAGTAATTATTTCAGAAGACTTAAAGGTGGGAAGACAATGTAATAGAGCAGCACGAAATGCCAGCAGAATGCTTGGATGTATAGGGAGAGGTATAAGCAGTAGAAAGAGAGAAGTGCTTATGCCGCTGTACAGAACACTGGTGAGACCTCACTTGGAGTATTGTGCGCAGTACTGGAGGCCATATCTCCAGAAGGATATAGATACTCTAGAGAGAGTTCAAAGAAGAGCTACTAAACTAGTACATGGATTGCAGGAAAAAACTTACCAGGAAAGGATAAAGGACCTTAACATGTATAGCTTGGAAGAAAGAAGAGACAGAGGGGATATGATAGAAACATTTAAATACATAAAGGGAATCAACTCGGTAAAGGAGGAGAGCATATTTAAAAGAAGAAAAACTACCACAAGAGGACACAGTTTTAAATTAGAGGGGCAAAGGTTTAAAAGTAATATGAGGAAGTATTACTTTACTGAGAGAGTAGTGGATGCATGGAATAACCTTCCTGCAGAAGTGGTAGCTGCAAATACAGTGAAGGAGTTTAAGCATGCATGGGATAGGCATAAGGCTATCCTTCATACAAGATAGGGCCAGGGACTATTCATAGGATTCAGATATATTGGGCAGACTAGATGGGCCAAATGGTTCTTATCTGCCGACACATTCTATGTTTCTATGTTTCTATGAGCTTTTTTAAAATTTTGTCAGGATCAGACAATCATTTTATGTAGTATTTACAGTACCAGCAGCCACCTCTTGTAGATCTAAGATCGGTAGAAAAGTATTATGTGTGATGAATATTTATATAATAATAATAATAATAATAATAATAATAAAAAAGCTTAACTTTGGATGGTAAATTTATGGATGAGATGAGGGGGAATTTGAGGTTACACTATTATATCGCAAAATATGAGGACTCAGTTAGTACTAGACAAAATAATGATAGTGACTAAGACGTGAGACCTACTCAGCTGCCAAATCTTCCCTGTTATGCATTTTGCCAGGCTAGACATTCTTAGCTCACAGACTTTTACCCTTTTTTTCTAAGTAAATAATCCATCGAACAAATTGATAATGGCGTGTTTCTAAAGGCCCGTACACACTTGATGGAAATCGGACGAAATATCCTCCGATTTTTCTCTCTCTTGCTCAGCATTCATTATCGTTTTTAGTTGACAGTGCATAAATGTTCACGAAATTTCTCGTCCGATTTTTTTTTTTTTGGGACATTTGTTCCTAGACTTCCGGGTTGTCAGCAACTTCAGATCATGCGCGGTCTTTTGTATCCGATTTTTTTACGGGCATACTGCATACACATTAAACGAAAATTGGTCGTCTGGGGACAGACGATAAAAATGTTGGTGTTTGTTCCTCTGTTTTTTTTCTTTGAAAATGTCGACATCGGCTGCTGAAAGTTGTGTACACACTAGTTGAAAATCGTACGATTTTACCTAGGACGGGAATTTTTCGGCAGATTTTCTACTAGTGTGTACCCCACTTAACCCCTTATAGCATATTTTATCCTTATCACTAAATTCTCAAATAAGCCTTAACATATTAATATAAATTCCATTAATTGTTTTCAGTCTAAATCATTTTGATGCTTTCCTTAAAATGATACCTGGTGGTGCCATGGGGTGAGAGCTTTCTCTCAGTTGTGGTCCTATTTTGTCAAACATGCCCCTGACAGAGACTACAAGCAGCAATGCCACATCATGCATACATCTTGAAGCAGGTCTGGAGAATTGGTGTGTAGCTGAGGCTGGAGCAAGCACAATTAGATAAGAAGTGTCTGAAAAAGGCTGATGGACGTCAGCAGCACTGAAGTGCAAATTAGGTGAAAAAAAAAATTGTAACAAAAATGGTCAATGTTTATGGTACACAGTGCTTTAGCTGCTGCCCAGTTACAGTTAAGATCTGAAATAACCAATTCACTCCACAATGGAGTTTTTAATTTTTTTTTTTTTTTATAAGGATCTGATTTATTTAGAGTTCTAGTTTTGGTGGTTCGATCCACTAATTTCTAATGCTAATATCTTTCCCACTTGACATCCGAAAGAGTTACCCCCCTTCATGACCAGACCATTTATTGTGATATGGCATTGCGTTACTTTAACTGACAATTGCGCTGTCATGCAATGCTGTACCCAAATAAAATTGATGTCCTTGTTTCTCCACACAAATGGAGCTTTCTTTTGGCGGTATTTGATCACCTCTGCATTTTTTTTTTGTTTGCGCTATAAATAAAAAAATGCCAGCAATTAAAAAAAAAAAAAAGAAAAAACAATAATATTTTTTACTTTCTGCTACAAAACACATCCAATAAAAAAAAAAAAAAGAAAATTCTTCACATATTTAGGCCAATATGTATTCTGCTACATGTTTTTGGTAAAAAAAAATCCCAATAAACATATATTGATTGATTTACGCAAATGTTTTAGTGTCTAAAAACGATGGTATATATTTATAGATTTTTTATTTATTTATTTTTTTATACTAGTAATGGTGGCGATTAGGGGCATATTGCAGGACTGCAATATTGTGGCAGACAGTTGCAAACTAACTGACACTTTAGACACTTTGCGGGAACTAGTGACACTAATACAGTGATCAGTGGTAAAAATATACACTCTCACTTTTCTAATGACATGGGCTGGGAAGGGTTTAACATCTAGGGCAATCGAAGGGTTAACTGTTTGCCTAGCCTGTGTTTGTGTGTACTGTATGTGCTGCTTTTACTAGAGGAAGAGATGGATTCTAGTCTCTGCTTTGCAGGAGCACAGAATCCATCCCTTCCCCCCTGTCAAAATGGCAATCTGCCTTGTTTACATAAGGAGATCCCCATTCTGTGTTGTTTGCCGAGGATCGGTGGGTGCCGGAGGACATTGAGTGCCCGACACCTGTAGTCGGGCTTCTCCTGTGACGAATCACAGCAGAAGCGGCCCTCTGGCGAGGCGCACACCCACTATAGGCAGAAGTGCAGGGTCATATATATATACGTGATCCTACGCAGAGCTGCCGCCCTATAGCAGTAAAACTGCTATAGGGCAGTCAGCAAGTGGCTGAAGTAATGTCACATGAGCATGTGCAGTTATAAATACAATTTGCAAGACCTTGTCTTACTATCAATGGACTTTAATGGCACCCACATAATCCAATATTAAAAAAATATCAAAAACTTTGTTATACAATTATATAAAAAAATAAAATGCACACTGTGTTGACAATTCATTAAAAACAACATGCCACAATATAATACATCGTTCCTGTTTTGGACCATTATACGTGCACCTCCTTTAAGCTTATATACTGTATTAGTTCCCAGGACTTGGAGGTGTGTGTATTATATCCACTGGTCTACGCATTTCGCTAGATTGTGTACAAGATACATGCAAAGTAATATGCAAGGGTAACACTTATTGATTTCTTGACAATGCCGCTATTTGCTTTTCTTCCTGATTGATGGCACTGTTCTTGTTTGGGTATCATCCAGTGTCTGCTGCTGTGTGTGGCTGCTTGCATACTGAAGAGTTTTTGTTGCATTTTTACCTTTTTAAAAAAAACAAAAGAAAAATGCAATAAAAATATTTCCCTTTAAGCACTTTCCACCCAAGGATGTACGGGTCCACTTCCCACCCACGGACATTTCAGTGGTTATACCGGGATGATGCCTGCACCTATTGGCATCATCCCAGTATAATTGTTTAAAAGCGGGGTTCTCCTTTCAGGCAGAAGTGATCCGAGCGTCTAATTAGCCACTCGATCACTTCTGCAGGTGGCCGAACTTTGGCTAACACTTTTTAGGTAGTTACAGCAACAGTTTTTTTATGTTTTGGGATAAAGGTTTTACACAAATGAATAAAGCTGACCATTGTAAACGCCCCCTGTCAGTTTTAAATGTTTTTTCTCAAAACTCTAATTGACAGTTTTTCTGAACAGCTTGGTCTGTTAGAGGAAGCTGAAAAATAACAGACTTACTGGCTGGATCAACAGATGAAAATAAAGGAAAAAAAAGCGTAAAAAAAAGAAAAGGAATGCAGCCATCACATTTAAAGTGGAGCTCCACCCAAAATGGGAAGTTCTGCTGTAAGGACTAGTCCCCCACTCCTCTTGAAGGAAGAGCACTTTTGAGGAGTGGGGGAGGGAGGGGGTGGTTGGGGATGTTGACAGTTGGGTTGTGGGAACTGGTACCCAGTTTTGACAGGTACCCTATTCCACTTTCGCTTTGATCCCCTAGGCGATCAGAAGCAGAGGTTCTCCTTTCTCCCTTCCCTCCAGCAGTCTTCTGGGATACATGATAAGTCCCAGAAGACTGCTTGACCATTAACGGTGCGCAGAGCTGCTCATGTATGCACAGTGGGCACCAGGGCTGGACTGGCCTACTGGGATAGCGGGAGATTTCCCGGTGGGCTGCCTGCCCTGGGGCTGCTTCAGTGTTGCCAACCGCCCACATGTAAAATTCTGTTACGGGCAACAGCGACCGTAAACAGTATAGCTGCGGGCCAACAGTGCAACTGTGCATGCGCTGTTCACAAAGCCTACCAGGCTCGGGAAAGTTCGTACATGCTTGGCCAAGTGGGCGCATGCTCAGTGACGTAATGTTGCCATTTTTTAAAGTGACTCGGTCTCGGTGCAGCGGCAGAACCTTGTTGTCAGGTTTGCAGGTAAGACCACTCCACAGCCTCTGATCACCCCCTGCACCATGTCCGCAGCCACTGACCAGACCACCACCTGCACCATGTCCGCAGCCTCTGACCACCCCCTGCACCATGCCCGCAGTCACTGACCAGACCACCCCCTGCACCATGTCCTTAGCTGCTGACCAGACCACCACCTGTACCATGTCCCCAGCCTCTGACCATCCCCCCACACTATGTTCACAGCCTCTGATCAGACCACCACCTGCACTATGTCCGCAGCTGCTGACCATCACCTGCACCATGTCCTCAGCTGCTGACCATCACCTGCACCATGTCCTCAGCTGCTGACAATCACCTGCACCATGTCCTCAGCTGCTGACCATCATCTGCACCATGTCCGCAGCTGTTGTTCATTAACTGCACCACGTCCGCAGCTGCTGACCACCACCTGCACCATATCCCCAGCCTCTGACATCTCCTGTACCATGTCCCCAGCCTCTGGCATCTCCTATACCATGTCCACAACCTCTGGCATCTCCTATACCATGTCCAAAACCTCTGATCATCTTCTGTCTTTTATCCTGTCTTCAGTCTCTGAGGGGGAGTCTGGAGAGGAGTTTGCTCTTATATATGTAAAGCTCTATGTACTTTCATATCTATCTTATCTATCTATGATACACTGTTAATAAAAATGGAAAACCGTGCATTTTAAAGAACATTTGAACAAGGAAATAATTACATTATGCTCTTGGACTGGAATAAAAATGCTATGGGGCTGGTATGAAATTATTTCCAGGGCTGGTTTTTATTCCCAGTCCGGCCCTGGTGGGCACCTGGTGGTGAAGTCACAAGCTGAGATACCAACAACCTACAAGTGTGTCCTCCACTGTGAATTGTCAGGTGGGTGCACAGATTTGACCAATTGCGCTATCCTATTGGTTTATTGCAGGAGTATGAAGGATGTAGCTGGGCCCCCAGAACATCAACCAGACCCTAGACTCCAGCCTAGATTACCTTATGAATGATCCAGCTCTGTGCCAGGGGGAATCTTTTATTGTAGCATGATAGAATGCAAAACTGTTAGGATGGGAGGTTAAAGAGCAGAGAATTTTGAAGAATTTTAAGTAAGCTTCAAAAACTGTAAAAAACAGTTTATTTTTTTGGAAATTATTTTACCTTAATAGAAGAGGAATGACAGATATAAACATGTTTCTTACGATAGAAATACAACAGGCTTCACCCCAGAGGGGGCTGTTTGGCCCACACATTCATCTCTCTCTAGAGCAGTGGTTCTCAATTCCGGTCCTCGGGACCCACTAACAGGCCAGATTTTAAGTATTACCTTGGGGAGATGCAGACTAGAATACTGCAATCACAGAGCAGCAAATGGGATCACCTGTGATGTAATTTAGTTATCTTGCAAACCTGGCCTGTTGGTGGGTCCCGAGGACCGGAGTTGAGAACCACTGCTCTAGAGGGTCTGAACCATCTCTCCAGAGTTTATTACACTGACTATGCTGCAATTATCTAGAGCATTTCCATAGTCTCACACTATCTTGAATGGCACAGCATTTTACTGTTGTTGGTGTTTTTTGCAACTCTTCATAGAGTCACACCTTGTGCCCTATGTGAACTGGGAATAAGTGTTGCAAATAACTAATGCACCTACCAAAAGTGATATATTACACTAAAGCTTTCATCCAACCTGTAAATCCTTGCATTTGTCGATTTGAAATGTTAGTATAAAGGAAAGAGAAAAGTGAAAAAAGCACTTGTGGGTTAATCTAATACATTTTTTAATACAATGCTTTATGGCCCACGTAATTGGGGGCATAGCAGGGTTGCATTGTTTTGCTTCTATACTTTGTACCTTGAGTTGTCTACCTTTCTCACCTCAGAAGGTTGGGAAGTATGGTATAGTGGTAGTGGTTCGTTGGCTGACCTTTACAACTGTTGGCTGAGGGAAGCATGCTGTAGTCCCCATATATTAGGGGCTACTTCTAGATCCCCTATACCTACACACAATTCTGGACCTGAGGGCATTGTGATTAGGTGGACAAAAATGTATTTGTACACTTCACCTTACAGGAAACATTTTGCAAGATTAACTTTTTATCTTTGTGTTTCGCTACGTAAGTAAAAGTTGTTATTTTTTATTTTTTTGTAAAATATGTAAGACAATTGGAACAGCTCCTTCTTTTAGCTTGTTAAAGCTGTAGTTATTAAAAGTGAAGTCATCCTACTGTATTCAATTTTACTCTAAAATACAACCTCTGTCCCTGACATCATCATCCAGGTCATCAGAGCATGACCTCTTGTTCTAGCAGTTTTCTATCTGAAATGTCCTTCCTTCCTGTGCTTTGTTGTATTCCCCCTTGAGCAGAAATGTCTCTAGTCCCTACACATACCTTAGTATAGATTCTAGCTAAATTACAGTTACTTTTCTATGTGCCAGAAAATGTAATCCTGTGTCCAAAATACTTTACTCCAGTATACAATTATTACAATTGACACAAATGTTGAATCGACTGCCAAAAAAAGGGGTTGTCTTGCGTGCAGCTTTTATTACTAATTCATTATTCTTCAAAGGGCAAGTCTGGCAAGACCTCTATGATTATACTGGAGAAAAAGGCTGTGACATGGAAAATATTAATAAACTTCAATAGAACAAGAATAAAACAGGAGCAAGGTGTTTGATCTACAAATGAAGTGTGGAATTCTTCTTCCTGGGGAAGAGGAAGCAGTGGGGAGGGGGTGTCGAATGTTACAGACAATACGTTCTTTGGTTAAAGGCTTATAGTGTGGAAAGTTTGACCCTAATTTTTTTCTACTATTCTAGAAATATACACAGTACCACTCCCAGTTACCTAACCAGAGCCAGCAAACAGTTTTGGCACTCTAAAAAGGATGTTACAAACATATTTAATGTGGCATTTTTGTTCATATTATCACCTTTTTAATTACATTCAAATGATAAATGAAGTCAATGCTCTGTAGAAACCCTAAAGCTGGATGATGTCATTATAGGCATAGTGCCATGACATCATCACTGCACTGGTGCTGCTGTCATCACCAAAGCCCATCTTTCTGTGTTTGAAGCTATTGTTGATGGCTTCCACTCCCAGCTGAGGTCACCAGAGCTTTGTATGCAGAAGAAAAACATAAAGGGTTCTGATTTCCCACCCACAGCAGTGGCAACGTAGGGTCCTTGTGGAGCCAGGAAGGGCTGCGCATCCTGAAATGACCATAGTTACACCACTGGTGCCATTTGCTAGGAGGAAAAAAAGTAGTAGTCATGCATGGAAAGTATAAGAACCTTTATAGAGGTTATTTTTAAGAAATAGATACAGAAATGTGTGTGCCTGTATGTCAAAAACAGCTGTTTTGCCTATTTTGAAAATATACCCTCTGACCCTTAAAAATTGATTTCATCATGCTCATTACATTTGTTTAAAGGTAATGTATCTGATTCTTCACTCTTTATGAATAATACTTTGATGATTTATCTAAACTGTTTATATTCTTACCTATTATCTACTGCCACTTGTAAAATAATTGTTTACAGTGCATTGCGCAGTATTTGGCCCCCTTGAACTTTTCGACCTTTTGCCACTCTTCAGGCTTCAAACATAAAGATATAAAACTGTAATTTTTTTTGAAGAATCAACAACAAGTAGGACACAATCATGAAGTGGAACTAAATTTATTGGATATTTCAAACTTTTTTAACAAATAAAAAACTGAAAAATTGGGCGTGCAAAATTATTCAGCCCCTTTACTTTCAGTGCAGAAAACTCTCTCCAGAAGTTCAGTGAGGATCTCTGAATGATCCAATGTTGACCTAAATGACTAATGATGATAAATAGAATCCACCTGTGTGTAATCAAGTCTCCGTATAAATACACCTGCACTGTGATAGTCTCAGAGGTCCGTTTAAAGCGCAGAGAGCATAATGAAGAACAAGAAACACACCAGGCAGGTCCGAGATATTGATGTGGAGAAGTTTAAAGCCGGATTTGGTTACAAAAAGATTTCCCAAGCTTTAAACATCCCAAGGAGTACTGTGCAAGCGATAATATTGAAATGGAAGGAGTATCAGACCACTGCAAATCTACCAAGACCTGGCCATCCCTCTAAACTTTCAGCTCATACAAGGAGAAGACTGATCAGAGATGCAGCCAAGAGGCCCATGATCACTCTGGATGAACTGCAGAGATCTACAGCTGAGGTGGGAGACTCTGTCCATAGGACAGCAATCAGTCGTATACTGCACAAATCTGGCCTTTATGGAAGAGTGGCAAGAAGAAAGCCATTTCTTAAAGCGGAGTTCCGGCCACCAAAAAAACATTTCAATGAAAATACCCCTGAGACAGTCAGAGCTAGTACATTCCACAATGGATAGCCTCTGATCTGTCCCGGTTCGCACTTACCTTTTAGAAGAAATACTTACTTCGAAAATTTCTTCTCCAGCGCTGCCATCTCAGGTGTGGGCAGCTGAAGCCAGCGTGATCCTCTTCTGCGTCCTCTTCCATCCTCTTCAGTCCCACGTCACTTCCGGGGCTGCGGCGTCATCCCTGCACAGCTTCTGGGCATGCCCAGAAGCTGTTTAGCAAGGTATGACGTGCCTGCACCGGAACTGACGTCGGGGCCAGTGCAGGCGCATTGATTCCTGGGAGCGATGACGTTCAGCTCCCAGGAATCATTGCAAAGCGGAAGTGATGGCCGAGAGAGGAAGTGGAAGAAAGGTGAGTATATTTTTCTGCAATTACAAGGTAAGTAAAAAAAAAAAAATCGCAATTATCCATTTCTGTTTCAGGTGACCTAGAAGCAAGCGGATGGCCCAAAATCGACTATGTCGATTTTGGGGCCGGAATTCTGCTTTAAAGCTATCCATAAAAAGTGTTGTTTAAAGTTTGCCACAAGCCACCTGGGAGACACATCAAACATTTGGAAGAAGGTGCTCTGGTCAGATGAAACCAAAATCAAACTTTTTGGCAACAATGCAAAACGTTATGTTTGGCGTAAAAGCAACACAGCTAATCACCCTGAACACACCATCCCCACTGTCAAACATGGTGGTGGCAGCATCATGGTTTGGGCCTGCTTTTCTTCAGCAGGGACAGGGAAGAAGGTTAAAATTGATGGGAAGATGGATGGAGCCAAATACAGGACCATTCTGGAAGAAAACCTGATGGAGTCTGCAAAAGACCCTAGACTGGGACGGAGATTTGTCTTCCAACAAGACAATGATCCAAAACATAAAGCAAAATCTACAATGGAATGGTTCACAAATAAACATATCCAGGTGTTAGAATGGCCAAGTCAAAGTCCAGACCTGAATCCAATCAAGAATCTGTGGAAAGAACTGAAAACTGCTGTTCACAAATGCTCTCCATCCAACCTCACTGAGTTCGAGCTGTTTTGCAAGGAATGGGCAAAAATTTCAGTCTCTCGATGTGCAAAACTGATAGAGACATACCCCAAGCGATTTACAGCTGTAATCGTAGCAAAAGGTGGCGCTACAGAGTATTAACTTAAGGGGGCTGAATAATTTTACACGCCCAATTTTTCAGTTTTTTATTTGTTAAAAAAGTTGGAAATATCCAATAAATTTCGTTCCACTTTATGATTGTGTCCCACTTGTTGATTCTTCAAAAAAAAATCACAGTTTTATATCTTTATGTTTGAAGCCTGAAATGTGCCAAAAGGTCGAAAAGTTCAAGGGGGCCGAATACTTTTGCAGTGCACTGTATGTGTTACAGGTATTGTATCACTAATATTATTTCATGGGTTTCTATATAGAATTGGGACAGTTATATGCTTGTTGTTAGTAGGGTTAAGTGAAATTGAGAGTTCAGATTTCCATGAAATACATACAGATATCAGAATGTATTGGAGTGAACAAAGAAAGCAAAAGTAATTTATTTTAGTTCTTTGGTGAAATACAGATTAAATGTCTCCTTGTCATGCTTACCCCTAACACAGGTGGTCAGACACTATGGCTAGCTTCTGTGTTCTTCACCTATAGCAGCCCCCTTTCCCATAAATCAAGCAGGTCTACCGGTACTCGGTTGCCCCCAGGACTTATACACAATGATATAGTACCTGGCTACCATGCCCGAGCATGCACAAACTGAGCAAAGCAAACAGGCACATGCGGTTGGCAGATAGGCAAGGTTCAGAATAGTCAGGGTCAATGTCCAAAGTCAAAAGGTAGGCAGAGTTCAGAGAATAGTGAGTATCTGATCTGAGGTCGTCAACAAGGTAACCCTAATTGCGCAGAGCAGGGCTGACAGAGAGGGAGCTTGTTTAAGAATTACACACGCTATCACAAGCATTAGACTGCAGGTTTGGCTGGCTTAAATCAGATTTGATCTCCACCCAGAGACTGACCACATCAATCACCTTGCAGGTGGACAGACAAAGAGGGGAAATGCATCATTGCCAAAACCAGGATGCTGGAACCAGGAGCTATGGTGGAGGAGGAGGGCACACGTTCCTGACAATTCCGAGGATTATAGAAGTTTCCTTCAACTGTCCGGGACGTTTTTTTGCGCCAATAAGCATCCCCACATTACCCTCAGTATTGAAGGTTTATTTCACAAAAAAAGATGAAGAAAAAAAAAACATGTAAAACAAATTAAAATTAAAGGAAACAAATAATAATCAATAACACACAAAAATATGAAAAATATAATTACAAAGAACACTAAATGAAACCAATTTACATAAAATGTACCATCCTTTAAAAAAACAACCATTTTCTAAAGCAAATTTCACATAGGTAGCTCAATGTGTAAAATCGAGGGTTTCCGCTTTGGCATTCCATTTGTCCCTGGTATCAGTCACCAGATCTTTAGTTCCAAGTCAGTGACTTAAGAAGTGTTAAACCCAGACACAGCCAGGCAAATGAAATTCACTTTTGCAGCCATAATGTTTTGTAATAATATACATGTACTTCATATATGTTGTACATAATAACACATACAGTAAATGCAGTGCTTAATACATCAATATAGTCCAAAATGTATTAAAAAACATCTTTAAGAGAAAAGTCCAACTCCACACAGGAAAGGTGTTGGGTAGGATCCGCCACCAAAGGACAAGGTTAACACTGACCCTTACCTCAAAAGATGGACTACTTGATCAAAAGTAGTCAGTAAAGCTTAGACATGTCACTCTCCAGCTCTCCACTCTAATGGCGTAAATGGTCTCTAATACTGTATGCCAACACGATCTACCATATATAGACTCTCACAGCATATGTAAAATACAAAAAACATAAGTTGCGCTAAAGGGAAATACAAAAAATTTACAAAAGTAAAGAATGGAATAGATTAGTGAAGTGAACGAGTGAACGGACACGCAGTGTTGGTGGTGGAAGTTCACTCGTTCACTTCACTAATCTATTCCATTCATGGTTGGATTCCAAAAAAAATTTCACATTAATTTTTCACCTTATTTGGACTTTGAACAATTACATTTTTAATTATTTGTTTTCACTTATTATTTTGGACTTTATATGGTTATTTAATTTTATCACCATTGTGTAACATTTTTCACTTTTGTAAATTTTTTGTATTTCACTTTAGCGCAACCTATTTTTTTGTATTTGCCTGTACAGTGTGTATCTCACTTTGTACAGTGTGTATCTCACAGTGTGTATCTTACAAAGTGACTGACACGTTTCATCCGAAAGGACGTTGTCAAGGGGGTTCAAAGTGTCACGCCCCAAAATGTTTCATCCATAAGGATGAAATGCTTCTGGGCGTGACACTTTGGCATAGATGTCCCGCTGCTGAACGATTCGCCAGCAGCAACAGATGTGAGGTTTATGTTTTTATGTTTTTGCACTTGCTGTGTAATTTTATCTTTGGAATAAACCATACTACACTATGAGAACACCTCGGGGCTCTGGGTGAGCTTTTTTTCCCAGTGGGATCCTGTTTTAAATAATTAGTGTCTCCATCCTCTGTGTGACTTCTAGAGGGGATTTCCATGTGTGTTTTGAGGCCTGTTTGCTGCTGTAATGGCATGATCTAATGCCACTGGTGTGAATAATACAATCCCGGGCAATGCCATCGCCATTCTTGTCATCATAAGCATAGTTGTGGTTACTATTGTTCTTCTCGCCTAGTTTACATATGTTGTGAGAGTCTATATATATATATATGGTGGATCGTGTCGGCATATTAGAGACCATTTACGCCAGGGATCTTCAAACTTTGGTCCTCCAGCTGTTGCGGAACTACACATCCCATGAGGCATTTTAAAACTATGAAATTAACAGACAGGATTAGGCATGATGGAAATTGCAGTTCCTGAACAAATAGAGGGCCATAGTTTGAAGACCCCTGATTTACGCCATGTGATTGGAGAGCTGGAGTGTGACATGTCTAAGCTTTACTGAATACTTGTCATGGTCTTACCTTCTTGCTGTTCTCCTTCGTTTGACATGTGCTGGCGGCCATCTTGGTTTCTGGGTTTCTTGTAGCCTCCCACCCTGCGGCTCCTCCTTCCCACTGGGAGGAGCTGGATGCCTAGCTCATATATATAGGAGGTCTGTGGCTTCAGTTCCCTGCTTGGTCCTCCTGTGTTCACATGCTACTAAGACTGCTGCTACTTCTGGTTCCTGTTCCTGGCTTCGTCTGACTACCCTGTTGGTTCCTGATCCTGGCTTCGTATGACTACCCTGTTGGTTCCTGATCCTGGCTTCGTCTGACTACCCTGCTGGTTCCTGACCCCTGGCTTCGCAAAGACTCTGCATCGGTTTCGCCATCCGTTTGGACTTTTGCTTTATAGCTTGTTTTTCAATAAAGCTGTCTTATTTTCACTTATTTGTTGTTGTACGTCTGGTTCATGGTTCCGTGACATTAGGACCAAGCCATGAATTCTGACGGTACAGGGCCATCCTCGCTACCCACGCTGGTTGCCAGACTTGATCAGCAGGATCACCTGTTGGGTCGGTTCGCCGTGGCGTTGCAAACCCTGCTTGAACGCACGGTACCACAGGCCACGAATTCTGACGGTACAGGGCCATCCTCACTACCCACGCTGGTTGCCAGACTTATTCAGCAGGATCACCTGTTGGGTCAGTTCGCCGTGGCGTTGCAAACCCTGCTTGAATGCACGGTTCATTTCGCTCCCGTTGCCGATGGGTCGGTTGTCGCTCCTGGGTCCGCTCCTACTGCCGCTCCGGTTGTTGCGCCAGAGTCTACCCCGACACCTGTTGTTGCGCCCGCGGTGTTTCGGGGTATGTCCGGTTCTGCCCCCCTTCCATAGCGCTTTGGGGGAGAGCCAACTCAGTGCCGAGGTTTCCTTAACCAGGTGGGCATTTATTTCGAGTTGTTGCCACATGCCTTTCCTACTGAGAGATCAAAGGTGGGCTTCTTAATCTCGCTGCTCTCGGACAAGGCCTTGGCCTGGGCCAGCCCTTTATGGGAGAACAACAATCCGGTGGTTGCCGAGTTTTCCGGTTTTGTTGCTTCTCTTCGGAAGGTATTCGATGTGCCGGCTCGTGCTGCCTCTGCTGCGAAGCTCCTTATGTCCATCAGACAGGGTTCACGATCCGTAGCTGAATACGCCATTGAGTTTCGTACCCTGGCAGCAGAGGTGGGCTGGAATAATGAGGCTCTGGTCGCTGCTTTCTCTCATGGTCTCTCGGATGCCTTGAAGGATGAGGTTGCAGCTAAGGACCTACCAGTGGAGCTCGAGTCTCTTATTTCTTTCCTGATTTTGATTGACACCAGACTCAGGGAGAGACCTTCCTTTAAGGAGAGTCTGCGGAGGCCTCCTAACAGATTGGCGCCTACCTTTGTTGTCCCACCCGTGCCTCCCTCTCCTCCCACGCCTCCTGGGGATGACTTGTCTGGGGGTGAACCCATGCAGCTGGGGTTTGCTCGCCTGTCCGAGGGGGAGAGGGTACTCCGGAGACGCGAGGGCCGATGCATGTACTGTGGGATCGGTGGGCATTTTCGGTTGGCATGTCCAAACCGTCCAGGGAAACGCTCGCACCTGAGATCCTGTCGGGGGCAGATCTTGGGTGGAGTCTCCTCGTCCCCGGTTTCCCGTGTTGACAAACCACTGATCACTGTTGTCCTTTCCTGGGTCGGGGGCTCGGTGACGACCCAGGCGTTGGTGGACTCTGGTGCTGGTGGTTTGTTCATTGATAGTGTGTTCGCTGCCGCCAATTCCATTCCTCTGCAGGCTCGAGGTTCTCCTCTGGCTCTTGAGGCGATAGACGGCAGACCCCTTCTGCCGCCACACGTGACTCATGAGACCCTTCCAGTGGGGTTAGCCATTGGTGCCGTCCACAGAGAGTCGGTCTGCTTCCAGGTTATTTCGTCTCCACACTACTCGGTGGTCTTGGGGTACCCCTGGCTCCAGAAGCATAATCCGATTTTCGATTGGAGATCGGCCGAGATCCTCTCGTGGTCACCGCAGTGTGGGACTAGTTGCATCCATGGGCCTGTCAAGTTGCTGTGTACTTCCTCGGACTCTCTGTTGCCCCCTGAATACGAGGAGTACCGGGATGTATTCGATAAGGTGCGCGCGGTTGCCCTACCTCCGCACCGCCCATACGATTGTGCCATCGAGTTACAATCTGGTGCCGTTCCTCCTCGTGGCAAAGTCTATCCACTGTCGGTAGCGGAGAATGAGGCCATGGAGGAGTACGTGAGGGAGGCGCTTTCACGTGGACACATTCGCAAATCCTCGTCCCCGGCAGGGGCTGGATTTTTCTTTGTGAAAAAGAAGGGCGGTGAGTTGAGGCCTTGCATCGATTACAGGGGTCTCAATCGCATCACGATCAAGAACGCTTACCCGATACCCTTGATTTCCGAGCTGTTCGATCGCCTTAAAGGGGCCACGGTCTTTACCAAACTTGACCTGAGGGCGGCATATAACCTCGTAAGGATCAAGGCGGGCGATGAGTGGAAGACCGCGTTTAACACCAGGACCGGTCATTATGAATCCTTGGTTATGCCCTTTGGGCTGTGCAATGCGCCCGCAGTCTTTCAGGAATTCATCAACGATGTTTTCCGTGACCTGTTGCAGCAGTGTGTGGTGGTCTACCTGGATGACATCTTGGTATATTCTGAGTCCATGGAGACCCACATTCTGGATGTCAAACGAGTGTTGCAACGGTTACGAGAGAACAAGCTGTTCGGTAAGCTTGAGAAATGCGAATTTCACCGATCCCAGGTAACCTTCTTAGGTTACATCATTTCCGCTGAGGGGTTCTCCATGGATCCTGAGAAGGTTTCGGCTGTCTTACAGTGGCCCCAGCCCAGTGGTCTTCGCTCCCTGCAGCGCTTTTTGGGCTTCGCCAATTATTATCGGAAGTTCATCAGGGACTTTTCCATGCTAGCCAAGCCTCTCACGGATCTGACCAGGAAGGGCAGTAATTCCCAGGTCTGGCCGCCCGAGGCCATCCGAGCTTTTGAGGCTCTAAAGTCCGCCTTTGTGTCGGCTCCGATTCTGTCGCATCCCAACCCTGGGTTGCCCTTTGTCCTCGAGGTGGACGCGTCTGAGACGGGAGTAGGCGCCCTTCTGTCTCAGCGTAGAACACCAGAGGGTTCTCTGCTTCCTTGTGGGTTTTACTCCCGGAAACTGTCTTCCGCGGAGTGCAACTACCAGATTGGTGACAGGGAATTATTGGCCATCGTGCAGGCTCTTAAAGAATGGAGGCACTTGCTCGAGGGTTCGGTGGTTCCGGTCCTAATCCTGACGGACCACAAGAATCTGACCTACCTCTCTGAGGCCAAGAGATTGACACCACGTCAGGCCAGATGGGCTCTGTTCTTGTCACGTTTTAATTACGTGGTCTCCTACCTACCCGGTTCCAAGAACATCAGGGCTGATGCCTTATCACGGCAGTACTCCGACCTGTCCAGGGAGGAGTCGATTCCGACTTCGGTCATACCTCCGAATCAGATCCTGGCTGCCATTCGCACCAGCCTGACCTCTCCCCTGGGTGAGCAGATTTTGGCGGCTCAATCTGGTGCTCCCTCTGGGAGACCCAACGGCAGATGTTTTGTGCCTGAGGAGTTGCGCACTCGGTTGTTGCGAACCTACCATAACTCCAAGACCGCGGGGCATCCTGGAAAGAATCAGCTGTCCTGGGCTGTTTCACGTCTGTTCTGGTGGCCTTCCCTACGTTCCGACATCGCCGCATATGTAGCGGCATGCTCCGTTTGTGCCCAGAGTAAGTCCCCTCGGCACCTTCCGTTGGGCCTTCTGCAACCCTTAGCCACCGGGGAGCGTCCATGGTCACACCTGGGGATGGATTTCATTGTGGACCTCCCTGCATCCCGAGGCCATACGGTCATTCTCATGATTGTGGATCGGTTTTCCAAAATGTGTCACTGTGTTCCTCTCAAGAAGTTACCCTCTGCACAGGAGTTGGCCACGATTTTTGCCAGGGAGGTCTTCCGGTTGCACGGTTTGCCCAAGGAGATTGTGTCGGATCGGGGGAGTCAGTTTGTGTCCAGGTTCTGGCGCGCCTTTTGCTCCCAGTTGGGGATTCATCTCTCCTTCTCCTCGGCCTACCACCCTCAGTCCAATGGGGCCGCAGAACGATCCAATCAGGCCTTGGAGCAATTCCTTCGTTGCTATGTCTCCGATCACCAAGACAATTGGGTTGACCTCCTGCCTTGGGCTGAGTTTGCCAGGAACACGGCGGTGAACTCTTCCTCTGGGACGTCTCCCTTCATGGCCAACTATGGGTTCCAACCTGCCGTGTTACCGGAGGTATTCTCTCCCCAGGATATTCCGGCTGTGGAGGATCACCTTTCCGTCCTACGTGCTTCTTGGGTACAGATCCAGAAGTCCCTTGAGGTCTCTGCGCAGCGCCAGAGACTCCAGGCTGATCGCAGACGAGCGCCTGCTCCTTCCTACCAGGCCGGAGACCGTGTATGGTTGTCCACCCGCAACCTCAACCTTCGAGTGCCCACTCCCAAGCTGGCGCCTCGCTTTGTTGGTCCCTTCCGAGTGCTTCGCAGGGTAAACCCGGTAGCCTATGCCCTTGCGCTTCCTCCTGGCATGCGGATCTCCAACGTGTTTCATGTCTCCCTGTTGAAGCCTCTGGTGTGTAATCGTTTCACTTCCTCGGTTCCTCGGCCTCGTCCGGTCCGAGTGGGCAATTGTGAGGAGTATGAGGTGAGCAATATCCTGGACTCACGCCTGGTCCGCGGTCGGGTGCAGTTTTTGGTTCATTGGCGTGGTTATGGTCCAGAGGAGCGTTCCTGGGTTCCCTCCGCAGATGTCCATGCTCCTGCCTTGCTCCGAGCCTTCCACGCACGCTTCCCTCAGAAACCGTTCTTTACTCCGCGGAGGAGGGGCCCTTGAGGGGGAGGTACTGTCATGGTCTTACCTTCTTGCTGTTCTCCTTCGTTTGACATGTGCTGGCGGCCATCTTGGTTTCTGGGTTTCTTGTAGCCTCCCACCCTGCGGCTCCTCCTTCCCACTGGGAGGAGCTGGATGCCTAGCTCATATATATAGGAGGTCTGTGGCTTCAGTTCCCTGCTTGGTCCTCCTGTGTTCACATGCTACTAAGACTGCTGCTACTTCTGGTTCCTGTTCCTGGCTTCGTCTGACTACCCTGTTGGTTCCTGATCCTGGCTTCGTCTGACTACCCTGTTGGTTCCTGATCCTGGCTTCGTCTGACTACCCTGCTGGTTCCTGACCCCTGGCTTCGCAAAGACTCTGCATCGGTTTCGCCATCCGTTTGGACTTTTGCTTTATAGCTTGTTTTTCAATAAAGCTGTCTTATTTTCACTTATTTGTTGTTGTACGTCTGGTTCATGGTTCCGTGACACTACTATTGATCAAATAGTCCATCTTTTGGGGTAAGGGTCACTGTGAACCTTTTCCTTCGATGGCGGATCCTTCCCAACACCTTTCCTGTGTGGATTTGCACTTTTTTGGACATAAAGATGTTTTTTAATACATTTTGGACTATAATAATGTCTTAAGTGCTACATTTACGTGTTATTATTTTTTATGTTCTTGACCAGGAGAATTGTGCTAGCAGCTTTTGACAATCTTTTTTGTGAAATTAGCATTTGTCTATTTGTCAGTAAGCGCAGGAGGTTTGTTGTTTTTTTTTATACGTTGTAAATGCTTAATAATTATGCACAAAAATGAAGTACACAAAATGTTTTTTATAAATGTTTTATTTTTATTTTATAGACAGGCAAAATGTAAGCAATTCTAATAGAACAGAATTGGTCATTACCAGAGATAGTGGTAGATGTACAGAAATGCGGGCAATCTGTACCAGTAAAAATTAATACTAATAATCCAAAGCCAGTATTTATTCTCACATGTAAATAATAAAAGATGCAATGGTAATGGAAAAATAATGTTAATGTTTGGAAAGATTGTACAAAAAAGCAACAAAAATATTTTTATTTTCCAAGATAGTAAACTGTTTAAAATATCTAAAAAATTTTAAATATCTAAGAAATGTGAATTAAAATTGTCCTTACATTTTTTCCGTTCCTTTTCTTGCAAAATTTTAGTAATAATGCAGATGTACATACAAGTATTTTGATGTGGTGTCCTCATTTTACTATAGCTACAAGAAAGACGCCTTATTTATCCTCATTATTTTTCTAAATCAAACCCTCAGTTGTTATATTGCTTTGCCAAGTTAGTCAGTTTAAAACTGAAAACTCAAGAATAACGTACAACCAACTCTGGCATATCGTGTTTCAAACTTCGCTTGTCCATTTGTTGGCTGAATCTTGATTGGGAAAAGATTTTGTTATTTACATAAGCTTTTCAGCAAATTACTCGTAGCCAACATTTTAATTAAGGCAGACAGGCTTAAGAAGTGAACCACATATTTCAGTATTAACCTTTTAAGTGTGGTACTTCTTGGATTTGAATTTGTTTATAACCCAGTCTTATATTAAAACTATGGATTGCTTTGACACCCTCCAACAATTAAAATTGGATTAACTTAAACAAAAAGCTAAAATGTTTATATTTTTAACAACTGTTAATACTTTAAAGAGCAAAAATCAAATACATAGGGTGAACAAAATAACGACAAAAATATTTTCAACTTTAAAGTAACTAATGCTGGCCATACACTATATGAAAAATCGGCCGAAATTCGTTCATTTGGACAGTTCTTTCGTTTTTTGGCCAGTTAATGGACACAAATCAATAATCAGTTGCGAGGTTTTTGATCCAAAAAAACAAAGGACAAGTTTGGAAATCTTCTGCCGAACGATTGATAAATTAAAAGGTTAATGTGTTTCTCATCCAAACTATTGGCACTAGGCATATGTGAAATGACGACCAAAAAAAAGAGAATAATTTATGTCCATTGAACGATTTATCGGTCATTACATGATGGCACTATCATTTGCTCTCACGATCATTTTTTCGTATAGTGTATGGCCACTTGGCCAGCATAAGACACAATTACAAATAAAGCTGCAAAGATGAGACATAACAAGTGAACTGGTAATCCATTTGAAATAGTTTTTCATGAAAATATGTTGTTATATTTTTAGGCCTGTAATTCTTAGGAATAACCCACTTAAATCTGTCCAAACAAGAGTCTAGTAGACATCCCAGGTATGATAAAGTTTTAAACACTAAATCATAAATTATAATATAATAATAATACATTTTATTCAATAATATAATCAAACCAAAAACACTGAAATATGTACAAACAAGGGGTGCGATATTACTAGTCACTGTAATAAAGGTTTAGTAAACATCTCGGGTATGAAATATTTTAAAACATGGGACTGCACAAAGTCCGACATAACAATTGGGACAATAGAATCTGGTTTCTTTTCTTATTTTCCTTCCATTGTCATCTCTCACTCTCATCTCTCAACAAACCACGCACATCCTTGTAGGTGCTGACTTTTTCTCAGTTGGTGGGATGTAGTCCATGAAGTGACGATCAGTCAGGCGTTTCGGGTTGACAATGCCAACAGCACGACGCCCAGATCTGTTCACAGCCATTGATGGCGTTTGGTGACTCAGAAAGATTTGTTCAGCAACTTTTCAAATAAAATCCGCATGAATCAAAGGCTTGACACTCTTTTTTTGTTGAGGCATTCCACAAGCTTTGCTCAAGAATATGTTTGAAGATCTTCTTATAGTATTTTTTTGCTACTTCCTCATAGCTGGGTAGAATATCATTGCTTGGTCGGCTCTGTTGACACCTCCCATGGTGTTGTTGTAGTCTATCACTACTTGTGGCTTCATGACTTCTTTCTCACCTTTTGTGCGTACCATAACAGTGGAGGTGTTATGCACTGTACTCATTAGGCACACATCTTTCTTGTCCTTCCATCGCAGTGCCATCATTTTGCCTTTCTGCCAGGCAACCATTTCTCCTGTCTTGAGCTTCTTTTTGCCAAACATTGGCGGCATGTTGCGCTGGTTAGCCCTTAGGGTTCCATAGACATCAGTTTTATTGTGCAGTAGAACCTCATAAAGTTTAGGAGGTGTATAAAAGTTGTCCGTTGTTACACAATAGCCCTGATTTAGCAATTAGTGAAAGAACAGAAGATGTTGCCATTCCATAATAACTGTATATTTCATCAAATTTGGTTGCTTTTCCAGTGTATAGCACTGAATTCCAAATGTAGCCAGTTGACGATTCGCACAGCATGTAGGATTTTATGCCAAATCATGCCCTCTTTGATGCAATGTATTGCACCCAGCCGAGCCTTCCCTTGTAGGCCATTACACTTTCATCTATGCTGATGTCTCTTTCTGGCACATAGCTACATTGGAAATTCTGAAGAATCATTTGATATACTTCACAAATTTTCTTTAGTTTTGGTGCAGCATGAGTAGTTCCATCAATTTTTTTATTATTTTCAAAGTGGAGATATTTCA
Organism: Pelophylax lessonae; assembly: GCF_965119305.1. Lineage (NCBI taxonomy): Eukaryota > Metazoa > Chordata > Amphibia > Anura > Ranidae > Pelophylax > Pelophylax lessonae. The sequence goes on from NC_138775.1 coordinate 165,070,164, forward strand.
TTATGAGGGAAAATCTGATGAATTGTTGTCCAATACCACTTCTGCAGGGGTTTCCCCACCACTCCCTGAAGAATTATTAGGCCCAGACATTTCTAAAGGTCATCTTTGGTCAGTGGTTTCCACTTTCTGCATCTTGCAAACCTCCGATGCGTAGCACATTGTTGGTCTTTGTACCGGTTGGTCTCGGTAACAATTTTTTCAATAACCTCATCGGTCAAAAATAATTGGTGGTGTGCCAAGGGGTTGTCATGGTCAACATCAACTTTCATACCAGGTGCTCCTGTGAATGGGAATTCTGGGGGGTGCTGCCTGTTCCGTACCGCAGTCAATAGAGCACCAAGTTCGCACATCACTGAGCTCAGTTGCAGAATCGTTGCTATCGTCACTTTCCGTACTTGATGATGAATTTTCCTACGAAACGCTATCACTCAATTCCTCAAGTAACTCAGTTTCGCTGTCGCTGTTTTACAGTTTGTCTAAAAGCGCTTTTGCGCAAAAAGAACACTTTTTGGACACCATGGTCGCACTCAATTTTCCAGGTACAAAGAACTGGAAAAGCACAGGCAGGGCACTGGAAAAGTCACCAGGTAAAATCCTGAGGTGAAATGGCATGATACAGTGTAATCCATTAGGATAACAACTTTGTATCATGTCATTTATTTTATTTACTTTTTGGAATTTGCTGCCGGTCCCACCCCCCTGCGTCGCAACGCTCGCAGGGAAGGGAACTGGAAGACAGGTGCTGGCATCGGCCGAGCACACAGCGGTGGACAGCGTGAGGATGCCTGGAGGATGGTTGGGGAGGACGGCGGGGGATCGCAGGGGAAGGTGAGTTTTATTGTGGGGTGATACCGAGTGTGACTCGGGGGTTAGCACTTTTCGTACTCTATATTAACCCCAAGCCACACTCAGGAATACCGCTAGGGAGGTTAAATTTACCAAAACCATATACTATGAGGGTCAAAACTAAACACTTTCAAATTGTATGCAATCAGGCAGGCCCTTGCACTACATAGTTTAAGGTAAATCTAAAGGAAATGAAACAAGAAAATTGTATAATGTGTAGCCAGGTTTAGGCAGAATATTTCCTTTTGTGCAATGAAGAAAGTTCTGAAAAGGTCAAGGAAGTCTAAGTTCACTTAGCAAAGTGCATGTTCTATTAACTTTGCAAATATGCATTTGAGCAATGTTCATGTTGAATGCCCAAATATGCACAGGAAAACTAAGAAAAAAAAAATGGATTTTTGCTTTGCACGTGGGAGACATGAGCACAGCTTAACTTTATTTTTTAAATTTAGTGAATATTCACAGCAAAATGAACACTCACTTTGCTGAGGCTTAAAAATAACAAACGCATATGCCAAACATGGATAAACTGCACTGGCAATGCCGAACAGTGGTTGCTTGATGTCAAAAATGACCAACATTGCAAAAGGCAATAGCCTCTTTTTGTAATATGGTATTGAATCAGCATCTGTCAGCTAGAACTGTTAGAGGTTTAGAAGCTACAATTAAGGCACTCAAAACTGGCTATAATAAGCATAAAGCCAGAACTCTAAGCAATGAAAAGAAAATATGTTCTCATTATTTTATACCTTATTTATTTCATCTACAGTAAATCTTGTGGTAATTATTATGTTGTTGTGGTTATTATTATGTTATGTTTGTTCTTATCATGGTATAACAGTGAAGCATTATAAGGACATTTTTCAGGAACAAGCGGATCTGACAGTGTTCATTATCCCCCAATATTACATGATAAAAATCCACCCATATACATATATTCATACACATACATATACTTATTTAAGAGTGGTTTAAAGAGGTTGTAAAGTCAGAACATTTTTTCATCTTAATGCAGTCTATGCATTAAGATAAAAAAACCTTTTGTATGCAGAAGCCCCCCTAATACTTATCTGAGCCCCCTCTCTATCCAGCAATGTCCACGAGTGCCTCAGCTGTCCAGGAATCTCTCTCCCGATTGGTTGAGGCACAGCAGCGGTATCATTGGCTCCGAGACTGTCAATCAAACTCAGTTAGCCAATCAAGAGGGGGGGCAGGGCTGAAAGGCAGCTCTGTTTCTGGATGGATACACAGAGCTGCAGCTTGGCTCATGTGCCCCCATAGCAAGCTGCTTACTGTGGGGGCTTTCAACAGGAGGGACGGGCCAGGAGCTCCAGCCAGGGACCTGAGAAGAGGAGTATCCGGCTGCTCTGTGCAAAACCACTTCACAGAGGTAAGCATAACATGTTTGTTATTTCGGGCTGCTCTGTGCAAAACCACTTCACAGAGGAGGTAAGTATAACATGTTTGTTATTTTAATAGAAAAAAAATGAGACTTTACAATCACTTCAACCACTTGCCAACTGCCTGCCGCAGATATACAGTATAAGGCTCGTCTGCGCAAATCGACGTATAGGTTAGTCGGTTTGCAGGAGCGCTCCTGGGGACGGGCGCACCCCCATTAGGCAGCGGGGCGGGGCCAGCAGCCGCGATTGCCGCCGGGCATCCGCGATCACTCCCCGTGGAGAGAGAATGACGGTCTGCTGTTGTAAACACAGGAGACCGTTGTTCTCTCTGGTTGTTCTCTCTGTGTTCCTCCTATTTAGGATCACGGGTCTCTGTGTTGATTCCAAAAGCCCACCCCCTCACAGTTAGAAAACCCCCCCTAGGCTCAGACTTAACCCTTTGATCGCCCCTGGGTTAACCCCTTCCATGCCAGTGTTTTTATTACAGTAACAGTGCATATTTTTAGCAGTGATTATTTTTACTGTGATCACTGGTCCCCCCAAAAGTGTCAATGTCCCAGTCCTGCTAAAAATCGCTGATCACCTCCATTATTATTAAAAAAAAAAGACATAAATCTTTCCCCTAGTTTGTAGACTCGATTCCCTTTGTGCAAATCAATCAAAATACTCAAAATACGCCAATTGGGATTTATTTTTACCAAAAATATGCAGCAGAATACAAATTGGCCTGAAAGGATGAAAATATTTGATTCAAATTTTTTTTTTTATTCGAAATGCTATATAGCAGAGTGTGAAAAATATTGTTTTTTTTTCAGAATAGTCGCCAAATGGCAAAAAATGGCCAGGTCATTAAGGGGGTAAAACCTTCCAGTCCAGAAGTGATTAATGAATGAAGATTTTCCAGCAGCCTCCTTTGGCAAAAAGTTGAGTAAGGGTCCTTTCACAAGAACGATCCAATCGGACCTGATCGGACCCTCCATGCATCCCTATGGGGCAGCGGATATCAGCGGAGACATCTCCGCTGACACCCGCTGACATCCGCATCCGATCCTGTCCTTGAAATCCGGACGGATGGAAACCCTATTTTCCATTCTTCCAGCGACCGGATGGGATTGGATGAGAATGGACAGGCGGTCCGTTTTCATCCGATTCCCCCATAGAGAGCAGCTGGGTTCTGACACCTCCCTCTCCACACACAGTGCGGAGACGGAGCTGTCATCCGCCTGCTCACCGGGGATCAGCGGATCGATCCCCGCTGAACAGAGAACGGAGCTCATCGGAAGGCAGATCGTGTGAAAGGACCCTACATGATTGACTTTTGTTGAACAGGGCAGGGCCACCCCCTGAGTGTATTTCATACAGTTCTTCAGGAACAAACCACAATTTGAATAGTGTATGGACAGCTCTAGACTAGAAGCTGGACAAATTTAGGGTTTAATTAATGCACATATTATTTAGGTAAAATTAGTTTAGTACTGACAAGTTTTTTTTTTTAACTTTGACTCCCTCCCTGTCAGGACATGCTGGACATAAACCACCTGCATTTTTTCTCTATTCCTCTGGGAGTCATTTAGTGCTTGGGTCTGTATACCTTCTAAGGCCATTATGGGCTGTTCCCACTCTCCCTATTGAATTTTATATTTATTTGGCATTATGGAGAATCAGAAGAGCTAGGACCTATACAAATTTAGAGGGACACGAACGGTTGGTAATTATTTTAGCCTTTAGAGTATCCAAAACATATAGGGAGCTAGTAGCTAAAAAAAAATTAAATTTCCCCCTTTTCCCCAATTTCCCCCTCTATGTAAGCTCAAAGCCAAAAATTTTATATATTGTAGGTTACCAGTCCTTAGATGTTGTGGCTGCATTAATTTCCTTTTTTCAGGCTTCTTTTTAACTTTTATTTTCACCTGGCAACGCCTTAAATAACACAGTTCCTGTCCTATTGTGTCTATATTTTCTTCTCCATGGTATTTATGGAAGGAGCCATGGTTGTCACACATGGGTTGATGTACAAAATTAGGTGCAGCTGTGCATGGTAGCTTCTAAGGCCCCTTTCACACATGCTGTCCGATTGTCTGTTTTTCATCCATCCGTTGATGGATAAAAAATGGACATCAATGTATCTCTATGTAAAAACGGATGACAACGGATGATCATCAGTTAACATCCGTTTTCATCCGCTTCCGTCAATGTCCGTTTTTTTTAACGGATGAATGCCCTATTTTTCATCCGTCAAAAAAACGGATCGGATGAAAAACGGATGACAACGGATGAAAAATGGATGACAACGGATGAAAAACAGATAACAACTGACAAAAAAAAAAAACGGATAAAAAACGGATAACAACTGACGAAAAACGGATGAAAAACAGATAACAACTGACGAAAAACAGATGACAATTGACGAAAAACGGATGAAAAACTGATACATTTTGACGCGACTGAACTGAAGAACTGAACCAGATGGTTTTCACTAAGATACAAATCAGATTTTGGGCATCCCTTGCAACAAAATATCATTTTTGGTGAGATATTCCCAAAGGGAACAGATCAACAGAGAAACTTAGAAAGCAGATTATATCTTCTCAGTCAAGCATGTACCATTAGTTATCAAATTAAATATATTAAAGCATGTGGGAATATGTTTTGTGGAAAACATGGATATGGAGCAACAAGAATATTCTAGTCACTAGTAGTAGAGTCTCTACTGTATATAATCATTGCTTAAGTCTTTATATGGAGCATTGGAACCCCAGACCCTGAGATCAAAACTGTCTCGAACCGCACCCATCTATCATAGACCACCCTGAATGGGAAGTCTATGACCAGCGAGCCCAGCTCTAAGCAAGCACTAAACATTTCCAAGTATTACATACAGTTGTGCTCATAAGTTTACATACCCTGGCAGAATTTATGATTTCTTGGCCATTTTTCAGAGAATATGAATGATAACATAAAAACCAGGGAGTTTGCTGAAGACAGCAAACTAAGTACATGGATTATTGGAACCATGTCCTGTGGTCTGATGAGACTAAGATAAACTTATTTGGTTCAGATGGTGTCAAGCGTGTGTGGTGGAAACCAGGTAAGGAGTACAAAGACAAGTGTGTCTTGCCTACAGTCAAGCATGGTTGTGGGAGTGTCATGGTCTGGGGCTGCATGAATGCTGCTGGCACTGGGGAGCTACAGTTCATTGAGGGAACCATGAATGCCAACATGTACTGTGACATACTGAAGCATGATCCCCTCCCTTTGGAGACTGTTCTGCAGGGCAGTATTCCAACATGATAATGACCCCAAACACACCTCCAAGACCACCACGCCTTGCTAAAGAAGCTGGGTTAAAGGGGATGGACTGGCTAAGCATGTCCCCTGACCTAAACTCTATTGAGCATCTATGGGGCATCCTCAAACGGAAGTTGGAGGAGCGCAAGATCTATAACATCCACCAGCTCCATGATGTCATCATGGAGGAGTGGAAGAGGACTCCAGTGGCAACCTGTGAAGCTCTGGTGAACTCCATGCTCAAGAGGGTAAGGCAGTACTGGAAAATAATGGTGGCCACACGAAATATTGACACTTTGGGCCCGATTTGGACAATGTCACTTAGCTGTGTACTCATTTTTGTTGCCAGCAGTTTAGACATGAATGGCTGTGTGTTGAGTTATTTTGAGGGGACAGTAAATTTACACTGTTATACAAGCTGTACGCTCACTACTTTACATTGTAGCAAAGTGTCACATGAAAAGATCTAATAAAACAATACAAAAACGTGAGGGGTGTACTCACTTTTGTGAGATACTGTATCTAATCTGCACAGCATGTTCATTGTCATCATTTTTTTTTTTTTCATGCTTTGAGAGTTTTGGGCTCAACCGGTATAAGACTGACAGTCCAATGTAAAATGGAAGAAAACTTAAATCAATCAATTTTTAGATAAACAAAAATAATAGTTTCACATAATAATTTTATATTATGTGCCTTTCAGAATGTTGACATTCTAAAATCCTGTTCAGCATTACATATCCTGCAAATAAACAAAAAAAAAAAAGGTTTCACAAGCATTAGCTGATAAGATATATGAGGACACTAAGGAGCAAAATATTTCAGGGGCAATGATGTGGTTATACATAACTTGCCAATATTCAATTATAACCAGTTTCACCACTTATGCCACTAATAATTATTTGCTTTAATTACTAGATGTAATCAGGTCTGTAGTATAGTTGACTACAATTAGAAACTGTAGGATATCCAAGCATGATGGATGAGTGCTAATTACAAGTACTCCTGTGGGATGCAATGAGAAGACTGACTTTTTTTCAGTGGTCAAAAAGGCACATTAGTCAAAGCTCATCTGTATTCCCAATTAGAGGCTATTATCTCTTTTACGGTAAAGCCATTTCAGCAGAAGCTACACTGCATTAGTCTAAAACACAGCGCTTAAAATACTATGAGGCTGTCTGCAAGTGTACTGTTTGAGCGTAAAAGATTCAAACAGCTGATGAAACATTCATGAGACATAGTAAATGCACTGCACATATCATTTGGCTTACAGAAAATATAGTAGATATAATTAAATACAGCAATGTCTGAGCTACAAAATCATAAACCACTTTTGAACTACAGTTAATCCCTTAAAACCCAAGTCTCTTATTTTGATGACAATGTCCCTCTTTTGGCCCCAAATACCCTACTGATGCCAGGGGTTCAAACACTCAATACATCAAGGGTTCATGGGAAATCCCTCAGCACTTAAGGCTTCCACGATCGCTTCCCTGTTATAGCTAGTACAGGAGGCTTTTACTTTTCCTTTTGGATTTTCAACTTGAGGTTTTTTTTTATTGTTATTACAAAGAATACAGCAGGAATGAGGAGAGCAAGGAAACAGTGTTAATTTTGGCAGCAAATTTCGATTTAGTTTTAGTTATAGTCTTTTGACTAAAATGCTATTTGAGTTGTAATGTAGTCTTTTGACTGAAATGCGATTTTAGTTTTAGCCGTATTTTAGTCATCTAAATTGTTTTAGTTTTAGTCATATTTTAGTCGACTAAAATCTCCAGTACATTTTAGTCGACTAAAATCTCAAACATTTAATCAACTACAAATCGAATAGGTTTAGGTTAATTGTAATGCATTATTTAAACATTTCTCTAGCATTCCCAAATGAATTGTATACTCCTGGAGTAAAAATTAAATAATATGTTATTATAAGGTTTGAATATGCACTACAGACACAGATTTAGTGTCCATTCACACTGGTACGACTTGTCAGACGACTTGGTCAGCCTGACAAGTCGCGCACCGTCGCTCCCACTGTGTAGTACAGGAGCCGTTCTAATAGGAGCGACACAAGTCGCTCCGACTTAGAAAAAGGGTCCTGTACTACTTCGGGGCGACCTAGAGGCGACTTGCATTGACTTCTATTATGTGAAGTCCGTGCAAGTCGCGCCGAAGTCGCGCTGCACGCGACTTCACAGGTCGCCCCTTAAGTCGGAGCGACCTAATGTGAATGGGGACTTAGCCATTGTGTTATATAACATCTTTATAAATAAAACCAAGTTTCATAAACAAACAGAAATATTGCTTTTTGACAAACTGAAGTGCAACTTTAAAATACAAAAAACCCAAAAAACTGTAAACTCCATTGGCTGTAATGTCATTGCACATATTACCTGAATATATTACCAACATTAAATATTAGGGAAAAATATAAGAAAAGCCTTTTTCTTAATTTTTTAGTTTTCAGCAGCTTAGTAGATGCTCCTTACTTATGCTTATGCGGTGGTGCAAAACATGTTTAAACTTTAATGTGCTATTATTACAGGCTCTGGATGGAATTGTGTTGCCGATTTAGAAATTGCCAGCAGAGGAGTGTTAATTTTGATGATGTAAATTTTCAATTTAGTTTTAGTCATAGTCTTATGACTAAAATGCCATTTTAGTTTTAGTCGTATTTTAGTCTTATGACTAAAATGCCATTTTAGTTTTAGTCGTATTTTAGTCATCTGAATTGTTTTAGTTTTAGTCGTATTTTAGTCTACGAAAATTGTGGTAATTTAGTCGATGAAAACATTTTTGTTGACAAAATTAACACTGCAAGGAAATGGTTAGAGTGGGAGAGCCTCTCACTGGTATCCTGATTCCTGAAGTGATTACTTGTAACCATAATAAAGACCTAATAAAGTGTTTCAACACAGGTGAATACTCATTTTTATGACACATATTATATGTACCTTATTTTATTAGCATTATTATACAGGATTCATATAGTGCCAACAGTTTGCACAAGGCTTTACAACATGAACGCAAACATTACAGTTACAATACAATTTGGTACAAGAGGAATAAGGGGGCCCTGCTCGTTAGAGCTTACAATCTAAGAGGGAGAGTCAAGTGATACAAAAAGTAATAACTATGAGGGATGAGCTGATATAGAAAGTAAAAACACACTGTATTAGTTAGAATCAGGATAGGCTTCTTTAACCACTTTAGCTCCGGAAGGTTTTACCCACTTAATGACCAGGCCATTTTTTTGCGATTCGGCAATGCGTTACTTTAACAACAAATTCTTCGGTCGTGCGACACTATACCCTAATACAATTGTTATCCTTTTTTTCTCACAAATAGAGCTTTCTTTTGGTGGTATTTGATCACCTGTGCAGTTTTTAGATTTTGCTCTATAAACAAAAAAAGAGCGACAATTTTGAAAAAAATGCCTTATTTTTTCGTTTCTGCTATAAAATATTCCCAATAAAAAAAAATAAAAAATCACATTTTTTTATCAGTTTAGGCCAATTTGTAGTCTGCTACATATTTTTGGTCCAAAAAATCCAAAAAAGCGTATTTTAATTGGTTTGCACAAAAGTTATAGCGTTTACAAACTACGGGATAGATTCTTGATATTTTTATTTATTTTTTTGTTTTTATTAGTAATGGCGGTGATCAGTGATTTTTAGCGGGACTGCAACATTGTGGCGGACAGATCGGGCCCCTAACTAACATTTCTGACACTTTTTGGGGACCAGTGACATTAATACAGTAATCAGTGCTAAATAATATGCACTGTTACTGTATAAATGACACTGGCAGGGAAGGGGTTAACTCTGGGGGTAATCAAAGGGGTTAATGTATGCCTAACTGTGATTACTAACTGTGTGGGGGGTTCTGTGACGTGCACAGAGAGATCGCAGTTTCAGCTTAGCAGAAACTCCTGATCTCTCCCTGCCTGTCTGACAGAAGAGCCGCCTGCTTTGTTTACATAAGCAGGCTGGTCTTCTCTCGGTTTCACCGACTATCGTGGGAGGGCAGCGGCAATCGCCCACCTCCCGCTGTGTCTAGTACTACTTGATTTTGCACTGCCGAGCCGCCCTGCCCCAGTAATACTATGGCGGGCGGTCAGCAAGAGGTTAAAGAGAAGGGTTTTTAGGGATTTTTTGATATCCTTAAACACATGCTTTGAAAGAATTTAGATTTGAATAAGTACATCTGTTAGTAGATTCGTATGCCTTTTCCCAGTGCTTGTTATATCTATCCTCTTTATAGAAGAGCTGTCATTCTTCTGTTTTCCAGTTATTTAATTAATCTATAAAATGGAGAATCATTTAAGGTCCATTCACATGGACTTTCCGCCCGGTGGACTCCGCTTTGCTCAGCGGGGAATTGATCCGCCGATCCCCGCTTAGCAGGCGAATGACAGGTCTGTCTCTGCTCACTGTGCGGAGACGGACCTGTTAGAGCCTCACTCTGCTCTATGGGGAGACTGGATGAAAAAGAACCACCTAACTATTTTAATCCAATCCCATCAGATCCGATCCTCGAGACTGATGAAAAATAGGGTTACCATCTGTCTGGATTTCACGGACAGGATCGGATAGCAGCAGGTGTCAGTGGACATGTCACCGCTGACATCCGCTGCCCCATAGGGGTGCATGGAACATCCGATCAGGTCCGCCTGAAGAACTGACAGGTGGACCTGATCAGAAAGCCAGTGTGAGAGAAGCTTTAGGGTTAGATGAAACCATCATTTGGTTTTATAACAGCTGTGAAAATTTCATGGTGATGAAATTTTAGGTGGGGATATCCCACCATTGAGGTTTGTACAAACCAAATTGTGATTAAGCCTGGAGAACTAAAACATCAATTTTGGATGGGAATACACATTGATAAATATGATGGAATGGAATTACTATTTAACAAAACTGACCCGTACTTTGCCCTTACAGAGGAAAAAATAATAGGTTTGCTTAATAGCCTGTGACCTCTGATGAGATGATGAGATATTCATCTTTCTGTTGCCCCCCCTTCCACCCCCCCCCCATGCCCTTTTGACTTGAAAAGGCCAGATGAAACACTAGGCATGAAGGAGCATGTGACTTTTTTAAGCTCAGATTTACATATATGCAGTGCGGGAACGCAGCGAATCCTAATTGTTTCACAAACTGCATTGAAATCACATTCCCTTCATGGAATCTGCCACTGGCATCAATAGTAAATGATTAACATCCCAAAACAGGTTGCAAAACTAACCGCAATTGCAAGAATCCCAGAATTCCGGTGCGGCAAAAACAAAAAAAGATGCCTGCACCTTTTTCGTATGGTGCGGTGAAAATGAAGCCCATACAAAAGGAATGGGCTCAAATCGCACTGCAAGGAATCATCGAATCACATGCAGTGTCCTGCACAAGTTTGAACCCAGGCTCACACAATGCAATACAATGAGTTGTATGTGTGAGTAACCAATCCCCAGGCCTGAGCTCTGGTGGCGAGGGCTAGAAGAAGGTTTTTAGCTCTTTGTAAGCTTTACCCCAGACAATTCCAAAGGGGTAAGGGAACATTTAGAAGAAAAAGTATCTGTAGATAAGAATGAAGCATAGATATACGCTTATATAAATAATATTATTAATAATGATAATAATCATCATCATCATTATAATCATAAAAAAACACACAATAGAGCAAGCTTATAACAATATATGATAGGCAAGCTTTTATTTTTAGTTTATATAGGTATATATTTTTGTAAATTTTACATTGTTTTTTTTGCTCCCATAATTAATATTATAATTGTATGTCTGTGTTACAAAAAAAAAAAAAGTCTGTTTAAACAAAAAAAGTACGACCTCCTTTATTAATTAAACAATAATTGATATGCCATGCAACTACAGCTGTGTAAAAGAGATGTCTTTTCAGCTTTTTATGGGTGTCAGCAATTGCAAATTAAAACTGGGTCTAGTTAAGTCAATTAAACCATTTAAAGCCCAAGGGATTATGCTCTTCTCATAAATAACAATAATAGTTTCGTATTTAGCAGCATTTTTTTCTTTCCTGATACTGATGTAAAATTCTAATGTATAGCTAAAGGATCCTAGAGAGACTTTCTTAGCACTTGCTGGTAGTGCGCCTAAATCAGGCCCAGGAATCAGTTGCAGATGGGCTGTACAGTGACAAAGAGCAGGAACAGCATATGAGAGAAATTTGCATTTGCCCTGAAGGCCAATTAGTGTGCCCACACCCTTGCCTACTCATACCTGATTACATTGTGATTCTACTATTTTCTTTTAATAATTTAGGAACGCAATTTACCTGCTGCTTTTTGACTCGTGGCTCTAGTTACATTCCTGAGTGCTGCTTCTGATGACATTTTACTCTTTTGTATACTTTGCATGTAGAAATACAAATGGTTGTCGGGTTGTCGGGTAGTAGGGGGAAGTAATTGGTGCTGTACAGTAAATTGCAAATTCAAATATTTATGATACTTTATTGAAACTGTCTCTTTAAATTAAAAAAAAAGTAGTTTTTTTTTTTTTTGTACGTTTTACAGCCTAACTGTTTTATGACCCTTATTATTTTGATTTATGTGTTTCCAATAGAGCATGTCAATAGTAATTGCTATGTGTCCCTTGTGCTTATAATGTATTGTATTTAACATAGAAATATGGTGATAAATTGCTTTCCAAGCAAAAGCCATTTCATTCTATGTAAATCAAGCATGTGTCTGCTCGTGAGTTATTTAAAAAGCAGTTTTATTAACAGGGAAATTAATTTGTATCCAAAACAATTAAAAAAAACTCCTTTACAACCCCAATACATGTGTTAGGATTTATATTGATATATGTGTACATAAAAATGTCAGGTTTTGTACTGCTTATAACACTATGGTCTTTTCTGAAGCAGTTGAATATATATATTTCCAATGTGGAACCAGTGATGCTTTATATTTGGCATATTATGTACATTCCATCAACTGAATAATTATTATGAGAGGAAACAAGCTAATATTTAAAATCAGCTCCACCTGGCTTCGAGAGTTTAAGAAATTTGGGTTTAGTCCCATCCTACCTGATCTTGCTAGGTATCTATCCACCTGAGCTGTACAAAATGTATTTTTTGCCGGCCACTTTGAACACCCCCAACGTAAACTTATTTAGAGAATTGGAAAAATCTGATATTAGAAGAAAAGGGATAGAGAGGTGACGAGTTTACAAAATAGGAGCTAATTAACCTGAACAATAGGCATCTTCCAACTATTGTGCATGTTTTACTTGGCATGTATCATTTTTTTTTCTTCAGTTTTTGTTATGTGAAACACTTTCCAATTTTTTTTTCAAATTGTAAAACAAATTGTTTTTTTAGCCTGAATAGTCTTTTTAATTGTTCCACCTATTTTATGCGCAGGTAAGAATGGCCTCACAGATACTACAAAGCCAAGACATTAAGAAAAGCTACTACCTCCCAAAATATCTAATATTTACATAGACAACCTACACTATAGGTGAATGAACTATAAGTGTATGAGCGCCATGACTTGCCACTGTCTAAAGCAGGGGTGGGGAACCTATGGCCCGCAGGCCATATGCAGCCCCTGAAATCATTTGGTCCGGCCCCCCGTGCCGCTTGGTCTGTCTGTCGCAGCTGAGCTGTCAGAACGGAGCCAATGTTTCTTGTATAGTTCCGGCTCCTTTATGTCTGAGTGAGTCACAGGTGGAGTGATATCAAATGCACTTCGCCTGGGAGGAGACTGACCGAGATACAGGAACCTCTATCTTCCTCCAGTGCGGCGCCGCTCCTGAGTCTTTAGCTAGCATTTCCCACCAGCAGTACCCACAGCAGTACCAGCCAGCACTGCCAGCCTGAGCCAGCAGTACCCACAGCAGTACCAGCCAGCACTGCCAGCCTGAGCCAGCAGTACCCACAGCAGTACCAGCCAGCAGCACCCACAGCACAGCAGTTCTTTTCAAAACTTACGACATCAAAGGGTTGACTGCGCTCCAGACTGTCCGAAAACCTGGAAAACCAGTTGCAAGTAGCAACATCATCAATACCAGCTAACATCACACACCTAACCAAAGAGACGCAGTTCCAACCATCACATTAGGGGTGAGATAATTAAATGTTTGACCAAATATAACAGGCTAATCTTTACGTTTATAATTTTGTACGGCCCCCGAATTATGTTATAAATATCCAAATGGCTCTTGGCAGAAAAAAGGTTCCCCACCCCTGGTCTAAAGGCTTCCAATTCATACCATCTTTCTCTCAACAGATATGCACTGTACTAAAATGATCCAACTTGATCTTTCTCCTCCAATAAGCATCCCAATTCCTGTTTGAATCTTTCTCCTCCAATAAGCATCCCAATTCCTGTTTGAATCCTTACATTAATCTGTGATTAAATGTATCCTGTGTTGTAGTAAAACCATATACATGATTATTACTGCCAAAAAGCTTATACAGTACTGTAAATCGATCATACAATTACTGTTGTAGTCTAGTCTTTAAAACACTGTTGGAACCCTAAAACCCAGCCTAAACCTATTATGAAATAGACACATCTTTATTAGACCTAGCAGTCAACAAAGGTAACAAAAAGGCATTTGGGTGCTACAAAAGTATTCCTTCAACAGGGCTGAGCACTGGTAGTTCTAAAGTCTGGATTTCTTTTTCTTTGTCTTTTGTTTTTACCATACCTGAACTTTTAAGGTATTGGTTTGGAATTTTGGGCAACCCCATTCTATTTTCTTTTTTCTCCCAGGCATGTTATTTAAAGGAATTTTGCATTTACAGGTGCATCTCAGAAAATTAGAATATCATCAACAAGTTCATTTATTTCAGTAATTCAATTCAAAAAGTGAAACTCATATATTTTATATAGTTGTGTTACACACAGAGTGATATATTTCAAGCATTTTGTTTTATTTTATGATTATGGCTTACAGCTAGTGAAAACCCAAAATTCAGTATCTCAGAAAATTAGAATATTACATAAGACCAATAAATTAGGGATTTTTAATACAGAAATGTTGGCTTACTGAAAGGTATGCCCATGTACAAGATAGTATGCACTCAATACTTGGTCGGGGCTCTTTTTGCATGAATTACTGCATCAATGTGGCGTGGCATGGAGGCAAGCACCCTGTGGCACTGCTGAGGTGTTATAGAAGCCCAAGTTTCTTTAAAAGTGGCTTTCAAATCATTTGCATTGTTGGGTCTGTTGCCTCTCATCTTCCACTTGACAATACCTCACAGATTCTCTGTAGGGTTTAGGCCAGGTGAGTTTCCTGGCCAATCAAGCACAGTGATACCATGATCATTAAACCAGGTATTGGTTCTTTTGGCAGTGTGGGCAGATGCCAAGTCTTGCTGGAAAATGAAATCAGCATCTCCATAAAGCTGGTCAGCAGATGGAAGCATGAAGTTTTTTTTTAATTTTCTGGTAGAGGGCTGCGCTGACTTATTTTGAGGGGACAGCAAATTTACACTGTTATACAAGCTGTACACTCACTACTTTACATTGTAGCAAAGTGTCATTCATTCTTCAGTGTCAGAAATGACAGTGTCACAGGTTTAATAAAATATTTACAAAAATGCAAAGATGTGAGGGGTGTACTCACTTTTGTGAGATACTGTATATAACACATATATTTATATATATATGTATGTGTGTGTATATATATATATATATATATATATATATATATGTATATATACTGTATATATACTGTACATATACTGTATATTTACATTATATATCATAGGAGTTTTCAGGAATATGCCGAATTCGCCTGGTCATAGAAGATAAATATATTTAATCCTGAATGGGTTAATATAAGCCTGACCCTCCTACAACAAACCAGAGAGGAATAGCTACATAAATGTGGTAAATGTGACAACAAAACAGATTCCTAGTCACTCAATTATTCCTTAACCATCTGGGATTTGCTGTAAACTGTAAGTAAATTGCCACTTCCTGCCCTGTAGTAGAAAGAATAGGACAACTTGGGAATTTCCATTAAGCTTTGGATGACCTGAAATGCTAGATGTATTGTTTATTATTTCCCAAAGTGAAAATCATTTTTTACTACTAAAAAAACATTCTGAATTTACTGCAGGTTGTATCCGGTTCTTTTAAATGCTGCTTACATTGTATTAAATCTAGGTGTATTAAACACAATCTAACACTTTTTTTGTTACAAAATATAATTTTAAAAATAATAAAATGTATGCCCGAGCTCTGTACAGCAACATATTAAAATAGGAAACAAACTGCCCAAAATACAGATCTTACAAACAACATTAAAGAAGTTATTTATTATATTATAAGTAGAGTTGAGTGGACACCTGGATGTCCGTGTTCGGCGGGTTCGGCCGAACTTGAAAAAAAAGTCCGGGTCCGCGTCCCGGACTTTTTACGAACTTTACCCGGACACCGAACCCCATTGAAGTCAAATGGGACCCGAACTTTCAAGCACTAAAATGGCTCTAAAACACCAATGGAAAGGGCTAGAGTGCTTCAAATGGCAGCAAAACGTAGTTAAGAGCATGGCAAGTGCTCTGCAAACAAATGTGGATAGGGAAATAACTTAAAACAACAAAAAAAAACCAGAAAAATAAAACAATGTTCTTCATCTGTGAAGGACGAGGCCCATATGGAGTAGGAGGGAGGTTGAGGTGGTGGTGGATGTGGCGGTGTCATAGGCGTGCGCACATGGTGTGCCGGGTGTGCCTGGGCACACCCTAATCACTTAGGGCACATTAGCATTATCGCTCTGTTTGCCAGTGAGGAGATGGGAAAGATCTCCCTCGGACCTGCTCTGCCATAAGAGAAGTGCCACACACTTCTATTTCACTTTGCCAGCAGGGAGAGTAATGTACCGGGGCCATATACATGTAGGCAAACACATGCATGTGTATTTAAACTTTGGGGTGCACACCCTAATGCAATAGGCTGTGCACCCCTATGGGCGGTGTAGGTGGAAGGAGGAGGACGAGGTAGTCAACACTGCTTTTTTCAGTCATTTTAAATGAGGGTACACCCCAAAAGAGTGAGAAAGAGCAAAAATAGAACAATGGCTGGGTAAGGTCGGTATCCATCTCTATTCTGCACAAGGTACGGAAAAGTCCTGTGGGATCCATGCCTGGTTCATTTTAATGAACGTGAGCTTGTCCACATTGTCTCTGGACAGGCAGCTGCGCTTGTCTGTGATAACGCCCCCAGCCGTGCTAAATACACGTTCAGATAATACACTGGCTGCAGGGCACGCCAGCACCACCTAAGGCGTAAAGGGCAAGCTCAGGCCATGTGCCCAATTTGGAGACCCAGAAGTTGAAGGGGGCAGACCCGTCATTCACTACATGTAGGCGTGTGCACACATACTGCTCCACCATGTTGGTGAAATGCTGCCTCCTGCTAAGACGTTCCATATGAGCTGCTGGTGCTGCTGTTTGTTGTGGCGTGCTGACAAAGCTTTTCCACATTTCGGCAATGCTAACCCTGCCTTCTGAGGTGCTGGCGGTGCCCTGGTTGCGTTGGCGACCTCTTCCTCCTCCTCTGCCTTGGCCTTGTGCTTCCACTGTGGCCCCGCTGTCAGGTGGGAATGCCAGCAGCATCGCGTCTACCAGCGTGCGCTTGTACTCGCGCATCTTGCGATCGCGCTCCAGTGAGTGAATTAAGGACGGTACGTTGTCCTTGTAACGGGGATCCAGCAGCATGGCCACCCAGTAATCAGCACAAGTTAGAATGTGGGCAACTCGGCGGTCGTTGTGGAGACACTGCAGCATGTAATCACTCATGTGTGCCAGGCTGCCCAGAGGCAACGAAAGGCTGTCCTCTGTGGGAGGTGTATCGTCTGTGTCCTCTGTATCCCCCCAGCCACGCACCAGTGATGGCCATGAGCTGGCCTGGGTGCCACCCTGCTGTGAACATGGTTCCATCTCCTCCTCCATCTCCTCCTTCTCATCCTCCTCATCCTCCAGAACTGTGCCCCTGCTGGACAATTGTGTCCCTGGCGTTTGTGGGTGCAGGAACCCACCCTCGGAGCCACTTGCGAATGACTGCCCTGAAAGCCTTGGAAATGTTACCTCTTCATCCTCCTCCTCATCCTGTGCCACATCCTCTTCCATCATTGCCCGAATCGTTTTTTGAAGGAGGCATAGAAGTGGGATAGTTAAGCTGACAACGGCGTCCTCGGCACTGGCCATGTTGGTGAAGTACTCAAAACAGCGCAACAAGGCACACAGGTCTCGCATGGAGGCCCAGTTATTGGTGGTGAAGTGGTGCTGTTCCGCAGAGCGACTCACACGTGCGTGCTGCAGCTGAAACTCCACTATGGCCTGCTGCTGCTCGCACAGTCTTTCCAGCATGTGCAAGGTGGAGTTCCACCTTGTGGGCACGTCACATATGAGGCGGTGAGCGGGAAGGCCGAAGTTACGCTGCAGCGCTGACAGGCGAGCAGCAGCAGGGACACTTTCTGCAGCAGCTCTGACATATCAGGGTAATTTTTAAGGAACCTCTGCACCACCAAATTCAGCACATGCGCCAGGCAAGGGATGTGCGTCAAACCGGCTAGGCCCAGAGCTGCTATGAGATTTCGCCCGTTATCGCACACCACCAGGCCGGGCTTGAGGCTCGCTGGCAGCAACCACTCATTTGTCTGCTGTTCCATGCTCCTCCACAACTCCTGCGCGGTGTGTGGTTTTTCCCCCAAACAGGCAAGTTTTAAAACTGCCTGCTGTTGTTTACCTCTGGCTGTGCTGAAGTTGGTGGTGAAGGTGTTACGCTGACCGGATGAGGAGGCAGTAGAGGATGAGGAAGCGGAGTAGGAGGAGTTAGAAACAGGAGGCAAACTGAAGCGCCCTGCAATCCTCGGTGGTGGAAGGACATGCGCCAAATTGCTATCCGCCTCAGGCCCATCCGCCACTGCATTTACCCAGTGTGCCGTTAGGGAGATATAACGCCCCTGACCGTGCTTACTGGTCCACGTATCGGTAGTTAGGTGGACCTTGGCACAGATGGCGTTGCGCAGTGCACACCTAATTTTTCCCCCACTTGGTTGTGCAGGGAAGGGATGGCTTGGCTGGAAAAGTAGTGGCGGCTGGGCACGACGTACTGTGGGACAGCCACCGATATAAGGCTTTTAAAACTGTGCGTCTCCACCAGACGGAATGACAGCATTTCAAAGGCCAAGAATTTTTAAATGCTGGCATTCAGGGCCAGGGATCGCGGGTGGGTAGGGGGGTACTTCCTCTTCCTCTGAAGTGTTTGGGAGATGGAAAGCTGAACGCTTCCACGGGACATTGTGGAGATGGTTGGTGGTGTTGCTGACAGATCGTCTGTTTGCGGGGTGGCAGGTGCCGGTATCACTACAGAGGTGGATGGAGAGGCCGAGACTGCAGCAGAAGAGGAAGCAGGAGGAGCCAGAGACCTTTCTTGGTTTTAAAGGTGTCTAGTCCACTGCAGCTCGTGCTTTGCACTTAGATGCCTGATCATGCAGGTTGTGCTCAGGTTGAGAAGGTTTATGCCTCGCTTCAGGCTCTGATTGCACAGGGTGCAAACCACTCATGTCCTGTCATCAGCACATTTTCTGAAGAACTTCCACGCTAGAGAACTCCTTTGAGCTGGCTTTGGTGCGCTCGTTCCCTTGCTGCGTTGGGCAGTAGCAGGCGTAGTGTCTAGGGCACGGCCGCTCCGCTTCTGCACCCTGCTCCCTCTTCTGCTGTGCTGGTGGCTCTGTGCGACCACCGCCTCTTCCTCCAAACTACTCAGGTCACTTGCATGACCTTCATTCCATGTGGGGTCGAGGACCTCATTGTCCTCCACATCATCTTCCACCCAGTCTTCACCCCTGCCCTCCTTGTCGGTCTCCACAATTCTGAGTGCCGCAGCAGTTGGCACCTGCATTTCGTCATCATCGGAGACGTGCTGCGATGGTCCTTCCATGTACTCATCTTGAGAAATAAGTGGTTGGGCATCGCTGCACTCAATCTCTTCCACTTCTGGGGCAGGGCTAGGTGGATGGCCCTGGGAAACCCTGCTGACAGAGTCATCAAAAAGAAGAAGAGACTGCTGCATGACTTGGGGCTCAGACTGCTTGCCAGATTTGCAAGGGGGTGAGGTGAAAGACGGTTGGACATTGGCTGCAGGTGCCAACTCTGACCTTTCTGCATAAGACTGGGTGGGAGACAATGTGAAGGAACTGGAGGCACTGTCAGCAGCAAACCAATCTACTATCGCCTCTACTTGTTCTGGCCTCATCACTTCTAGAGGCACATGATGCCCTACCAAATACAGCTGCAGGTTCTGTCGCCTACTCACACTAGTGCGTGTAGCTGGCACAGATCGACCACGTCCTCTCCTTGCAACAGGAGCTCTACCAGCAGCATCACGACCCAGGCCATGGCCCCTATTTGACGGTCTCCTCATATTTCTGTAATTTATGATCTTGCCCTAGAAAGGTGTTTATTGAATAGTGGAACAAAACAACAACAGTATCGCACGGGTGTATCTCACAGTCAAATATGCAAACTATGCCGCAATTTAATTTTTGTTACCCCAAAAGGGTTTATATTGAATAGCGGAATAGAAAAAAGGATAAAAAACGGTGTATCTCACACGTACAAACACAGACTAGGCCCCGATTACAATTTTTTGTACCCTAAAGGGAGGATGAGGAAGAGGAGTAGGAGGAGTTCAGAACAGGAGGCAAACTGAAGCGCCCTGCAATCCTTGGCGGTGGAAGGAGATGCGCCAAACAAATTTAAAAGGTGTATCTCACACGTACCGATACAGACTATGCCATAATTTAATTTTTTACACTCCAAAAGGGTGTATATTGAATAGCGGAATAGGAAAAATTTTATAAAACAGTGTATCTCACACGTACAAACACAGACTAGACCCCGATTACAATTTTTTGTACCCTAAAGGCAGGATGAGGAAGAGGAGTAGGAGGAGTTCGGAACAGGAGGCAAACTGAAGCGCCCTGCAATCCTCGGCGGTGGAAGGAGATGCGCCAAACAAATTTAAAAAGGTGTATCTCACATGTACCGGTACAGACTATGCCGTAATGTAATTTTTTACACTCCAAAAGGGTGTATATTGAATAGCGGAATAGGAAAAATTTTATAAAACGGTGTATCTCACACGTACAAACAATGACTAGGCCCCGATTACAATTTTTTGTACCCTAAAGGCAGGATGAGGAAGAGGAGTAGGAGGAGTTCGGAACAGGAGGCAAACTGAAGCGCCCTGCAATCCTCGGTGGTGGAAGGAGATGCGCCAAACAAATTTAAAAAGGTGTATCTCACATGTACCGATACAGACTATGCCGTAATTTAATTTTTTACACTCAAACAGGGTGTATATTGAATAGCGGAATAGAAAAAAATTTACAAAACGGTGTATCTCACACGTACCAACACAGACTAGGCCGCGATTACAATTTTTTGTACCCTAAAGGCAGGATGAGGATGAGGAGTAGGAGGAGGTCCGAACAGGAGGCAAACTGAAGCACCCTGCAATCCTCAGCGGTGGAAGATGCGCCCCCAAAATAAGGTTTATCTCACACGTACCGATACAGACTATCCCGCAATTTAATTGTTTTTACCCCAAGGGTGTAGATTGAATAGCGGAATAGAAAATATGATATCAAAAGGTGTATGTATCTCACACGTACAGACCCAGACTAGGTCCCGATTACTATTTTTTGTACCCCCAAAGGCAGGATGAGGAGTAGGAGGACTTCGGAACAGGCAGGAGGCACACTGAAGCACCTTGCAATCCTCGGCGGTATGAGATGCGCCCCAAAAATTGGAAAGGTGTATCTCACACGTACCGATACAGACTATCCCGCAATTTAATTGTTTTTACCCCAAGGGTGTAGATTGAATAGCGGAATAGAAAATATGATATCAAAAGGTGTATGTATCTCACACGTACAGATCCAGACTAGGCCCCGATTACTATTTTTTGTACCCCCAAAGGCAGGATGAGGAGTAGGAGGAGTTCGGAACAGGCAGGAGGCACACTGAAGCACCCTGCAATCCTCGGCGGTATGAGATGCGCCCCAAAAATTGGAAAGGTGTATCTCACACGTACCGATACAGACTATCCCGCAATTTAATTGTTTTTACCCCAAGGGTGTCGATTTAATAGCGGAATAGAAAATATGATATAAAATTGGTGATTTTTCAATAGCACATGTGAACACAGCAGTGTCTAATATCAGTCAGCTCTGCTGCAGGCTATGAAGGGGAAAAAAAAAGAAAATCCCCCTTTAAGTTTGTAATTTTTAAATAGATTAGTACAGACTATGCCACAATTTAATTTTTTTAACCCAAAAGGGTGTATATTGAATAGTGGAATAGAAAAAAGTGTATAAATTTTAAAAGCACTCAATAATAGCACATGTGAACACAGCAGTGTATTATCACAGTCAGCAGCACTGAAGGAAAAATGCTGCATACAACTGACTGATAAAAAAGATTTTTTTCTCCCTCCTCCTCAGCGGGCAAAAAGATTGTGTTCACTGCACCACCCCACACACAGCAAAATCGATGTAGAACACTGACCCTGCCTATTCTCCAGCCTCGCCCTAAAATGATCGATAAGATCGGTCACTGGCACTGCAAACCCCCCACACAGCAAAATCGATGTAGAACACTGACCCTGCCTATTCTCCAGCCTAGCCCTAAAATGCCCTAATAACTCGCCCTGCCTGCAGCACTCCGACCTGTCCCTGAATTCTTTTCGGACACAATATAATTTTTGACTGTCTGTCCCTAATCAGCAGCCAGCACGTATGATGTGTGCTCTGTCCCTATACTACAGCAGAGAGAGAAAGGGGATTCCCCTGGGATTGGGACTTTTTAGGCACCAATAGATGAATGTTTCAACAAATAGTAAGTATTAATAAATGTTTTTAATGAAAAAAATACAAAAAAAGAGGAAATATTTGAACATGCAAATATATACATAAAAACAATTGCAAGCACAGGTGTATGTGCAATGTAACCAGAGAAACTCAACCAAAGGACCAGAAGATCCGACGCGTTTCGGGGTTCTTGAGACCCCTTCGTCAGGGATAACGCTAATGTCCTATCTGTAAGTGTTCAAAAAGACAAAATGTATAATGTTCTAACAGACCATATCTGTTTATACAGTACATGCACAACATATTTTGGCAGATAGTTTTTACTTACATGGTTGGTTTACACATGAGTTTAAGGCTTGCAGATTAAAAACAGGAGGAAAGCTGTGATCCAAGTGCCGCCGTATGCCTGAAAGGTTTTTTTCCCTCTTTTTCCTTTTCCTTTAAGCTGTTATGCAACCATCATAAGATGGAGAAAGGGGGGATAGACTTGTGATCCTCAAAAATCTCCTGATTCAGGGCAGCTGGAGTCCAAAAGTAGCTTGGCTTAGCGGGATAGGTCAGACATTAGCCTGTCCATACTGCAAAAGACCATATAAGGAAAAGGATGTAGTTGCTGAGAAAATACTATAAATACTTGTCTCTTTTATTAATTACAAAAATATGTCCCTGATAGAAAAAGAGGGACTGCCAGAACAGTAACGTATCTCCATTTAAAAGTCCTGTGAATACCACCATATTTAACTTGTAACAATTGAAATTCAATTATTAGGAAAAAAAAAATAGAGAAGAAAAAATGCCAATAAAAACCACACCATATAATCAAATGTGCACTGAATACATATAAATTCAGTGTACTTGTATGGCAGTAGGCAAAAGAGATACACAACTCAAACCAAAAGAAAACAAATGCATAATGGCATATCACAGGAGTCCAAAGAGACACTATTTGTTATGACAGAAAGGCACAAGAATGAGATTCTCAAGCAGTGCCCCAAAAAGTAAAAAAAATGAGAAGAGAAAATATAGGTGAAAAGATCTTTGTGGAAAATACCTTTGAAATGACAGAGGATCAGAAATCTGCATGGACACCCTTCTCCCAGCAATGGATCGCACAAATGATCCACGCTGGGAGCCGGTATTATAGCGTCCATGCAGCTGATCCCCATTAGGCAAATTAATGCAGATCACCGCCGCCAGCTGAGGGCTCCCTGGGCGGTGTCTGCCTGGTCACGGACACTGCGCCCGACGCATCGCTGTGCGTCATGGCGCCGGATGTGGGCGTGACCGGCACGTCACTGCCCACCGACACGGAAGTGATGTCAGCGCGTCGCACAGGAAGTGCGGTCGCTGACATTCCGGGGATGTGGCTGACACTGGGAAGTGTCAGCAGAGTGTACACATATCTACCCGGATGGGGGGGGGCCTTGCAAATGATTGACAAGTCCCGCTTTCC
Organism: Pelophylax lessonae; assembly: GCF_965119305.1. NCBI lineage: Eukaryota > Metazoa > Chordata > Amphibia > Anura > Ranidae > Pelophylax > Pelophylax lessonae. The sequence continues at coordinate 165,094,019 of NC_138775.1, forward strand.
GTGCCGGGCTGTACTGAATAGGAGAGAATAGGGGGATCGCTGTATGTCATATAATGAAACTCTAGTATTTTTGGTAACGACTTATAAAGAAAGCAAACCACTTTGGGATGAATTGAAATAAGTTGAAATTTATAATAAAATGATTGTGTCAGATTGATGATTAAATAGGCATTTGGCTGGTAGCGGGCACAGCTGTCGACCTGTTTTTTACAATGGGCAAAATTGGGAAAAAGTATACATGGGCATTAATATATACAAGGAAGATGATACAAAGTTATTATAATACAATATATAACAGATATAAAATGTATATGACAAAGCCAATTGAGGAAGATGGGATATAGCATGAAAAATACATAAAATTATTTACTATTTCTCCATCCCACCCGAATGAAAACCTTCCAAAAAAGGCTTAAACGAGACTGCCTCGTTAAGCCCGGGGGGCTCAGTAGCTCTAAGTGAATATATCCAACGAAGCTCCAGCTGCAGGAGACGTTTGTTCCAGTCTCCGCCCCTGGAGCTGGGATGGATACGGTCCAACACCAAAAACTTGACCTTTGGAAAAATGCCCGCATGTGCTGATGCAACGTGACGTCCTAGGGGTAGTTCAGGATCGCATGTCTGCATGCTCCTGATGTGCCTATATATGCGCCTCCAAAACTCCAATTTGGTCTTGCCCACATAAAAGCAATTACAGTTACAAAGCAAGAGGTAAACCACCCCAATGGTACGGCAGTTTGCAAAATGCTTTGCCTGAAATTTTGTACCGTTGGGTAGAATGATATCACGTTGCACATGCATGAATTTGCAATAATTACAGGATCCACACATGTATGTGCCCCTGTATTTACACGGGTCAGATTTAGGTGGTTGCTTGAACTCGCTCGAAACTAGTTTGTCCCTAAGTGCGGGAGCCCTCCTGTATGTAAACTGGGGTGTCTGGGGTACATGAGGACCCAACAGAGGATCCAAAGCCAGAAGGTGCCAGTATTTGGAAACTATGTTGCGTAGATCCTGATGCTGCTGGGAATATCCTGTAATTATTCTCAGAGTGTCGTCAGTTTGGCGTTTTTTTGGGATCAGAAGAGTACTTCTGTCACACATTAAAGCTTTTTTATACGCTTTTTTCAAAGTTTTATGGGAATAACCTCTGAGCAGCAATCGACTACGCAGACCATCTGCTGCTGTTTTATATGAGATGAGGTCAGAACAATTGCGTCGGAGGCGCAGATACTGACCAGTTGGTATAGATCGTATCAAAGGCTGAGGATGGAAACTAGTAGCATGGAGGATGGTGTTCCCCGCAGTGGGCTTACGGTAAAGACCACTGCGGAGGACACCATCCTCCCCTCTGGAGATCTCCACATCAAGGAAAGTTATCCTAAATTGATCTGTGGATGAGGTAAAGGAAAGGTTGAAATTATTCCTATTAAGTCTCTCAATACACTTATCTAGGAGGTCACAAGGACCGTCCCAGATTAGAAAAATATCATCAATGTACCGGATCCAAGTCCGGATACAGTCGGTGTACAGTGAGAGAGATTCATCAGAAAGAAAAACCTTTTCCCACTCCCCCAGGTACAGATTGGCGTAGGATGGGGCACAACAAGTCCCCATCGCTATGCCCTGCACCTGGAGGTAGTGGGAATTTTGGAACGTGAAGACATTATGGGTGAGGATGTATTCGAGAAGAGTCAAAATAAACTCACCATAGGGGTCTAGATTTTCTTGGCCTGCGATGGTATGGCGTACAGCTGCAATTCCCTTGTGGTGGGGAATTGAGTTGTATAATGCCTCCACATCAATGGCTACTAGCAGACAGTCTTGGGGGACTATGAGATCACTGATTCTTTCTAAGAAGTGAATCGTGTCTCGAGTGTACGATGGTAATTGTATGGCAAATGGTTTTAGAAAGGCATCAACAAGCTTGCTGGCATTGTCCGTGATAGAACCGCATCCAGATATGATGGGTCTCCCCGGAGGATGGACAGGGTCCTTGTGGACCTTGGGGAGGGCGTAAAAAGTAGGTGTTATGGGGAACGTGGTGCGTATGAACTCCCAAGTATCCTTTGTGATGATGTTATTTAAGTACGCCCCATCTATTAGTTCATAAAATTGTAAATTGTACTTCTGGATGATGTCCTGAGTAATTCTTCTATACCATTGTTGGTTTTTTAGAATCATATGACACATGTCAATGTATGGCAGAGAACTCTCTGAGGATCTAAAGAAAAAAAAAAAATGTTGCTCTACATAAAGATGGCCTAGGCTATAAGAAGATTGCCAAGACCCTGAAACTGAGCTGCAGCACGATGGCCAAGACCACACAGCGGTTTAACAGGACAGGTTCTACTTAGAACAGGCCTTGCCATGGTCGACCAAAGAATTTGAATGCATGTGCTCAGCGTCATATCCAGAGGTTGTCTTTGGGAAATAGACATATGAGTGCTGCTAGCATTGCTGCAGAGGTTGAATGGGTGGGGGGTCAGCCTGTCAGTGCTCAGACCATACTCCACACACTGCTTAAAATTGGTCTGCATGGCTATTGTCCCAGAAGGAAGCCTAAAGATAATGCACAAAAAAATATATATATATATAGTCCCAAGGGAAGCCACTGCACTCTATGTGCGAGGTAAATACCAGGATGCTCAGCCACAAAAAACCTATACAAATCCAAAGCAGCCTTTTATTTTCAGCATTTCAATGGAGCTCAGTCTTGAGAAATATCGACAGAACTCTATCAGCTTCATCAAAAGGTTGACCATAAAACACAATTGCTTTTGTTTTCTCTGCTGCAAGACCTACTAGTGCCTCTACACACATATATTTATAGACCCCAAGTGTTGTCAAAGAAAAAAAAATCACCCCGGCCCATTTTTTGGGTTTAAGGGGGGCATCCTGGAGTTTATAAGTACTGTATATGAAGTATATATGTTATGTATTGAAAATATATAAAAACTCATATAGATACTAGTGCAAATTTCCACAAATTACATGCATGATGCAAGACCGCACAATTTAGTACATGAATAATCTAAATCTCAAAAATAATAAAAACAGTACTAAAGTAAGGCACTTTTATATTACTTCAACACTTAGTGTAAATAGAAATAGTAACATGGTCACCAGTACATATCTAATAATTTAATTCATATAAAAGTCACATAAATATTATTAGAGTCCTCTAGAGAATCTCCAACCACCATAATTGAAAGATGTGCAGTGCTTACAACTCCCTTACTTAGTGCTCCACCACAAGTGTGTGTAAAATGCACACTCACCAACCATCAGTATAAAACAAGCCTTCAACAATTTGAGGTATTCCCAGCTGCCAATCATCCAATCATGATTTAGATTTAGATTGTTTTCATATGGTAATGTATAGGGTTCACTAGCCCCGGGCCCTCCAGGTGTCTTTCTATCATTCAGTGTCAAAAAGAGGACCCTCTCTCAGGCCATAAGCACCAGGTGGGAGGAACTAGACTCTTTTCAAACACAGGGACATAACCTTTATAACTTTCTTCTAGCTAGCCAATGTTACACTTATCAAGCTACAGCATTGTCCCTTACTGTTCTAGCTTCACTTCATGCTTGGCGTATCCTACTAGCCACACCCTTGCAAGATCCCTTTACCACCTTGCTCCCTCTGCCTCTACTCAATTTACCCATTATCATTCCAGACTTAAAAGTCACTCGATGGGTGACCAAAGGAATTAAAGGGATAGATGAACTGATGATAGGTCCAGCACCCAAATCTTTAAGGATCCCTGCAGATTAATTATGGCTTGTCCAACTCTGACCACTACACTTACCTACAGATCATGCATTTTATCCGTGCCAATCCAAACACCTCCATATCTCCATTGAATGTAGCCCAATATTGTTCTAAGTCTAATACCAAGAATAAGAGTATATCCCTATTTTGTAATTTGCTTAATAATAAAAACATATTCCTTAAAACTTCTCATATCCAAGCAGGGGAAAAATATTTAGGTATCTGTTACACTCCTGTACAATGTCAAAAGGCGCTCAGCGTCACACATGTGGCAACAAAAAGCGTTTACCTGTGGGAATTGACTCAAAAAAATTTACTTAGGTGGTACTTAACTCCATATAGGATATCCACATTTTCTCCACAAGCTTTTTCTACATGTTGGAGGAATTGTGGAGCAATAGGTACACTATACCACATACTTTGGACATGCCCGGTTGTAGCCAACTTTTGGGCAGCGATCTTTCAATTGCGCACACAAATTCTGGGGATAACTGCACCCCTATCGCCAGGATTGGCTATTCTGTCCTTAGGTATAGAAACAATACCAATAGAGATTAGAGATATAGCCACCCACATTCTACTAAGAACAAAATTAGCTCTAGATTGCCATTGGAAAGATCACACAGTTCCTTCTATTTGCAAAGTGATAGAGACAAGCCACATGCATACCACATATGAGATGCTGTTCGCCTCCTCTCAGGGCAGATATAAAACTGCTAAATCTCAGTGAAAAATATGGACTGACTGGTGTAAAATTTTCTCTACTGATTAAATGTGCCATTTACAAAGGCAGGAAATTTGACATAAACCTATTGGCTGTGATGTTTTGTCCTGTTGTTCTGTTTTGCCGCTTGTTCTGTAGTTTTGGAACACAGCTCTGTTGAACATAGTTCTCTTACATCTTAACCTCAACTGTAAATTCTAAGTTTGTTCAAGGACATATGTACAGTAGATGTACCTTATAGACCTAGAAATGGTCTCATCTGACATAAAAATACTGAATGTTTGCCTTCTGTATATACACCTCTGTATATCATCTATGCATATTCAATATCTTCTCAAATGTCCTTTTTCTCTATTCCTTTTGTAATGTTTTGTAATGTTTATACCTTATATATCAATAAAGAAATACTGAAATTAAGAAGAGGACCCAAAAGAGTATAATAAAGAGTAATAGTGTAGCGTTTTTATAAAAAAAAGAAGTATAAAAAAAACAGCAGATGTACACTTATATTTAGTGGTGCTAGCGTTAGCACTAGTGATGAGCCGAACACCAGCCTGTTCGGTTCACACCAGAAGATCTCGAACAGGGGAAATATTCTAGCAAACATACAAACTCCATTAAAGTCTATGGGACACAAACATGAAAAATCTAAATTCCTAATTTTAAAGGCTTAAATGCAAGTTATTGGACCAAAAAGTGTATGGGGACCTGGGTATTGCCCTGGGGGACATGAATCAATGCAAAAAAAGTTTTTTAAAACAATTGTTTTTACAGGAGCAGTGAATTTAATAATGCTTAAAGTGAAACAAAAAATATGAAAAATTCCTTTAAATATCGTGCCTGGGGGGCCCTCTTAATGTGCCTGTAAAGTAGCGCATTTGTGTGATGTTTGTAGCCTGCTTGCGGCTGTAATGTATTGTGGGCTCCTGGCAATACAGGTAAAAAATGGAAAAAAAAAATGGCGTGGCCCCCCCCCCCAGTCCACACCAAACTAAAAAAAAAAATGGCGTAGGGTTCCCCCTAAAATCTATACCAGACCATTATCCGAGCACACAGACTGGTTGGCCAGGATGGAGGTGGGGGCCAGCGAGCGCCCCCCCCCTCCTGAACCATACCAGGCCACATGCCCTCAACATGTGGGGTGTGTGCTTTGGGGTAGGGGGATCTGCACCCCCCTACCCCAAAGCACCTTGCCCCCATGTTGATGAGGACAGGGGTCTCTTTCCGACAACTGTGGGCTGTGGTTGTAGGGGTCTGCGGGGGAGGCTTATCAGAATCTGGAAGCCCCTTTTAACAAGGGGACCCCCAGATCCTGCCCCCCCATGTGAATGGATATCAGGTACATCGTACCCCTACCCATTCACCTGAAAAAGTGTACATAAAAATGAAGACAAAAGCCAGTTTTGGAAAAGTCCTTTATTAAAAAATAAAAAAAATAGTGTCCCCTGATGATCAGTCCACGCCCACCCGAAAAATAGAAAAAAAAAGAAGAAGATCCTGCTTCTCCTGGCGCTTACCGCGCTCTGAGCTGCTTTGATTTTGACAGCTCTTTTATAGGGACCGGACGTCACAAGCTGCCCACAATGCACTGCCTAGGTGCAGTGAATAAATTACTGATGTCAGTAATGTATTTACTGCACCTGAACAGTGAATTGTGGGGCGGCTTGTGATGTCAGGTCCCTATATAAACTGAAGTGCCTATATATATACAGTGGGGATCGAAAGTTTGGGCACCCCAGTTAAAAATTTGTATTAATGTGCATAAAGAAGCCAAGGATAGATGGAAAAATCTCCAAAAGGCATCAAATTACAGATTAGACATTCTTATAATATGTTAACAAAAGTTAGATTTTATTTCCATCATTTACACTTTAAAAATAACAAAAAAAAAACAAGGCGTCTGCAAAAGTTTGGGCACCCTGCAGAGTTAATATCTTGTACTACCCCCTTTGGCAAGAATCACAGCTTGTAAACGCTTTTTGTAGCCAGCCAAGAGTCTTTCAATTCTTGTTTGAGGTATCTTTGCCCATTCTTCCTTACAAAAGTCTTCCTGTTCTTTGAGATTTCTGAGCTGTCTGTCACGCACTGCTCTTTTAAGGTCTATCCAAAGATTTTCAGTTATGTTGAGGTCAGGAGATTGTGAAGGCCATGGCAAAACCTTCAGTTTATGCCTCTTGATGTAATCCCCGATTTCGAGGTGTGTTTAGGATCATTATCCATTTGTAGAAGCCATCCTCTCTTTAACTTCAGCTTTTTCACAGATGGCATCAAGTTACCATCCAAAATTTGCTGAAATTTTATTGAATCCATATTTCCTTCTACTCGTGAGATGTTCCCTGTGCCACTGGCTGCAATACAACCCCAAAGCATGATTGATCCACCCCCATGTTTAACAGTTGGACAGAGGTTCTTTTCATTAAATTCTGTGCTCCTTCTTCTCCAAACGTACCTTTGCTCATTCCGGCCAAAAAGTTCAATTCTAACCTCATCGGTCCACAGAACTTGTTTCCAAAATGCATCAGGCTTGTCTATATGTTCATTTGCAAAGTTCAAACGCTGATTTTTGTGGTGAGGACATAGAAGAGGTTTTCTTCTGATGACTCTTCCATGAAGACCATATTTGTACAAGTATCTCTTTATAGTGGAATAGTGTACCACAACTCCAGTGTCTGCCAGATCTTTCTGGAGGGATCGTGCAGTCACGTGGGTTTTGAATTGTTTTTCTCACCATCCTGCGAGCTGTTCTGTCTGATATTTTTCTTGGTCTTCCAGATCTTGCTTTAACTTCCACTGTTCCTGATGACTACCATTTCTTAATTACATTCCGAACAGAGGATATTGACATCTGAAAATGCTTTGCTATCTTCTTATAGCCTTCTCCAGCTTTGTGAGCGTCAACTATTTTCAGTTTCAGTTTTCTAGACAACTGCTTAGAAGATCCCATGGTTGACTCGGGATTTGACTCGTTTTTTTTTTTTTCTTTAGAAATTTCATTTTTGCTGTAGCACGCCTAATGCATGCTACAGATGTGTCACTTTACAGACACATTAAGGGGACCCCCAGGTACTACATTTGAAGGATTTCCTTTTTTTTTTTAACCAGCAGTCAGCGGGGAAAACACATTGACAGCTAATGACTCATCGTTTGTTAAGGATGCCACCTATGGCTTCCTGGCCCTGCTCCTTAACCACTTAAGGACTGGAAAGTTCTTCCCCCTTAATGACCAGACCATTTTTTTGCAATTTGGCACTGTGTGACTTTAACTGGTAATAGTCCCATATATGGCTTGCTTGCTGGGGAGAAACTGTTTGAAAACAAGGCAGCCAGAAAATTTAATCAGGGAGTCATCAACGCAGACAGCTTGTATACAAGGCTGCAAACTTTTGGTTGGAGTGATTTAAGAGGGGGCTGAATTTTGTGGAGCCAGTCATATCCAAGGTCATCCCGAGGACTACAGAGTTCATTGTCATTGAAACGCATGAACCACAAGATTTGCTTGTATCCAGTCCTGGCCATGGCAGCAGAAAACACAGGCATATGATGAATTGGGTCAGTGGACCAATATGACCGGATCTCACTCTTTTTAGTAATGCCCATGAGGAAGGATAGGCCCAGAAAGGTTTTAAATTCTGAAACAGTGATACGTTTCCATGCAAATTCTCTGGCAAGTGTCAAATTTGGATTTACGGCGATTAATTTATCGGCATAAAAATTGCTTTGGTCTACAATAGATCTGTACAGATCTTTCATGAAAAACAGCTCATAAAAATCAAGGGGAGTAAAATCGTCTGTTTCCACCTGAATTCTGGGTTGACCAGCAAATGGGGGAAGTATGGGCACTGCAGAAGTGGTGAGCTCCCAATCAGGATTTACAAGAGCATCAAGAAGGACATTTTGGGTTCTACGGGCCCGTCTTCGAATTATTGGTGGTTACGGAACACTACTTATGCTAGCCATAGCACCAGCATGAACTGCACTTATGGGACTCGCCACGTCACCAAGTGTTACTGCAGTGCTGGTTTGACCAGGATGTACTAGGCCGCTGGTGCTTGCCGGTTCACCAGAAAGTTGAGCGGCACAAGTACCGACACTCTGCATACGAGAACCCTGCAATTGTTGCACCTCATCAACAGAAGAACGGGGTTAGGTACACCTGACCTTAGCAGGGACCACTACTCCATCATCAAAGCTATCTCTCAGGGTGCTGCTGCTCTCTACAGGTTTGAATACTGAGCCTGATTCTGACAGATAGGCTTCCCCATTGCTCTCAGCTGTCATGTTCAGCATCGTGTAGGGCTCTTCACTAGTGTACCTCTGTTTGGACATTTTGGCCAAAAAATGTATAGGTACCTATTGTGACTCACAGGTAAAAAAGCACCTGGTTCTCAAGGACTGTTTGAACCGCTACCAAAAAATGTAACTGATAGTGCTAGCAGAGATTAGACCTGACTCTGCTAACGCTGCGGTTTAGTGTGCTGTGTATTGGAATTGACAGTAATCTGCTGATACTGCACTTCTTGAGGGCTGGGGGGAGGGGTTTAATGCAGGTGCTGGCAGTTGTCAGGGCTGATGCTGCTAACACTGCATTTTGGGAACACTATACAAAACTTTGTGGACGCTAGTATAGTTCTAATCTGATTAAAGATATTGATCCATTCAGACACTATACTAGTAATGGAAGGCAATCAAAGGGTTAAAATATATTACTAAATATGCGGCGGGCAATCTGACGCTATCCTAGATTGACTAACGTTAATGCTGACTGATGTCACCTGTGACACTAATAGAGTAATTGACTAACGTTAATGCTGACTGATGTCACCTGTGACACTAATACAGTAATCAGAAAAAAAGATCTGTACACTACAATAGTGACACTGTGACAGGGCAATGAAGGGGTTAACTGGGGGTGACCAGGGCGTTAAATATTTAATTATAGGATATATGGCAGGTACCATAAACCTATCTGGGACAGACACTAACTAACACTAACTGCCTCTCAAACTAACTTGCGTCACAAGTGACACTAATACAGTGATTAGTAAATTATCTGTATACTGTATATGGTGACACTGTGACAGGCAGTGAAAGGGTTAACCGAGGTGGGAGGTGATCAGGGGGTGACAAATGTGCCTATGTGTACTGGTGTCAGTGTAGTGCTTGTTTACTTACTGTCTGATGTTCTCTTTCTCTCACGCTGGAACCAAAAAGGGCTCCAGGAGAGAAGATTACATCATTTCCTGTGCCTCTGTTTACATTACACAGGCACAGGAAGTTCTTCAATTGGTCAGAATGGATCACCAGGTCCAGGCTAAAATCATTGGCCTGGACCTGATGACTGATCAGTTACGGTCCAGCCCGACTCACGACTGATGTACAGTTACGTCAGTTTACGCAGCCGAGCCACCTTGCTGCAGTAAAACTGCAGCGGGTGGTTGGAAACTTGTTAACAACCAGCTTATACTGTGCCCTGATTAGGCAAAGCTTTACCCAATCAGGGAGCAGCATTGCAGGGTGTTTGTCGGGGCAAACCCAGTGTTATAGCAGAACAGGCAAATGTTCGGCCCGAACTCATGCTCAGGACGAACTGTTTGCCAATCCCTAGTCTGTACCAGTGTATTTATTGGGCTAGAAAAAAAACATGTATAGGCTATATTTTGAACAGGACCCACACCAACCAGCTTTTAGTAAAAAAAAAAAAAAAAAAATCATTAGACTGTGTTTATTTATTTTTTATGTTTACATTTTTGCATTGTCAGTTTTAACCACTTAAGCCCCGGAGGATTTGGCTGATAAACGACCAGGGGGTATTTTGCGATTCGGCACTGCGTGACTTTAACGGACAATTGCACGGTCGTGCGATGCTGTACCTAAACGAATTTGGCGTCCTTTTTTTCCCACAAACAGGGCTTTCTTTTGGTGTGTTATTTGATCACCTGTGCGATTTTTTGATCATGCTCTATAAACAAAAAAAGAGCGTCAATTTTGCAAAAATAGCAATATTTTTCACATTTTTTTATATGAAATCCCCCCCCAAAAAATGTAAAAATCGAAATTTTTTAACATTTTCGGCCAATTTGTTTTATGCTACCTATGTTTGGTAAAAAAAATCGCAAAAAGCGTATTTTGATTGGTTTGCGCAAAAGTTATCGTGTTTACTAACAAAGGGAAAGATTTTTGCCATTTTTGTTATTTTTTTTTTTAACGCGTAATGGCGGCGATTTTTTTTGCGGTACTGCGACATTGGGGCGGACAGATCGGACCCTTGACTGACATTTTTGACACTTTTGGGGTTACCAGTGACATTTCTACAGTAATCAGTGCTATACATATGCACTGTTACTGTAAAAATACACTGGTAGTGAAGGGGTTAACTTTATTTGGGAGGGAGGGGCTGTGTGTGTCCCTAGGGGCGTGCTTTCTACTGTGATTGGCTGTGGCTTGAGCTGTAAGGACACTGATCAACGGATCTACATAGTAGATCCGTGTGATCAGTGTCTTTACACCGAGGAGAATGACAGGCAGCTTGTTTACACAAGCTGCCTGACTTTCTCCCTCTCCCCCGCCGATCGCAGAGTCACACGCGCGGGGGGGGTCCGTGACCACGCGGGAGCGGGAGCGCGCCTCCGGGGGCGCGCGCTCGCTCCCTAGACCTTCACAAGCAAGCGACGTAGACCTACGTCAGTTTGCCTGTGAGGGGCTGACCGCCGACGTAGATAGTCGTGCGGCGGTCGGCAAGTGGTTAAAAGAGTATAGACCTGGTACATCAAATGAAACTGCAGTCAGGGATGCACCCCAAATTGTGCAAAAATGCTTCACAATACACAAGCGAGATGGCAAAATCAAGCTATAATAATAAGTATACTGTGGATAAGCTAACAGAATAAACTGTGTGGACTGAAAGGCAACCTTGGCACAGAGGCAAAGGGAGATGTTTACAGTGAGCAAAAATTCAAACAAGATATTGGTCAAAGAACCTGTATATCTCTTGGTATGCTTAATGTTGTATAATAAAACATTAAGCATACCAAGAGATAGTACATTGAACTGAAAACATTTAAGAGGTAGGGATTTGCATGTAAGAAGATCCAGTATCCTGTGGAAGGTTAGATCATGCTGAGAAAGGGATGAAGAAAGTGGTGGTAACAGCAAATGAAGAGAAGGTGCTCAGACTTCATTACATTTTGGGAAAGTATTTTGTGATTGTGCAGTAAGGTTGTCGATTGATGGTTTGAAGGCCTGATAGGTTTGGCTGTTTCCAGCATCAAGATATTTCACATCTGGCCACTGTTTGAATTTGGATCAGTAATGTTTAGGTACTGTATTTGAATGTGTACCAATAACTGGTTTTATTAATACACAAATATAATTATAAGCTACAGCTCAGTACCAGAGAATGTGGCTCAGCGATCTGTCCTGTCTAGAGTTTCTTTGCAGTGAGGAAATGTGATAGAATAAATACAGAGCCTGACAGAGGTCATGTACCAGTTGAACATAATTATATGAATGTTCTCTCTTGTAAAAGTGCAAATGGAGGTAAAAGGTAGTGTTATGTAATGGTATCAGCCAATGATCAGACCAGTGGTGATGTGCAATTTCTACTTTACTTAACAATGTGGAACGTAGATTACACAGGAGATCATGTGAACAGGGGTTTGCAGTACAAAACAGCAATATGAGGAAAGGAGAAATATTCATAAAACGTGTGAAAACAATTATATTGCAGTTCTAGTAATGGCCACTAGATGGCAGCAGAGTGTTCTGAGTTCAGTTTACAGATAGAAAAAGATCTGAATATTCTCACGTGTTCCCAGAGATTAATCGTTCATTCAGCAGACTGGGAGTTGAGGGTATTTCCTGCTGGCACAGACTTCACACAGGCACTGCTGATGCTGACTTTGGTCAGGAGGCTCTGGGGGCCGTAGATAGGACCAACCGACTGCTTGGACAACTTCTCCACATGGACTGTAACAGAGTCCTCTCCAGTGACTGGGGCTTGGATAAATACTGTGTGCTCTTGTGCTCACTGCTGGAGGCCCACACACCAGACTTATCGAATGAGGACCCAGCACCTGGGGACAGCTCACTTGCCCAGTCACTGCTGTCCCATCAGGCAGGATCTCTCTGAGCACAGGAAGCTGGGCGGAGCTGGCATTTATACTCCCTGGGCATGTCCTGGAACTCAGGGGATGCTGGGAGCCCAGAGGATTATGGGGAATTGAGTTAAAGGGACTTGCACCTGCATCTGGATAAAGGGGCACACCACTACACTCCACCCCACTTGAACTTGCGATCCCAGGCAAGTTCACAGACCATACAAAGTCCTCTTGTGCAAAGCATTCAGGTGGTTTCCCAAAGTTGCGCCTCTGAGAACATCTCAAGGGTTGAGGTTCAGGCTCTTCTCCAGGAGCAGGCAAAGGTGCATCCTCACTTTCAGGCCTCTCCGTAGACAGTGGGTCAGAGGGCTCCACAGCAGGAGTAGGAATCTGAGCTGGGCAATCATTGGGCTGTACGGCATCGTCTGTACCTGTAATCTCTCCTGAGAGACTTGGAGGTAGCAGTGGGGGAGCAGGGAATAGCCAACACTGATTCTCTGTTGGGGTTGTTACTGGTGGCTCTGAAACCTGTTCTTCTGGCTCTCTAGATGAGCTCCCATGAATCTCCCTGTAGCTTTCAATAGGCTTAAGGAGCCTGCGGTGCAACCGTCTTGGCCTGTCTTGAGTATTTTGCTTCTGTATGTCATAGACTGGCACTCCTCGGATGGGTTGCCGTAACACAACTCCAGGCATTTCCTCCCATGGAGTTTGTAGCTTACCCTGCTGATGTGCACCTTTGCGCCGGATCAGGACCCTGTCTCCAGGTTTCAGGTCATGGACCTCCGTTCCTGACTCTTCTTGTTCCACCCAGGTTCGATCCTTTACGAACTGTTGGACTTCTGACAGGCGTCGCCTCCACTCTTGAATCCAGGATGCTGGAGTATACTCCATTTCTTCAGTAGGGACAACACCCCATAGATCTGTGGGTCCCCCAAGAGTACGGCCAAACATCACATGGTAAGGAGAGCGACCTGTCGCTGAGTGCACAGTATGGTTATACTTCCAAACCACTTCAGCCAAGTAATGGGTCCATCTGGTTCGTTTCTCACGGGCCAGTCCTCTCAACAGCTGTGTCAGGGTACTATTAAACCTCTCACATGCTCCGTTACCCTGTGGGTGGTAAGGGGTCGTATGTGTCTTTTTGACACCTAAGGAGTGACACCATTCCTGGAAGAACTCACTTTCAAAGCAGGGCCCTTGGTCTGAATGTATCTTCTGAGGGCAGCCATAAGGGAGACAGAAATGCTTCCACACTGCTTGGGCTGCAGTCTTTGCAGTCTGGTCATGAGTTGGCACGGTTACTGCAAACTTAGTAAAGTGATCCACCATAACAAGGACATAGCGATGTCCATCTTCTGACATGTCAAGGGTGAGAAATTCAACTGTTAGTACTTCCAATGGGGCAGACGTGTTCCAAGTCATGGGAGGCACCTGGGCCTCAGCCCCTTTTGTCACGGAACATACCGCACAGTGCTGAGATATCTGATTAATCAACTGGAACAGCCCCACACACATGGCTTGCCTTTTGAACCAGGCGAATGTCTTGTGGACACCCCAATGTCCTCCTTCCACATGAATTCTTTCTGCCACTTGTCTAGCTCTGGCCCGTGACAGTACGACCTGCCAGGTTACCGAAGAGTCATGGGGGAACATTATTCTGCGATACAATATGCCATCTCTCAAGAGGAAACATGACCATTCACCCAACAGTTTTTGTGTCTCTGGCAGCAGTCGCGATCTTTCTCTTCTACTGGGCCACCGCTGTAACTGCATCGCTTCTCTTACTGGGGCAATCACAGGATCATTCTTCTGTATTTACGTCCAGTTATACTCTTTCAATACATGGATGAGGTCCACCCGTGGTTGACTCTCAGGTCTAGCCCTCATTACGAGTGGAATTTCTTCTTCTTCAGCCTCTTCATCCACATCTCGCTGTGGTTGTACTGAAGGGTACCGTGATAGGGCATTGGCCACGTGTTTGTCCTTTAGTGCTGCCAAGGTAAGAAGCAGATTTCTAACTTCTTTAGGTGGTCCCAGGTGGGTAGGACATCGTTTCAACAGCTCGGGCTTCAGCCCCTGGATGATATTCATGCCCAATATCACCTGCGGCTGTCCTTTTCCGGATACACGTGTAATCACCACACCTTTTTGGCCAAGGTCCTGTCCCCACAGTTTTACCTTCATCCAGGTAATCCCAACCACTTCTATAGGAAGTTCGTTGGCAGCTGTCAGTGAGGACCATGGGGTATCTCGACTCATTTTCTTCTTTGGGAAGTATTGCTGGAACAAAGGTTCTGGTAGAATAGTGACTTGGGAGCCAGTGTCGAAGAGACACTCGATCTCTTGGCCATCGAAGTACCCATGTACCACAGGGCAATCGACCCCCACGTCCTCCGTGTGTGACTGGGGAGTCGTTTTGCTGGACCGCCCCACTGCTTGACTCCTAGCGGCGGGGCGCTCTGGGTTTAATGGCCCCCTTGGTATTTGATCAGGACAGTTCCTCAAGCAATGTCCCTTTTGTTGACAGCCCCAACATGGGGAGGGTGACCTCTCCCTTCTTGGTCGCCGGCGGGGCGGTGATCGGTTTCTCCATGAAGGGATGTTCTCCCTTGGCCCCCTTGGATTATCTCGCTCGCGCCTCAGCGTGGCAAGTTCTGTCTGGAGCTGGGCCATTCCTTCTGTCAGCTTGTGGATGGCCACCTCCCATGGAGCTATTTGTTCAGTTTGTGGCAGTTTACATGGTTTATTCCCTGTGCTGGCCATGAGAACGTCCACACTGGCACGTCTGGGCTCTGAATACAGGATAGCTGCTTCTAAAATTTCGTGGAATTTTAAGTTTGGGTTACTTCTGTCCTTTTCTTGTAGCTTTTCCCTGACTTTGTCAGACAGAAGTCCATCCAAAAACTGATCCTTCAGCCACCCGTCTGTATCACTCCAGCCAGCACGTCCTGCTCGCCTCCTCTCATTGCGTCGGATCTCGGCTGCTATATCCTGCAGTTCCAGAGCGTACTGCGGAATGGATTCTCCCACTCTCTGCTTTCTACTGATAAAGCGAGCCCTAAGATCCCCTAATGCAACCGGTTGGGTATACACTGCTTCCAAGCGGCTGATTATCTTGTCTAGGGAATCCTGGTCCTCTGCTGGAAGGTGCAAAATTAACTTCCTTGCTTCCCCTTCAAGGGCATTAATGGCCAGATCTGCCTGCTGTGTGGGTGGCACCCCATATGACCGGATCAAGCCCCGCAATCTCCTAATCCAGTCATCCAAGTCCTGATCTGGTCCTGTGTACTTAGGCAGTTGCTGTGGTAGCAATCCTGCCAGCAATAGGGAAGCTATGGCAGACTGTTTGACACCCTTAGTGCTGCTTCCCTCACCACTGACTGACATGGCTGATCCTGTTCGTGACGCCAAGTGTTATGTAATGGTATCAGCCAATGATCAGACCAGTGGTGATGTGCAATTTCTACTTTACTTAACAATGTGGAACGTAGATTACACAGGAGATCATGTGAACAGGGGTTTGCAGTACAAAACAGCAATATGAGGAAAGGAGAAATATTCATAAAACGTGTGAAAACAATTATATTGCAGTTCTAGTAATGGCCACTAGATGGCAGCAGAGTGTTCTGAGTTCAGTTTACAGATAGAAAAAGATCTGAATATTCTCACGTGTTCCCAGAGATTAATCGTTCATTCAGCAGACTGGGAGTTGAGGGTATTTCCTGCTGGCACAGACTTCACACAGGCACTGCTGATGCTGACTTTGGTCAGGAGGCTCTGGGGGCCTTAGATAGGACCAACCGACTGCTTGGACAACTTCTCCACATGGACTGTAACAGAGTCCTCTCCAGTGACTGGGGCTTGGATAAATACTGTGTGCTCTTGTGCTCACTGCTGGAGGCCCACACACCAGACTTATCGAATGAGGACCCAGCACCTGGGGACAGCTCACTTGCCCAGTCACTGCTGTCCCATCAGGCAGGATCTCTCTGAGCACAGGAAGCTGGGCGGAGCTGGCATTTATACTCCCTGGGCATGTCCTGGAACTCAGGGGATACTGGGAGCCCAGAGGATTATGGGGAATTGAGTTAAAGGGACTTGCACCTGCATCTGGATAAAGGGGCACACCACTACAGTAGAATTTTCCCATTAGTGGAAACTGGTACATACAGTATCTCACAAAAGTGAGTACACCCCTCATATTTTTGTTATACCTTTTCATGTGACAACACTGAAGAAATTACACTTTGCTACAATGTAAAGTAGTAAGTGTACAGCTTGTATAACAGTGTAAATTTGCTGTCCCCTCCAAATAACTTAACACACAGACATTATTGTCTAAACCACTGGCAACAAAAGTGAGTACACCCCTAAGTGAAAATGTCCAAATTAGGCCCAAAGTGACTGTGGCCCAGTCTCCGAAGGGAGGGGATCATGCTCTGCTTCAGTATGTCACAGTACATTTTGCCATTCATGGTTCCGTCAATGAACTGTGGCTCCCCAGTTCAGCACTCATGCAGCCCCAGATCATGACACTACCACCACTATGCTTGACTGTAGGCAAGACACACTTGTCTTTGTACTCCTCACCTGGTTGCTGCCACATCTGAGCCAAATAAGTTTATCTTGGTCTCATCAAACCACAGGACATGGTTCCAGTAATCCATGTCCTTTGCCTGCTTGTCTTCAGCAAACTGTTTGTGGGCTTTCTTGTGCATCATCTTTAGAAGAGGCTTTCTTCTGGGACGACAGCTACGCAGACCAGTTTGATGTGGCGTATGGTCGGAGCACTGACAGGCTGACCTCGCACCCCTTAAACCTCGGCAGCAATGCTGGCAGCACTCATACGTCTATTTCCCAAAGACAACCTCTGGATATGATGCTGAGCACGTGCACTCAACTTCCTTGATCGATCATGACGAGGCCTGTTCTGAGTGGAACCTGTCCTGGTAAACTGCTGTATGGTCTTGGCCACCATACTGCAGCTCAGTTTTAGGATCTTGGCAATCTTCTTATAGCCTAGGCCATCTTTATGTAGAGCAGCAATTCTTTTTTTAAGATCCTCAGAGAGTTCTTTGCCATGAGGTGCCATGTTGAACTTGCAGTGACCAGTATGAGAGAGTGAGAGCGATAATACCAAATTTCACACACCTGCTCCCCATTCACACCTTAAACCTTGTAACACTAACGAGTCACATGACATTGGGAGGGAAAATGGCTAATTGGGCCCAATTTGGACATTTTCACTTAGTGGTGTACTCACTTTTGTTGCCAGCGGTTTAGACAATAATGGCTGTGTGTTGAGTTATTTTAAGGGGACAGCACATTTACACTGCTATACAAACTGTACACTCACTACTTTACATTGTAGCAAAGTGTCATTTCTTCAGTGTTGTCACATTAAAAGAGAGAATAAAATATTTACAAAAATGTGAGGGGTGTACTCACTTTTGTGAGATACTGTAGATAGGTTATATGGGAATATTGAAGAGTCCCGCAGAAACAATTTAGTGAATGATAAAATTATTGGAAAGTTCAATTCTGCAGTAAGCGAAAGTATGTAAAGACAAAGTTGTAAATATGCAAAACATATGCAAAAGTCCATTCATTAGACAAGGGACACTTCTCCTTAGCAGCAAAGTCCAATAATGAGTTTGAACTATATCTGATATGAAATAAAGCTCTACAAATACAATTAAAAGTATTGGGTTTATTGTAAGATTATAGTTGCCAACATCCCTTTTCCACATTTTCTACCAATTGTAACCTCCCATGGGACTTTATATCGCAAAACAATAAAATCTAAAAAGTACAATGTATTTTATTATAAGTAATTTTAAAATAAATTTACATAAAGATTACACCCTTGTCAGAGTAAAACATTTTTTATAAAAGTACAAAACCCATATGTAACTGGCTGGAATTAAATCACAATACCCCCCCTACACAAATTTCTGCATAGGATGTTCCGCAGGGTTTTGTGGCTGGGAAACATCCCGTGAAGAAATTCTTACATGGGGTGTATTGTGAATTAATTCCTGCCAGTTACATATGGGTTTTGAGCTTTTAAATTAGTTAGAAGTGCGTGGCTTAGTGTGGACCGGAAGTGACCTCAGGACCAGAACAATGGGGTGAGAGGACATCAATGTGAGCTTGATGCTTGCTTGAGGATGATTCTTTGTATTACTATTTAGGATGGAGACACTTGAGGTTATATGCTCTTTTATACTGATCTTTGTGAGCAGTTCTATTTTTTTAATAAAGTTGGTGTTTTTATGGTTTATGTTTTTTGGAGCATTTCCTTTATTTTTTATAGTGGTTAATGTTGATAATCTCAAGCGGGGGAGTTTTTGGAATAAAAGGCTATCCTGTTGGACTATGAAAGATTTTACATATTTGTATGCTATAAGGTCAATCTGTTTTTAGATGGGCATGGCATTGCGGTGAGTGTCTGTCCTTTGGGAGATGCTATAACATTGGAAGCACAGAATGGAGTGTGGCTTTCATCACAAGAGACTTGTTGGACTAAATGGTATCAGCTGATAGCTTTGTAATGGTGTACATAAGCAGCTGGTGCCTTTGGGCAGAAATAAATTTGAGATTACACTGATTTGCTACCAGAACTTGGTGGTGGATAGTTCACTGTGTTGATTTATGAGTCAAATCACCTACTTTTTATAATTTGAATTAATTATTTGAGAATGATTGTTAGTTGTTTACATGCTACTAATGTTAGTGGATATAATGTTATTGGTTCAATGGTTACTAGTTCAGTTTCTCTGCCTTCAATTTTATCTTTGTACTATTTGTAGCACCATTTTGCTTCTCAAATTGATTCTACTGTTTATGTAATGTTCTTGAAGCCCTAGGGGGTTCCTGAAGTGTGTTGCAAGAAAGGTATGGCTTGCAATCTGTCTTCACTGGGCTTTCTTTTATCTGATAGTGTTAAAGAGATAATACGGCAGGTTGAATATATTGATCTGTTGTGTTTGCTGGCAATGTCTATATGTATACATAAATATGTTAGGAAGGCTGACAATTCGTTAGATATGAGTATCATTGACTGAGATACAGTACATATTTCACAATCAGCACTGTCAGCAAACATTGTTTTATTTTTTATTGTAACCAAAAATGTGAATATATACTGTACATGAAGAATGATAAGCTTTTCATTTGTGTATTGAAATTCAGTACATGTATACACAATACAATCAGTATTAGTATGTGTATGTATGTATATATGTATTTTTTACATGACATTGCACACAAAGGCAATTGTTGGATTAATAGACACTAGAAACTTGCTACACATACAGTTTATACTGTATAAATATAATATATTCTTGTAGTATGGCACAAAATATGTGAGTGATTAATTCACTTGACTTGACACTGAATCTTGCTTCATTACTATGTCCCCCCTTCAGTCTGAAAGTCACTATATATACATATGAAATAAAATACTGTTTGCTTAATTATTTTTGAATAGCACTCTTGTTGGTTAAGTTTTAAGAAAATCTTATGACGATAGATTATTCAGTGCTTTTGGTTGTTGACCTACGCAGAGGAAAAGTAGAAAAATGATCTGCAATTTACTCTAGAATCTCCCAACCCTCTCCTTAAAGTGTACGTAAGCCCTAACAATAAACTTCTCCTATTTGCTCTCTTTTGTCCTATTTATTATACCATTTAACTACTTGCCGCCCGCCCACCGTCAAACGATGGCGGAGCGGTGCAACTCTCGTTGTGTGAGGACGTCATATGACGGCGCCCCAGTACAGCAGCTCTCGTGTGCCTGCAAGGGCGAGCAGCGCACTGATCATGGCTGTGCTGTGTTCCTAGGATCCGGTGCGACCCAGATCTTGGTAAAGAGCTAATGACGTGGCTCTTTACCCATGTGATCGGCTGTGTCCAATCACAGTCAGTCACATGTAAATGGGGAAGTGCCGTTTATCGGCGCTCCTTACCTCACACTGTCAGTGTGTGTGGTAAAGAGAGCCAATCAGGGACTCCTCCCCAAAGGGAAGTCCAGGACAGGTAATCAGGGCACTGATCATCAGTGCTCTGATTACAGTAAAGTGCAGTACAGTAAAAAACAGTGCCCATCAGTGACACCAATCAATATCCATCAGTGTCACCAATCAGTGACCCCCAATTAGTGCCCACAGTGACCTCAATCAGTGCCTATTAATGATGCCAGTCAGTGTCCATCTGTGCCTGCTCATCGGTGCTGCCCATCAGTGCTGCCCATCAGTGAAGCCAGTCAGTGCCAAACCAGTGCCGTCCGTCAGTGCCCATTAGTGCTGTCCATCAGTGCTAAGCAGTTTCGCCCACCCGTGTCCATCAGTGCCGACTATTAGTGCTTATCAGTGCCGTATATGAGTGCCACCTATAAGTGCCCATCAGTGCGACATATTAGTGCTTCCTCATCAGTGCCCAAAAGTGCCACCTCATCAGTGCCCATAAGTGCCACCTCATCAGTGCCCATCAATACAGCCTATCAGTGCCGCCTCACCAGCGCACATCAGTAAAGGAGAAAAATTACTTATTTTTAAAATTTACTGACAGAAATTAAGAAAAACTTTTTTTCTGTCTTTTTCTTTTTTTTTTTTAGTAAAAAATAAAAAAAACCCAGCCATGATTAAATACCACCAAAAGAAAGCTCTATTTGTGTGAAAATAGAAAAAAATGATAAAAATATAATTTGGGTACGGCATTGGGTATAGCATTGCATGACCACGCAATTGTCATTCAAAGTGTTACAGCGCTGAAAGCTGAAAATTGGCCTGGACAGGAAGGCGGTGAAAGTGCCCTGTATTGAAGTGGTTAAAGTGTTTTGTTCTATCCATTAGAAAACTGCAAAAATACCTGTTGATCATGTCAGAAAATCAGAGCTGCCCCGTGTCTTATGTATAAAATTAAGTGAATCTCTACAAAACGATAAAATGTGCAAACACTCAATATATACATAAAATATATACAGCATTTGATTGATTTGATTGCACGTTTGCACATTTTGTCTGTTTGGAGCACTTCATTAAATGTTATACATAAGTATTCGAAATTTGTTGTTATTGCACGGATTAGTGGTAACAGCTCCATTGAGTTTTTCTAGTACACTGGGTGAGTATTAATTAGTTAATTACTTTATTTTTGTCCTGTGTCCTACACACACTTCCTGTGTCATCCTAAAGCAGAACTAAAGTTACATACTGAGAGCAAGCAGGTTTTGTACTGCCTGCTCACAGTGATCCCCAGAATGTAAACTGAGCTGTACGTACTCAGCTCAGTGTACAGTGGCCGACATGATCCTGTGCACTGGAATGACTACATCCTGCACATGTGCATGAGTGACATCATCCCGCACTGGCTAATGAACATAGAAAACCGACACACGGGAGAAGATGCCAGCGCCAGCAAGGGACTGTTGGAAAGGTGAGTATTGATCCCTTTAGTTCCACTTTAACTGGTTATACTGCAGCAGGCAGCTGCTCCAGCGCAAACCAATGTAGGTATACGTCGGTCGTGCACCTGCAGCTAGGAGGCAAGCGCGCGCCACCGGCGGCACGCTCCCAACCCCCGCCGCCAGCACGCGCTCCCACCCCCGCTCGGCAGCAGGAACTCCAATACACGGGGCAGGCGGGTCCGATTGCCGTCTGACACCCGTGATCGTTCCCACGCTGACAGAGAAGAATGGTAAGCTGTTGTAAACACAGCTGACCGTTCTTCTCCCTGGAATGATCATAGATCCCCTGTGATCCTTCTATATAGGAACACAGGTCTCTGTGATCATTTCACAAGCCATGCCCCCCCCCCCCCACAGTTATAAACACACCCCTAGGTACACATTTAACCCCTTGCTCACCCACAGTGTTAATCCCTTCCCTGCCAGTGTCATTATTACAGTAACAGTGCATATTTTAGCACTAAATACTGTAATAATGTCACTGGTCCACCCGAAAGTGTCAAAAATGTCAGTCAGGGGTCCGATCTGTCCGCTGCAATGTCGCAATCCTGCAAAAAAAATTGCAGATCGCCGCCATTACTAGTAAAAAAAAATTTAATAAATAAAAATGACATAAATCTCTCCCGTAGTTAGTAGATGCGATAACTTTTGTGCAAACCAATCAAAATACGCTTATTGCGATTTTTTTTACCAAAAATATGTAGCAGAAAACAAATTGGTGGAAAATGTTAAAAAATTTTGATTTTTACATTTTTTTTTGAGAATTTCAAAAATATTGTATTGTTTTTTTTCAAAATTGTCGCTCTTTTTTTGTTTATAGCGCAAAAAAAAGAATCGCACAGGTGATCAAATACCACCAAAAGAAAGCTCTGTTTGTGGGAAAAAAAAGGATGTCAATTTAGTTTGGGTACAGTCTCGCACGACCGTGCAATTGTCCGTTAAAGTCACGCAGTGCTGAATCGCAAAATAGGGCCTGGTGTTTAAGCAGCCAAATCTT
Organism: Pelophylax lessonae; assembly: GCF_965119305.1. NCBI lineage: Eukaryota > Metazoa > Chordata > Amphibia > Anura > Ranidae > Pelophylax > Pelophylax lessonae. The sequence goes on from NC_138775.1 coordinate 165,117,080, forward strand.
CCAAATTGATGAAACAATGAACCAACCCCAGCTTCAACCATTAAACTCACATTTATTAAATTAAAAAGCAGCTTTAACAATAACACATCCAAGATGATCATAAATGTAGCATCAAACCTGCCCACCGTTTTGTAACTCAAAAAGTGGTAGCAGCAGCTTTTATTATTATTTTACAATATTTTACAATATTTCACAACTATTTTCATACAATTGGTGTTTCAAGGGTAGCGTACAATTAATTTTTTATCCTTAAGTTTATACTTTTATATAATTGTTACAAAAAAATGGCAATAAAACTATATACAAACAATAGTGATCACTCGTACAAAGTAACCTGCAATCACACACCCAGCGCTCCAACTGGGGATTTCAAAATTATTGACTCCCTCAAAAGATGAATAGTTTCATAAAAAAATCTTAATGCACAGCTGCTGCTATAAATCTTTAAATACCATATATCATTGATGTTTTTAACCCGTTATACACTTATGAACCTAAGAATAATAACATTAGCAGCACTAGTATATTCTTTATAACAGTCCTTGTTATTTTAGGGTGAAAGAATGGCTACCAAATAATAAAGTCCACAGAACTGGTGCTCTTCCCCGGTGTTTCAATTCCTGCAGGGCTTAATGTTGTACATCTTCACCACACCGTTTGTGCTTCCCTTATGGCAATGAACACTCACCAGACTGCAGATCAAACAGCACCTTTAAATCACCAACTTAAAAGTACTCTCCATCTCCACACATCCAAGAATCGGGGAGCTCCCATAAGTATTCCAGAGGGTAAAAAGAAAAAAAAAAGGAGACCAATAGTGTTATATTGCTTAAAATATTTATTGAATAATCATAAAATTGTTCCCCTTCTCCCCTTATTATATAGCGCTTACACCTAAGAATCTTTCAAACAGCAAACACAAAAACATCAACAGTATATTCCTTTCCATATCCAAAACATCTACACTGACAGGTATTACTGTAACCCTCCCATGGCGTGAGCACGTGATTACCTTGACGACGGGACGTTACAATTGCCGGCACCCCCACGCCAAAAAAAAAAGAAAAACAGCATGCCCCCCCCCAAAATCCATACCAGACCCTTATCCGGGTATGCAGTCTGGCAGGTCAGGAAAGGGAAGGGGACAAGCGAGCCCTCCCACCCCAGAGCACCTTGTCCCTATGTTAAAGGGGACAAGGGCATTTTTCCGACAACCCTGGGCTGTGGTTGTCGGGGCCTGTGGGTGGGGGGCTTATTGGAATCTAAAAGTACCCTTTAACAAGAGGGCCTCCAGATTCCACCCCTCCCCCCATGTGAATGGGTATCGGGTACATTGTACCCCTACCCATTCACCAAAAAAGTGTAGGTAGGGTGTACTCGATACCCATTCACATAGGGGGGGGGCAGGATCTGGAGGCTCAAGGATCCAGATTTCGATAAGCCCCCTACCTGCAGACGCCAATATCCACAGACCAGGGTTGTCGGGAAGAGGCCCTTGTCCCCATCAACATGTGGGTTAAGGTGCTCTGGGGTGTGGGGGCAAAGCAACCCCCCATATTGTGGGAATGTGGCCTGGTATGATTCCGGAGGGGGTGCTTGCTCCTCTCCTCCCCTTTTCTGACCTGTAAGGCTGCATGCTTGGATAAGGGTCCGGTATAGATTTGGGCGGGACCCCACACAGGTTTTTTTTTAAACTTTGGTATGGGGTTTCCCGTAAAACTCATACCAGACCCATAGGGCCTGGTATGGACTGGGCGGAGGCCCCATGCCGTTTTTTTCTTTAACTTTTTTAATACCTGGGAGCCGGCAATTGTACCTGCGATTTACATTTTTTTTTTCATTTTTTTCTCTTTAGCAAGATCTATACATGCTACAAATGCGCCACTTTACAGGCACATTAAGGGGACCCCCCAGGCACTATATTTAACCACTTGCCTACAGTGCACTTTCACCCCCTTCCTGCCCAGACCAATTTTCAGCTTTCAGCGCTCTCACATTTTGACTGAGAATTACTCAGTCATGCAACACTGTACCCATACAAAAATTGTGTCCTTTTTTTCACACAAATAGAGCTTTCTTTTGATGGTATTTGATCAATACTGGGTTTTTTATTTTTTGTGCTATAAATAAAAAAAGACTGAAAATATTGTGAAAAAACACATTTTTCTTTGTTTCTGTCATAAAATTTTGCAAATTAGTAATTTTTCTTCACAAATTTTGGCCAAAATTTATACTGCTACTTATCTTTGGTAAAAATAACCCAAGTAAGTGTATATTATTTGGTCTTTGTGAAAGTTATAGAGTCCAAAAGCTATGGTGCGAATCATTGAAAATTGATCACACTTGATCACACCTGATGTACTGGTGTGTCTTGAGACAATAAAAGTCAGGAAAGTACAAATACCCCCCAAATGACCCCTTTTTGGAAAGTAGACATTCCAAGGTATTTAATAAGGGGCATGGTGAGTTTTTTGAAGTTGTAATTTTTTCCCACAATGCTTTGCAAAATGAAGATTTTTATTTTTTTTTTTTATTTTTTTTTACAAATTGCCGTATTAACAGGTTATTTCTCTCACACAGCACATGTATACTTGCAACTACACCCCAAAACACATTCTACTACTCCTCCTGAGTATGGCGATACCACATGTGTGAGAATTTTTCACAGCCTGGCCACATACAGAGGCCTAACATCAAAGTAGCAGCGTCCGGCATTCTAGGAGCACAAATTACACATATTATTTCCTGACAACCTATCGCACTTTTGAAGGCCCTGGAGCACCAGGACAATGGAAACCCCCATAAAATGACCCCATTTTAGAAAGCAAACAGCCCAACGTATAATTTTTGAGGCATAATGAGTCTTTTGAATATGTCATTTTTTTCCACAAGTTTTTGGAAAATGTGGAAAGAAAATGAAAACACATTTTTTTTACACAAAGCTGTCCATTTATGCAATATTTCTAACACATAGCATGTACATAGCAAAAATTGCACCCCAAAATACATTCTGCTATTCCTCCTGAGTATGGCGATACCACATGTGTAACACTTTTTCACAGCCTGGCCACATACATAGGCCTAACATCCAAGTAGCGCTTTACACAAAGTTGTCCATTTATCCACTTTAAGACTGGGCCTATTTTTGACACTTGGTGTTTACAAGCTAAAATCATTTTTTTTGCTAGAAAACTACTTGGAACCCCCAAACATTATATATTTTTTTTTAGCAGAGACCCTAGAGAATAAAATGGAGATCGTTGCAATATTTTTTATCACACCATATTTGCGCAGCAGTCTTCCAAATGCGGTTTTTTGAAAAAAAATTCACTTTTTTGAACTAAAACAAAAGAAAACAGTAAATTTAGTACAATTTTTTTCCATAATGTGAAAGATAATGTTACGCCGAGTAATTAGATACCCAACATGTCATGCTTCAAAATTGCGCATGCTCACAGAATGGCGCCAAACATTGGTACTTAAAAATCCCCATAGGCAACAATTTAAAAATGTCTGCAGGTTACTAGCTTAGAGTTACAGAGGAGGTCTAGGGCTCAAATTATTGCTCTCGCTCTAACGATCGCGGCGATACCTCACATGTATGGTTTGAACACCGTTTACATATGTGGGCGGGACTTGCGTATGCGTTTGCTTCTGCGCGCGAGCTAACGGGGACAGGGCGCTTTAATTTTTTTTTTTTTTTTTTCCTATTTATTTTATTTATTATTTTTTTATTTTTACACAGTTTAAAAAAAAAAATGTTTTGATCATTTTTATTCCTATTACAAGGAATGTAAACATCTCTTGTAATAGAAATAGGCATGACAGGTCCTCTTTATTGTGAGATCTGGGGTCAAAAAGACCTCACACCTCACAACTACACTAAAAAAGCAAAAAAAAAAAAAAATTGTTGAAAGAGGAAAAAAAAAAAAGCAAAAAAAAAAAGCGGCCCTTTAAACCGGTTGCTAGGCAACGTCTTTTGACGTAGCTCCGGTCCTCCAAGACCATAGAGTTGAGTGAGGGCCATCTTGCCCTCACTCGACTTCCTGTCTCTGAGGATCCGGGACCGGATAGTTTTCCCCGCTGCCGGCGGGTCCGGTAAGCTGGGAAAACGTCTGGGACGCAGCAGGAGGGGGGGGGCACCTCTTCCCCTGCACCGTAAGGGTAATTCCGCGGTGAATCCGCCACTGGGACCACCCTTATCTGAAAGCCGACCGCCCGCCGTTTCAAAAAATACCGGGGTTATGGGGGCTATCTGCTGCCATAACCCCAGTATTTAGCTTTTAATGGCCGACGCATATAGTCGTTAGGCGGTCAGTAAGTGATTGCATGTATATGGCAAACAGGTGACGATGACTGATGGGGTGACAGGTGACGATGACTGATGGGGTGACAGGTGACGATGACTGATGGGGTGACAGGTGACGATGACTGATGGGGTGACAGGTGATGATGATTGATGAGGTGACAGGTGACGATGATTGATGAGGTGACAAGTGACGATGATTGATGGGGTGACAGATGACAATCACTGACGGGGTGACATGTGACGATGATTGATGGGGTGACAAGTGACGATCACTGATGGGGTGTCAAGTGACGATGATTGATAGGGTGACAGGTGACGATGACTGATGGGGTGACAGGTGACGATGACTGATGGGGTGACAGGTGACGGTGATTGATGGGGTGACAGGTGACGGGCGATGGTCACTGATGGGTGACAGGTGACGGTGCACGGCGGTACTGATGGCAGTCTCTGGTGACCGGTGAACTTTAGGCTATGTTCACATGTGAGCGTAGCGATCATGGGCAGAATCACTGCGATTCTGCCCGTGATCCAGAAATCATTGCAAATCGCGGGACGCCTGTGCGTTGCCTGTGATTTGCAATAGCACCCCAAATGCTGTGCGATGTTGCAGCGATTTCCGCCTGCCGAATCGAGGTAACATCAAGCAAACAACGCATGACGCCCCAAAGAAACTCTTGTACCTTTTTTGGGCGTCATGCGATGTTTGCGCGATGTTACCGTGATTCGGCAGGCGGAAATGGCGGCAACATCGCACAGCGTTTGGGGTGCTATTGCAAATCACGGGCAGCGCACAGGCGTCCCGCAATTTGCAATGATTTCTGGATCGCGGGCAGAATCGCGGTTATTCTGCCTGCGATCGCTACTCTCACATGTGAACGTTATGGGTGTCAATTTCTGGGCACTGATGAGGTGACTGTTGGGTGACAGGGGACATTGGGGGGGGCTGAGTACTGTGTGGGGACCTTTATTTGTGTGCTTTTTACTTTTTACAGGGGTACAGAGCAGTAACTCACTATTTCTAGCTCTTCTCCCCTCACACTGGAAACTGTATGAGGAGAGAAGAGCTAGTAACACTGAGTTACTGCTCTTTGTTTACATTTTGTGATCGGCTGTGAATGGATTCACAGCCGATCACATAGTAAACAGTCACTGTCAGTGACTGTTTACTACCGCCGGTGACAGCTGTGTTCCTACGGAACACAGTGCCACCGACATGACCGCGCTGCGCGCTCCCGATCGCGCATGCGCGGTCATCTCCCGGGCGCCTCCATTGTGATCGGCTGTGTCATTGGAACACAGCCGATCACGTGGGAAACAGCCATGCCTATTGGCTGTTTCCCCCCTGCCGGTGATCGGCTGTGTCCCGGGGACACGCCGACAACGGCAATGCACGGCGGCGCGCCCGCGATCGCGCGCCTGCCCTGCTTGAATGGGCGGACGTCATATGACGGCCGCCCAGGATAATAGCCGCACCGTCCCGCCGTCATATGACGGCGGGCGGGCGGTAAGTGGTTAAAGGAATTTTTCATTTTTATTGTTGCACTTTAGGCATCATTAAAATCATTGCTCCTGAAAAAAAACAATAGTTTATACATTTTTTTTTTTTTATTGATCCATGTCCCCCAGGGCAGTACCCAGACCTCAATATTCCTTTTATGGCCAAATAAACCTTCAAAATGGGAACTTTTGACTTTTCATGTTCAGCTTCCACAGACTTCATTATGGTTCGTCGTTCGGGTTAGAACATTTCTTGATGGCTGTGTGAATGCTTGATACATTGGCATTGCAATTTTTTTTTTATAAATAGACCCCTTAGCAGTTATATGGATGGGATGAACACCCCCCTGTTTGGTTCACAGCAGAACTCCCAAACAAGGGGTTGTTTGACTTATCCCTATAACTGAGACACTAAGGGGTCGACTTATAAAAAAAGTTGCAATGCCAATGTATCAAGCATTCACACAGCCATCAAGAATAATAATCATAATTTGTCTAGTATATTTATTTCCAATGACCGTCAGCTCCATCTAGTGATACAACCAATCAGGAAAATAACCCATTATGGCCACTGGATGGAGTTGATTATCATAGCAAATAAACATATTAGACACAATTCGGGGTTATCTCTGACAGCTGTGCAAATGCCTAAAAAATTTGCACAGTATTTTTTTAAAATCCCAGCAAAATAATATCCCATTTTGTATACATTAGGTGCAATATGTAAATGCTGCACTTAATTCTTGATGCAAGGAGTTACAAGCTCCCCTATTGCTATACCAGCAGTTAAAATGATGATATCTCATTACCTATTCATATATGTTATAAAAACATATTATTTGGCAAATAAAAAAAAAAGTGAAATTCTACCTAGGTAATAGATAATAGACTACACAGTATGATCAAAAATCTCTTAATACCTTTACATAAAAATAAAATAAAAAATGAAATAAACATAAAAAGTCAACTCCCACTGTTTAGTTATGGTCCAAAAGGGCAATACACTTAAAATATGAATGTAGTGTGCTATGACATCTGAATGCAGTGCTCCCAGGTCACCAAATAACCAAAGTTCTGCCTCCTTACCGGATTACCAGGATCTCTAAGAAAACGAGATGAAAAACGTTTGCACACATATGTAAGGTCACTCCAAGGGTCCACTGCTAATATCCAAACACATCCAATCAATCCAAACTTCGTAAGAATACCCAGCTTTTCCTCAGGGACAGTAGAAAGAGAACAATAGGAGACCATAGATAAGTAGTCAAAGTAAAAATATCTATTTTTAGAAAAAAGATCTTTACGTTGATTTTAAACTATGGCAGCAATCTGGAGTACTATAAGTGATGATGGTTGAAAGCTGAGCTTAGAAAAAGTTTTTTAGCAGCATTGAACATAGCAAATGGTGACAACGATACTTGTATTTATCTAAGAGCATGGCCTCACCTGGAAACAGTCGGGGCTATTACTCCAATTCAGTATGTTTTCAGCATGCAGTCAGCTCATTACTTTAAATTTCTCATACAAGGCCTCATGGCAGGGAATCGTAAGTTACTGTAAGAGACACCTGAATTCTAGTGGATTCCAAGCTGCTATCTTCTTTTTTATTTTAGTAATTACTTAGAAGCCTTGTGTGGGGGAGGATACTGGCAGGATAATCCGATATTTCCTCACTCTTTACAATACTAATAACAGTTAGAAGGCTTGACATCCTATTTTAAATGTGCCAGAGAACTGTATCTACGTTTTTTTTTTTTTAGGCTTTATACTATAAAGTCTATCTAAAACTACATGTCAAACTAAGACTGTTCTGTAAATAGTATGACAACTCTGATGTTGTTATTTTACTGCACAATAAACAGCATTATCACCCTATTAAAGGAAGTAAAAAAATTATAGGCTCCATTATCAGGGTCAACAGATATTAAAACTATATTAGATAAGCAAATCAGAAAAAAAACTGCGTAATTGAGACTTTAAGATGTCCCTCTTTGCGGACGACATCCTCCTAGCACTCACTTGCCCATGCACAAAAAACACTCCCTAATCTCCGTAGAGAACTGGATCAGTATTGTTTGCTCTCTGGCTATAAAATAACAACACCAAATTAGAGGCTCTTCCCCTCAATATGCCCCATCAATCATCTCAACGACTTTCTCAATTGCTCCATTACTCATAGAAGCCCTCCACATTAAAATACCTAGACGTTAATCTCACACCCACCTACAACATGCTTTACAATGCAAATTTCCCTCCTCTATAAAACAACGTCAACGATCTCCTCTCTAGGTGGAAAATCCATTGCAATTAAAATGAAAATCCTACCCAAATTCTGCTACCATTTTTAAGATGCTGCCCATCCCTATCCCATCCCCTCACCTTAAAAAAACTCCAAACCAGCTTGCTTAATTTCCTCTGGAACTACAAAAGACATGGAATTGCTAAATCTGTCCTTTATGCTTCCAGGTCAAGGAGGCCTGGCCTTCCAAAATGTTGCTAAATTCTATCTGGTTGCTCTGCCATGTTCCCTCCCTTTCTGGTACACCCCATGCTTATAACTGCTGGACAGAGGTGGAGAAGCTATGGTTGGCCACTAGCCATCCAAACTCAATGCTGTGGAGCAGTGATGCTACTTTTGATCACTCCCACCTGCTGGGATCTACATCCCTTTTACAAACCTTATGGAAACGGGCTAAGCAGTCATATCCTCCTACTTTAGGTGGCTCATTGCAACCTGTTTCCTCTTCATGCCCAATATTCCGGACATTTTAATTTTGCAGATGTTCCACTTCAGGAAAAAAAGGCCTTATTCAACTTTGGTCAATTTGTGGATGTTAGAACCAGAAAATTGCGCTCCTGAACATGCAGGAAGCCTATGGTCTCCATAGACATACCTTCATTAGCTATCTACAAATACACCATTGAGCACAATCCCTCACAAAGTTCCCTCAAGTTTCCAATTTTTTAGGGTTCAAAATAACCTGTATAGAGGGCCTGTCCTCCAAGGGATTGATCTCCCAAATCTATAATATCCTCAATCCCCCCACCCCCCCCCCAACACACACCCATACTCCATTTCAGCAATCCTAGGAGCAGACACTGGGGGAAAAGTTAACATTGAAGACATGGCAACAGATATGGTCTCAATCCTCTAAAACAGGGGTGGGGAACCTGCGTCCCTCGATCGTTACGTCCGGCCCGCACAATCGTTGCGTCCGCCCCCCCCCCCGTGCCGCTGTGTCAGAAGGAGCCGATGGTTCCGTCCTGACACTGTGAGTCTCCGAAAAGGGTGGACCCGGGGCGCAGAGCCCGCCCATTTGTGTGACGATAGCGAATTTTCATTCGCTATCGTCACACAAATGGGCGGGCTCTGCGCCCCGGGTCCACCCTTTTCGGAGACTCACAGTGTCAGGACGGAACCTCACGAGGAGGAGGCGGGACGTGGGAGGACTCGAAGAGACGCGGGGACTGAAGAGAGAAAGCCACCTCTACAACAGGTAAGTCAAGTGCACTGGTCTGGGGGGCTTGGCACGCTGTTCACTCTGCATTGAAGGGGGCACGATGATCTCTGCATTGTGGTCAGTCTGCATTGAAAGGGGCACGATGATCTCTGCATTGTGGTCAGTCTGCATTGTAAGGGGGCACGATGATCTCTGCATTGTGGTCAGTCTGCATTGAAGGGGGCACGATGATCTCTGCATTGTGGTCAGTCTGCATTGAAGGGGGCACGATGATCTCTGCATTATGGTCAGTCTGCAGTGAAGGAGGCATGATGATCTCTGCATTGTGGTCAGTCTGCATTGAAGGGGGCACGATGATCTCTGCATTGTGGTCAGTCTGCATTGAAGGGGGCATGATGATCTCTGCATTGTGGTCAGTCTGCAGTGAAGGGGGCACGATTATCTCTGCATTGTGGTCAGTCTGCATTGTAAGGGGGCATGATGATCTCGGTAATGTGGTCAGTCTGCATTGAAGGGGGCACAATGATCTCTGCATTGTGGTCAGTCTGCATTGAAGGGGGCACGATGATCTCTGCATTGTGGTCAGTCTGCATTGAAGGGGGCACGATGATCTCTGCATTGTGGTCAGTCTGCATTGTAAGGGGGCACGCTGTGGTCAGTCTGCATTGTAAGGGGGCACGCTGTGGTCAGTCTGCATTGTAAGGGGGCACGCTGTGGTCAGTCTGCATTGAAAGGGGGCACGCTGTGGTCAGTCTGCATTGAAAGGGGGCACGCTGTGGTCAGTCTGCATTGAAAGGGGGCATGTTGTGGTCAGTCTGCATTGAAAGGGGGCATGCTATGGTCTCTCTGCATTGAAAGGGGGCACGCTGTGATCTCTCTGCATTGAAAGGGGGCACACTGTGGTCTGTCTGCATTGAAAGGGGGCATGCTGTGGTCAGTCTGCATTGTAAGGGGGCACGATGATCTCTGCATCGTGGTCAGTCTGCATTGAAGGGGGCACGATGATCTCTGCATTGCGGTCAGTCTGCAGTGAAGGGGGCACGATGATCTCTGCATTATGGTCAGTCTGCATTGTAAGGGGGCACGATGATCTCTGCATTGTGGTCAGTCTGCATTGAAGGAGGCACAATGATCTCTGCATTGTGGTCAGTCTGCATTGAAGGGGGCACGATGATCTCTGCATTGTGGTCAGTCTGCATTGTAAGGGGGCACGCTGTGGTCAGTCTGCATTGTAAGGGGGCACGCTGTGGTCAGTCTGCATTGAAATGGGGCACGCTGTGGTCAGTCTGCATTGAAAGGGGGCATGTTGTGGTCAGTCTGCATTGAAAGGGGGCATGCTGTGGTCTCTCTGCATTGAAAGGGGGCACGCTGTGGTCTCTCTGCATTGAAAGGGGGCACGCTGTGGTCTCTCTGCATTGAAAGGGGGCACGCTGTGGTCAGTCTGCATTAAAAGGGGGCACGCTGTGATCTCTCTGCATTGAAAGGGGGCACGCTGTGGTCTCTCTGCATTGAAAGGGGACACGCTGTGGTCAGTCTGCATTGCAATGGGGCACGCTGTGGTCAGTCTGCATTGAAAGGGGGCACGCTGTGGTCTCTCTGCATTGAAAGGGGGCACGCTGTGGTCTCTCTGCATTGAAAGAGGGCATGCTGTGGTCAATCTGCATTGAAAGGGAGTCTGCATTGTAAGGGGGCACGATGATCTCTGCATTGTGGTCAGTCTGCATTGAAGGAGGCACGATGATCTCTGCATTGTGGTCAGTCTGCATTGAAGGGGGCACAATGATCTCTGCATTGCAGTCAGTCTGCAGTGAAGGGGGCACGATGATCTCTGCATTATGGTCAGTCTGCATTGTAAGGGGGCACGATGATCTCTGCATTGTGGTCAGTCTGCATTGAAGGAGGCACAATGATCTCTGCATTGTGATCAGTCTCCATTGAAGGGGGCACGATGATCTCTGCATTGTGGTCAGTCTGCATTGTAAGGGGGCACGCTGTGGTCAGTCTGCATTGTAAGGGGGCACGCTGTGGTCAGTCTGCATTGAAATGGGGCACGCTGTGGTCAGTCTGCATTGAAAGGGGGCACGCTGTGGTCAGTCTGCATTGAAAGGGGGCATTTTGGGGTCAGTCTGCATTGAAAGGGGGCACGCTGTGGTCTCTCTGCATTGAAAGGAGGCACGCTGTGGTCTCTCTGCATTGAAAGGGGGCACGCTGTGGTCAGTCTGCATTGAAAGGGGGCACGCTGTGGTCTCTCTGCATTGAAAGGGGGCACGCTGTGGTCTCTCTGCATTGAAAGGGGGCACGCTGTGGTCAATCTGCATTGAAAGGGGGCACGCTGTGGTCAGTCTGCATTGAAAGGGGGCACGCTGTGGTCAGTCTGCATTGAAAGGGGGCACGCTGTGGTCAGTCTGCATTGAAAGGGGGCATGTTGTGGTCAGTCTGCATTGAAAGGGGGCACGCTATGGTCTCTCTGCATTGAAAGGGGGCACGCTGTGGTCAGTCTGCATTGAAAGGGGGCACACTGTGGTCAATCTGCATTGAAAGGGGGCATGCTGTGGTCTCTCTGCATTGAAAGGGGGCACACTGTGGTCTCTCTGCATTGAAAGGGGGCATGCTGTGGTCAATCTGCACTGAAAGGGGGCACGCTGTGGTCAGTCTGCATTGAAAGGGGGCACGCTGTGGTCTCTCTGTATTGAAAGGGGGCACGCTGTGGTCTCTCTGCATTGAAAGGGGGCACGCTGTGTTCAGTCTGCATTGAAAGGGGGCATGCTGTGGTCAGTCTTTATTGAAAGGGGGCACGCTGTGGTCAGTCTGCATTGAAAGGGGGCATGCTGTGGTCTCTCTGCATTGAAAGAGGGCACGCTGTGGTCTCTCTGCATTGAAAAGGGGCACGCAGTGGTCAGTCTGCATTGAAAGGGGGCACACTGTGGTCTCTCTGCATTGAAAGGGGGCACGCTGTGGTCTCTCTGCATTAAAAGGGGGCACGCTGTGGTCTCTCTGCATTGAAAGGGGGCACGCTGTGGTCACTCTGCATTGAAAGGGGGCACGCTGTGGTCACTCTGCATTGAAAGGGGGCACGCTGTGGTCAAATATATCAGGCTAATTTTTAAGTTGATCATTTTTTTACGGCCCCCGAATGATGTTACAAAAATCCAAATGGCCCTTGGCAGAAAAAAAGGTTCCCCACCCCTGCTCTAAAAGCTCAATTTGCACCCTGAACAAAGAAAATCAGTCCAAAATCTTTTTCAACTGATAGCAAACCCCAGATCTGCTCCACTCCATATATCCTTCCAATGATAATTGCTATTGGCGATACAAGTACTGGGTACAGTTCCACACATCTATTGGTCATGCCTCCTGATCATCCCTTACTGGCAGATGATTTACACTCTTGTTCACTCCATCTTTGGATCCTGGATCCCCTTCAACCTTTCTTTTGGGACTCCACCCACAAACCTTTTCCAAAACCACTAAAAAAACCTTCTAGCCCAGATATTGACAGCGGCGAGTGTGCTTAGTTGCACTTATATGGAAAAGATGGGAGCCTCCCTCTTTGGCTGAGTTGACACTTCAGGTTCCAGGATGTAAAGAGGATAGAATACCTAACTGCCTCCTTAAAAAATTCTTTAGATATTCATTCAATGAGGTTGGGAACTGTGGGACCTCCTAGAAACCACCCTCACCTGATCCACTCCTTGGCTTATGATACTACCTGTTGTAGATTATGAGGCAGCAATCATCTCTGAATGGTTGACAGCCATGACAGGTAGATGTCATATTCTACCCCTCCCCTCTCCTTCATTCTAACCATTTCTTTCCTTCCCCTCCCATTGTCTTTTTCTATTATTATTTTATGTTTGGTACAGAAATTATCCAATGGGAGCTAAGTACTTGAGTGTTAGCTGAGAATGAACCTCTGAGTCTACTTGCTCATCCTCCTATTGAAGGCTAGATCCACAATTGCATATTGCCTAAACCAGTCTGAGCTAGTCTAAGTGATGCCCTATTGAGTGACTTAATCTTTTAATTTTAAATTATTTATTATTGGTTATCCTTGCTATGGAACCTGTGTACCCTTGTACTACTATTGTCCTATACCTGTCAGTTTTCACAAAAAAGTACTGACCCTTTATTCCTTTAAAACATTTGTCCACAGCATAGTCACATTTTCTTCATCAGTTTCTATCTGAAAAGAATCAAAGATAGAAATGCACTATACTGTATATCAATATCTTCATCTGTTTGTATTATAACATTAATGCGTTCTTTGTATTTCTTTGGATAATTATGGAACACTGAAAATATTTTGTTCTATCTAGAGTGTAACAGTATTCAATGATATCACAACTTCAGGAAAGAATTGTATCTAGAAAGTGAAAACTGCAACAACCCACGGAACAAACGGACGTTGTGGTTTTGCCAACTGTAAAATTCCATGGCATAAAAATGTCTTTATTCAGGGTGCCTTTGTTTTCATAATTTTTTACTATATATGTATTTTTATAAACAAATGCATACATACATACAAACAGTAGATATAAAAGAATCCGCGCTATGGAGAAGTAAAATAACACGGCTGCTGCCTACCTCAAAAATAAAGACTGTGAGGTCAGTATTTGAATATGTAAGGGATAGTGAGGTACTTGGCGCTGCTCGTAACTATATGTGATATATGAAATATGACTATCACAGTCTGGTTGCCGCAATTCATATACAAAAATACAGATAATATATGGCTAATATAGGTAGGAACCAAATAGATAATAAGAATATATAAAGCACACTCAATATCAATAAATCATGTATGGATATGTAAACAAATAAGAATCACAATAAAAATATGAATATCAATATAAATATAAAGTGCAATGATACAAATAAATATATATATATAAAGTGCAGTGGTGTGAAATTAATAAATAGTCACACCGAGGTATGTATATATATATATATATATATATATATACTGTATATATATATATATATATATATTTAAAGTGCTCCGTAGTGAAAGTGACCAGGAAGTGAACCAAGAAAAGGGAAATATGAGATATAAATAATTGCAAAAACCAGCCAAGGCTGTAAAAGATGAAAAGTGATTCCAATAAGGATAAAGTAATAAGTGATGCCAAAAAAAGGGGGGAGAATAATCTCCGTAAAAAGTGATAACAGTGCAGGAGGTCCTAGAGTTGACCAGTGAAATATATAATAATCACAATGGTGGTGCTAGTGGTAAAGTAATCTCAACCAAAAAGTGCTGAAGTGCTACGGGTCCAGGCTAACACTAGTCAGTCATAGGGACCTATGAGCCATATAAGCCAAACATGTATATGGCTCAAAAAAAGGAAATATTTTCACACAATAGGATTCTTCAAAAAATTAATTAAAAAATGATGAAAAACATAAAGTTCACAAAAAAGTGGAAGTGCAAAGTTCAATAGGTGGTTCTTATAGTGATCCAGGTGTCTCCGTGCTGGGTGAGGAAGAATGTGCTCCCCTTTTTCCTATCTCTCCCTCACTCACCGGAAATCGGCACCCCTGCAGGGGTAACCCGCGTGTAGGTGGCAAAATATGCCCTCAAATGGATATTCCTACGTGCCAATCTCTCCAATGATGGGTCCTGGATCCTCTTATCCCACATAGACTATATGAAACGATCTCAAGTACAGTGTATATAAATAGTGATAATCCCAGGGTCATGTAGGGGAGAAAAGAGCCTCAAATAGTGACGTACTATTAAAGATGTTTGTCTTTATTAAGTCAAAAATACATAGTACTCACATTTAAAATCGGTACAGCAGGCAATAACGGAATTGGAACCGCAAGATCTTCTGAAGACGTCATTGACGACGAAACGCGTCAAGCGTAGTCATGTCACTTCCGCACTACTGGCACGCAAATCCAGCGGTTGGCTAAGACAGTGTTCCGGAAGCCGCCGCTAAAGAGGATCTCGCGGTTCCTATTGCGTTATTGCCTGCTGTACCAATTTTAAATGTGAGTACTAAGTATTTTTGACTTAATAAAGACAAACATCTTTAATAGTATGTCACTATTTAAGGCTCTTTTCTCCCGTACATGACCCTGGGATTATCACTATTGGATATACACTGTACTTGAGATCGTTTCATATAGTCTATGTGGGATAAGAGGATCCAGGACCCATCATTGGAGAGATTGGCACGTAGGAATATCCATTTGAGGGCATATTTTGCCACCTACACACGAGTTACCCTTGCAGGGGTGCCGATTTCCGGTGAGTGCGGGAGAGATAGGAAAAAGGGGGAGCACATTCTTCCTCACCCAGCACGGAGACACCTGGATCACTATAAGAACCACCTATTGAACTTTGCACTTCCACTTTTTTGTGAACTTTATGTTTTTCATCATTTTTTAATACATTTTTTGAAGAATCCTATTGTGTGAAAATATTTCCTTTTTTGGGCCATATACATGTTTGGCTTATATGGCTCATAGGTCCCTATGACTGACTAGTGTTAGCCTGGACCCGTAGCACTTCAGCACTTTTTGGTTGAGATTACTTTACCACTATCGCCACCATTGTGATTATTATATATTTCACTGGTCCACTCTAGGACCTCCTGCACTGTTATCACTTTTTATGGAGATTATTCTCCCCCCTTTTTTTAGCACCACTTATTACTTTATCCTTATTGGAATCACTTTTCATCTTTTACAGCCTTGGCTGGTTTACGCAATTATTTATATCTCATTTATATTTCCTTTTTCTTGGTTCACAACATATAGTTTATAGACCATTTCTTGGTCACTTTCACTACGGAGCACTTTATATATATATATATATATATATATATATATATATATATATATATACCTCGTTGTGACTATTTATTAATTTCACACCTATATTTATTTGTATCATTGCACTTTATATTTATATTGATATTCATAATTTTAATATTGATATATATATATTGATATATAAGAATATTGATATTCTTAATTTTATTGTGATTCTTACCTGTTTACCTACCCAGACATGATTTATTGATATTGAGTGTGCTTTATATATTATTATTATCTATTTGGTTCCTACCTATATTAGCCATATATTATCTGTATTTCTGTATATGAATTACGGCAACCAGACTGTGATAGTCATATTTCATATATCACATATAGTTACAGGCAGCGACAAGTACATCACTATCCCTTACATACATACAAACTAGGCTTACATACATACCACAGTATGATTAACTCTTTAGTTCAATTTATTAGGCTATCCACATTG